>NW_027362761.1:1238165346-1238765346 GCF_046119375.1 Phyllobates terribilis | reverse complement strand
GTATGGAGAAACCAGTCACTACACTATCTCCAGAAGCCTCCTTTATGAAGAAACCAGTCACTACACTATCTCCAGAAGCCTCCTGTATGGAGAAACCAGTCACTACTCTATCTCCAGAACCCTCCTGTATGGAGAAACCAGTCACTACACCATCTCCAGAAGCCTCCTGTATGGAGAAACCAGTCACTACACTATCTCCAGAAGCCTCCTGTATGGAGAAACCAGTCACTACACTATCTCCAGAAGCCTCCTGTATGGAGAAACCAGTCACTACACTATCTCCAGAAGCCTCCTGTATGGAGAAACCAGTCACTACACTATCTCCAGACACCTCCTGTATGGAGAAACCAGTCACTACACTATCTCCAGAAGCCTCCTGTATGGAGAAACCAGACACTACACTATCTCCAGAAGCCTCCTTTATGGAGAAACCAGTCACTACACTATCTCCAGAAGCCTCCTGTATGGAGAAACCAGTCACTACACTATCTCCAGAAGCCTCCTATATAGAGAAACCAGTCACTACTCTATCTCCAGAAACCTCCTGTGTGGAGAAACCAGTCACTACACTATATCCAGAAGCCTCATGTATGGAGAAACCAGTCACTACACTATCTCCAGACACCTCCTGTATGGAGAAACCAATCACTACACTATCTCCAGAAGCCTCCTTTATGGAGAAACCAGTCACTACAGTATCTCCAGAAGCCTCCTGTATGGAGAAACCAGTCACTACTCTATCTCCAGAACCCTCCTGTATGGAGAAACCAGTCACTACACCATCTCCAGAAGCCTCCTGTGTGGAGAAACCAGTCACTACACTATCTCCAGAAGCCTCCTATATGGAGGAACCAGTCACTACACTATCTCCAGAAGCCTCATGTATGTAGAAACCAGTCACTACACTATCTCCAGAAGCCTCATGTATGGAGAAACCAGTCACTACACTATCTCCAGACACCTCCTGTATGGAGAAACCAGTCACTACACTATCTCCAGAAGCCTCCTTTATGAAGAAACCAGTCACTACACTATCTCCAGAAGCCTCCTGTATGGAGAAACCAGACACTACACTATCTCCAGAAGCCTTCTTTATGGAGAAACCAGTCACTACACTATCTCCAGAAGCCTCCTGTATGGAGAAACCAGTCACTACACTATCTCCAGAAGCCTCCTATATAGAGAAACCAGTCACTACTCTATCTGCAGAACCCTCCTGTGTGGAGAAACCAGTCACTACACTATATCCAGAAGCCTCATGTATGGAGAAACCAGTCACTACATTATCTCCAGACACCTCCTGTATGGAGAAACCAATCACTACACTATCTCCAGAAGCCTCCTTTATGGAGAAACCAGTCACTACACTATCTCCAGAAGCCTCCTGTATGGAGAAACCAGTCACTACTCTATCTCCAGAACCCTCCTGTATGGAGAAACCAGTCACTACACTATCTCCAGAAGCCTCCTGTATGGAGAAACCAGTCACTACACTATCTCCAGAAGCCTCCTGTATGGAGAAACCAGTCACTACACTATCTCCAGACACCTCCTGTATGGAGAAACCAGTCACTACACTATCTCCAGAAGCCTCCTGTATGGAGAAACCAGACACTACACTATCTCCAGAAGCGTCCTGTATGGAGAAACCAGTCACTTCACTATCTCCACACACCTCCTGTATGGAGAAACCAGTCACTACACTATATCCAGAAGCCTCCTGTATGGAGAAACCAGACACTACACTATCTCCAGAAGCCTCCTTTATGGAGAAACCAGTCACTACACTATCTCCAGAAGCCTCCTGTATGGAGAAACCAGTCACTACACTATCTGCAGAAGCCTCCTGTATGGAGAAACCAGTCACTACACTATCTCCAGAAGCCTCCTGTATGGAGAAACCAGTCACTACACTATCTCCAGAAGCCTCCTGCATGGAGAAACCAGTCACTACACTATCTCCAGAAGCCTCCTGTATGGAGAAACCAGTCACTACACTATCTCCAGAAGCCTCCTGTATGGAGAAACCAGTCACTACACTATCTCCAGAAGCCTCCTGTATAGAGAAACCAGTCACTACACTATCTCCAGATGTCTCCTATATGGAGAAACCAGTCACTACACTATCTCCAGAAGCCTCATGTATGGAGAAACCAGTCACTACACTATCTCCAGGAGCCTCATGTATGGAGAAACCAGTCACTACACTATCTCCAGACACCTCCTGTATGGAGAAACCAGTCACTACACTATCTCCAGAAGCCTCCTGTATGGAGAAACCAGTCACTACACTATCTCCAGAAGCCTCCTGTATGGAGAAACCAGTCACTACACTATCTCCAGAAGCCTCCTATATGGAGGAACCAGTCACTACACTATCTCCAGAAGCCTCATGTATGTAGAAACCAGTCACTACACTATCTCCAGAAGCCTCATGTATGGAGAAACCAGTCACTACACTATCTCCAGACACCTCCTGTATGGAGAAACCAGTCACTACCCTATCTCCAGAAGCCTCCTTTATGGAGAAACCAGTCACTACACTATCTCCAGAAGCCTCCTTTATGAAGAAACCAGTCAATACACTATCTCCAGAAGCCTCCTGTATGGAGAAACCAGTCACTACTCTATCTCCAGAACCCTCCTGTATGGAGAAACCAGTCACTACACCATCTCCAGAAGCCTCCTGTATGGAGAAACCAGTCACTACACTATCTCCAGAAGCCTCCTGTATGGAAAAACCAGTCACTACACTATCTCCAGACACCTCCTGTATGGAGAAACCAGTGACTACACTATCTCCAGAAGCCTCCTATAAGGAGAAACCAGACACCACACTATCTCCAGAAGCCTCCTGTATGGAGAAACCAGTCACTACACTATCTCCACACACCTCCTGTATGGAGAAACCAGTCACTACACTATCTCCAGAAGCCTTCTTTATGGAGAAACCAGTCACTACACTATCTCCAGAAGCCTCCTGTATGGAGAAACCAGTCACTACACTATCTCCAGAAGCCTCCTATATAGAGAAACCAGTCACTACTCTATCTGCAGAACCCTCCTGTGTGGAGAAACCAGTCACTACACTATATCCAGAAGCCTCATGTATGGAGAAACCAGTCACTACACTATCTCCAGACACCTCCTGTATGGAGAAACCAATCAATACACTATATCCAGAAGCCTCCTGTATGGAGAAACCAGTCACTACTCTATCTCCAGAACCCTCCTGTATGGAGAAACCAGTCACTACACTATCTCCAGAAGCCTCCTCTATGGAGAAACCAGTCACTACACTATCTCCAGAAGCCTCCTGTATGGAGAAACCAGTCACTACACTATCTCCAGACACCTCCTGTATGGAGAAACCAGTCACTACACTATCTCCAGAAGCCTCCTGTATGGAGAAACCAGACACTACACTATCTCCAGAAGCCTCCTGTATGGAGAAACCAGTCACTTCACTATCTCCACACACCTCCTGTATGGAGAAACCAGTCACTACACTATATCCAGAAGCCTCCTGTATGGAGAAACCAGACACTACACTATCTCCAGAAGCCTCCTTTATGGAGAAACCAGTCACTACACTATCTCCAGAAGCCTCCTGTATGGAGAAACCAGTCACTACACTATCTGCAGAAGCCTCCTGTATGGAGAAACCAGTCACTACACTATCTCCAGAAGCCTCCTGTATGGAGAAACCAGTCACTACACTATCTCCAGAAGCCTCCTGCATGGAGAAACCAGTCACTACACTATCTCCAGAAGCCTCCTGTATGGAGAAACCAGTCACTACACTATCTCCAGAAGCCTCCTGTATGGAGAAACCAGTCACTACACTATCTCCAGAAGCCTCCTGTATAGAGAAACCAGTCACTACACTATCTCCAGATGCCTCCTATATGGAGAAACCAGTCACTAAACTATCTCCAGAAGCCTCATGTATGGAGAAACCAGTCACTACACTATCTCCAGGAGCCTCATGTATGGAGAAACCAGTCACTACACTATCTCCAGACACCTCCTGTATGGAGAAACCAGTCACTACACTATCTCCAGAAGCCTCCTGTATGGAGAAACCAGTCACTACACTATCTCCAGAAGCCTCCTGTATGGAGAAACCAGTCACTACACTATCTCCAGAAGCCTCCTATATGGAGGAACCAGTCACTACACTATCTCCAGAAGCCTCATGTATGTAGAAACCAGTCACTACACTATCTCCAGAAGCCTCATGTATGGAGAAACCAGTCACTACACTATCTCCAGACACCTCCTGTATGGAGAAACCAGTCACTACCCTATCTCCAGAAGCCTCCTTTATGGAGAAACCAGTCACTACACTATCTCCAGAAGCCTCCTTTATGAAGAAACCAGTCAATACACTATCTCCAGAAGCCTCCTGTATGGAGAAACCAGTCACTACTCTATCTCCAGAACCCTCCTGTATGGAGAAACCAGTCACTACACCATCTCCAGAAGCCTCCTGTATGGAGAAACCAGTCACTACACTATCTCCAGAAGCCTCCTGTATGGAGAAACAAGTCACTACACTATCTCCAGAAGCCTCCTGTATGGAGAAACCAGTCACTACACTATCTCCAGAAGCCTCCTGTATGGAGAAACCAGTCACTACACTATCTCCAGACACCTCCTGTATGGAGAAACCAGTGACTACACTATCTCCAGAAGCCTCCTATATGGAGAAACCAGACACCACACTATCTCCAGAAGCCTCCTGTATGGAGAAACCAGTCACTACACTATCTCCACACACCTCCTGTATGGAGAAACCAGTCACTACACTATCTCCAGAAGCCTCCTGTATGGAGAAACCAGACACTACACTATCTCCAGAAGCCTCCTTTATGGAGAAACCAGTCACTACACTATCTCCAGAAGCCTCCTGTATGGAGAAATTAGTCACTACACTATCTCCAGAAGCCTCCTGTATGGAGAAACCAGTCACTACACTATCTCCAGAAGCCTCCTGTATGGAGAAACCAGTCACTACACTATCTCCAGAAGCCTCCTGCATGGAGAAACCAGTCACTACACTATCTCCAGAAGCCTCCTGTATGGAGAAACCAGTCACTACACTATCTCCAGAAGCCTCCTGTATGGAGAAACCAGTCACTACTCTATCTCCAGAACCCTCCTGTATGGAGAAACCAGTCACTACACCATCTCCAGAAGCCTCCTGTGTGGAGAAACCAGTCACTACACTATCTCCAGAAGCCTCATGTATGGAGAAACCAGTCACTACACTATCTCCAGAAGCCTCCTGTATGGAGAAACCAGTCACTACACTATCTCCAGAAGCCTCCTCTATGGAGAAACCAGTCACTACACTATCTCCAGAAGCCTCCTGTATGGAGAAACCAGTCACTACACTATCTCCAGACACCTCCTGTATGGAGAAACCAGTCACTACACTATCTCCAGAAGCCTCCTGTATGGAGAAACCAGACACTACACTATCTCCAGAAGCCTCCTGTATGGAGAAACCAGTCACTTCACTATCTCCACACACCTCCTGTATGGAGAAACCAGTCACTACACTATATCCAGAAGCCTCCTGTATGGAGAAACCAGACACTACACTATCTCCAGAAGCCTCCTTTATGGAGAAACCAGTCACTACACTATCTCCAGAAGCCTCCTGTATGGAGAAACCAGTCACTACACTATCTGCAGAAGCCTCCTGTATGGAGAAACCAGTCACTACACTATCTCCAGAAGCCTCCTGTATGGAGAAACCAGTCACTACACTATCTCCAGAAGCCTCCTGCATGGAGAAACCAGTCACTACACTATCTCCAGAAGCCTCCTGTATGGAGAAACCAGTCACTACACTATCTCCAGAAGCCTCCTGTATGGAGAAACCAGTCACTACACTATCTCCAGAAGCCTCCTGTATAGAGAAACCAGTCACTACACTATCTCCAGATGCCTCCTATATGGAGAAACCAGTCACTACACTATCTCCAGAAGCCTCATGTATGGAGAAACCAGTCACTACACTATCTCCAGAAGCCTCATGTATGGAGAAACCAGTCACTACACTATCTCCAGACACCTCCTGTATGGAGAAACCAGTCACTACACTATCTCCAGAAGCCTCCTGTATGGAGAAACCAGTCACTACACCATCTCCAGAAGCCTCCTGTGTGGAGAAACCAGTCACTACACTATCTCCAGAAGCCTCATGTATGGAGAAACCAGTCACTACACTATCTCCAGAAGCCTCCTGTATGGAGAAACCAGTCACTACACTATCTCCAGAAGCCTCCTCTATGGAGAAACCAGTCACTACACTATCTCCAGAAGCCTCCTGTATGGAGAAACCAGTCACTACACTATCTCCAGACACCTCCTGTATGGAGAAACCAGTCACTACACTATCTCCAGAAGCCTCCTGTATGGAGAAACCAGACACTACACTATCTCCAGAAGCCTCCTGTATGGAGAAACCAGTCACTTCACTATCTCCACACACCTCCTGTATGGAGAAACCAGTCACTACACTATATCCAGAAGCCTCCTGTATGGAGAAACCAGACACTACACTATCTCCAGAAGCCTCCTTTATGGAGAAACCAGTCACTACACTATCTCCAGAAGCCTCCTGTATGGAGAAACCAGTCACTACACTATCTGCAGAAGCCTCCTGTATGGAGAAACCAGTCACTACACTATCTCCAGAAGCCTCCTGTATGGAGAAACCAGTCACTACACTATCTCCAGAAGCCTCCTGCATGGAGAAACCAGTCACTACACTATCTCCAGAAGCCTCCTGTATGGAGAAACCAGTCACTACACTATCTCCAGAAGCCTCCTGTATGGAGAAACCAGTCACTACACTATCTCCAGAAGCCTCCTGTATAGAGAAACCAGTCACTACACTATCTCCAGATGCCTCCTATATGGAGAAACCAGTCACTACACTATCTCCAGAAGCCTCATGTATGGAGAAACCAGTCACTACACTATCTCCAGAAGCCTCATGTATGGAGAAACCAGTCACTACACTATCTCCAGACACCTCCTGTATGGAGAAACCAGTCACTACACTATCTCCAGAAGCCTCCTGTATGGAGAAACCAGTCACTACACTATCTCCAGAAGCCTCCTGTATGGAGAAACCAGTCACTACACTATCTCCAGAAGCCTCCTATATGGAGGAACCAGTCACTACACTATCTCCAGAAGCCTCATGTATGTAGAAACCAGTCACTACACTATCTCCAGAAGCCTCATGTATGGAGAAACCAGACACTACACTATCTCCAGACACCTCCTGTATGGAGAAACCAGTCACTACCCTATCTCCAGAAGCCTCCTTTATGGAGAAACCAGTCACTACACTATCTCCAGAAGCCTCCTTTATGAAGAAACCAGTCAATACACTATCTCCAGAAGCCTCCTGTATGGAGAAACCAGTCACTACTCTATCTCCAGAACCCTCCTGTATGGAGAAACCAGTCACTACACCATCTCCAGAAGCCTCCTGTATGGAGAAACCAGTCACTACACTATCTCCAGAAGCCTCCTGTATGGAGAAACCAGTCACTACACTATCTCCAGACACCTCCTGTATGGAGAAACCAGTCACTACACTATCTCCAGAAGCCTCCTGTATGGAGAAACCAGACACTACACTATCTCCAGAAGCCTCCTTTATGGAGAAACCAGTCACTACACTATCTCCAGAAGCCTCCTATATAGAGAAAACAGTCACTACTCTATCTGCAGAACCCTCCTGTGTGGAGAAACCAGTCACTACACTATATCCAGAAGCCTCATGTATGGAGAAACCAGTCACTACACTATCTCCAGACACCTCCTGTATGGAGAAACCAATCACTACACTATCTCCAGAAGCCTCCTTTATGGAGAAACCAGTCACTACACTATCTCCAGAAGCCTCCTGTATGGAGAAACCAGTCACTACTCTATCTCCAGAACCCTCCTGTATGGAGAAACCAGTCACTACACCATCTCCAGAAGCATCCTGTGTGGAGAAACCAGTCACTACACTATCTCCAGAAGCCTCATGTATAGAGAAACCAGTCACTACACTATCTCCAGAAGCCTCCTGTATGGAGAAACCAGTCACTACACTATCTCCAGAAGCCTCCTGTATGGAGAAACCAGTCACTACACTATCTCCAGAAGCCTCCTGTATGGAGAAACCAGTCACTATACTATCTCCAGACACCTCCTGTATGGAGAAACCAGTGACTACACTATCTCCAGAAGCCTCCTATATGGAGAAACCAGACACCACACTATCTCCAGAAGCCTCCTGTATGGAGAAACCAGTCACTACACTATCTCCACACACCTCCTGTATGGAGAAACCAGTCACTACACTATCTCCAGAAGCCTCCTGTATGGAGAAACCAGACACTACACTATCTCCAGAAGCCTCCTTTATGGAGAAACCAGTCACTACACTATCTCCAGAAGCCTACTGTATGGAGAAATTAGTCACTACACTATCTCCAGAAGCCTCCTGTATGGAGAAACCAGTCACTACACTATCTCCAGAAGCCTCCTGTATGGAGAAACCAGTCACTACACTATCTCCAGAAGCCTCCTGCATGGAGAAACCAGTCACTACACTATCTCCAGAAGCCTCCTGTATGGAGAAACCAGTCACTACACTATCTCCAGAAGCCTCCTGTATGGAGAAACTAGTCACTACACTATCTCCAGAAGCCTCCTGTTTAGAGAAACCAGTCACTACACTATCTCCAGATGCCTCCTATATGGAGAAACCAGTCACTACACTATCTCCAGAAGCCTCCTGTATGGAGAAACCAGTCACTACACTATCTCCAGAAGCCTCATGTATGGAGAAACCAGTCACTACACTATCTCCAGACAACTCCTGTATGGAGAAACCAGTCACTACACTATCTCCAGAAGCCTCCTGTATGGAGAAACCAGTCACTACACTATCTCCAGAAGCCTCCTGTATGGAGAAACCAGTCACTACACTATCTCCAGAAGCCTCCTATATGGAGAAACCAGTCACTACACTATCTCCAGAAGCCTCATGTATGTAGAAACCAGTCACTACACTATCTCCAGAAGCCTCATGTATGGAGAAACCAGTCACTACACTATCTCCAGACACCTCCTGTATGGAGAAACCAGTCACTACACTATCTCCAGAAGCCTCCTTTATGAAGAAACCAGTCACTACACTATCTCCAGAAGCCTCCTGTATGGAGAAACCAGTCACTACTCTATCTCCAGAACCCTCCTGTATGGAGAAACCAGTCACTACACCATCTCCAGAAGCCTCCTGTATGGAGAAACCAGTCACTACACTATCTCCAGAAGCCTCCTGTATGGAGAAACCAGTCACTACACTATCTCCAGAAGCCTCCTGTATGGAGAAACCAGTCACTACACTATCTCCAGAAGCCTCCTGTATGGAGAAACCAGTCACTACACTATCTCCAGACACCTCCTCTATGGAGAAACCAGTCACTACACTATCTCCAGAAGCCTCCTGTATGGAGAAACCAGACACTACACTATCTCCAGAAGCCTCCTTTATGGAGAAACCAGTCACTACACTATCTCCAGAAGCCTCCTGTATGGAGAAACCAGTCACTACACTATCTCCAGAAGCCTCCTATATAGAGAAACCAGTCACTACTCTATCTCCAGAACCCTCCTGTGTGGAGAAACCAGGCACTACACTATATCCAGAAGCCTCATGTATGGAGAAACCAGTCACTACACTATCTCCAGACACCTCCTGTATGGAGAAACCAATCACTACACTATCTCCAGAAGCCTCCTTTATGGAGAAACCAGTCACTACACTATCTCCAGAAGCCTACTGTATGGAGAAACCAGTCACTACACTATCTCCAGAAGCCTCCTGTATGGAGAAACCAGTCACTACACTATCTCCAGAAGCCTCCTGTATGGAGAAACCAGTCACTACACTATCTCCAGAAGTCTCCTGTATGGAGAAACCAGTCACTACACTATCTCCAGAAACCTCCTGTATGGAGAAACCAGTCACTACACTATCTCCAGAAGCCTCCTATATAGAGAAAACAGTCACTACTCTATCTGCAGAACCCTCCTGTGTGGAGAAACCAGTCACTACACTATCTCCAGAAGCCTCATGTATAGAGAAACCAGTCACTACACTATCTCCAGAAGCCTCATGTATAGAGAAACCAGTCACTACTCTATCTGCAGAAGCCTCCTGTGTGGAGAAACCAGTCACTAAACTATCTCCAGAAGCCTCATGTATAGAGAAACCAGTCACTACACTATCTCCAGAAGCCTCCTGTATGGAGAAACCAGTCACTACACTATCTCCAGAAGCCTCCTGTATGGAGAAACCAGTCACTACACTATCTCCAGAAGCCTCCTGTATGGAGAAACCAGTCACTACTCTATCTCCAGAACCCTCCTGTATGGAGAAACCAGTCACTACACTATCTCCAGAAGCCTCCTCTATGGAGAAACCAGTCACTACACTATCTCCAAAAGCCTCCTGTATGGAGAAACCAGTCACTACACTATCTCCAGACACCTCCTGTATGGAGAAACCAGTCACTACACTATCTCCAGAAGCCTCCTGTATGGAGAAACCAGACACTACACTATCTCCAGAAGCCTCCTGTATGGAGAAACCAGTCACTTCACTATCTCCACACACCTCCTGTATGGAGAAACCAGTCACTACACTATATCCAGAAGCCTCCTGTATGGAGAAACCAGACACTACACTATCTCCAGAAGCCTCCTTTATGGAGAAACCAGTCACTACACTATCTCCAGAAGCCTCCTGTATGGAGAAACCAGTCACTACACTATCTGCAGAAGCCTCCTGTATGAAGGAACCAGTCACTACACTATCTCCAGAAGCCTCATGTATGTAGAAACCAGTCACTACACTATCTCCAGAAGCCTCATGTATGGAGAAACCAGACACTACACTATCTCCAGACACCTCCTGTATGGAGAAACCAGTCACTACCCTATCTCCAGAAGCCTCCTTTATGGAGAAACCAGTCACTACACTATCTCCAGAAGCCTCCTTTATGAAGAAACCAGTCAATACACTATCTCCAGAAGCCTCCTGTATGGAGAAACCAGTCACTACTCTATCTCCAGAACCCTCCTGTATGGAGAAACCAGTCACTACACCATCTCCAGAAGCCTCCTGTATGGAGAAACCAGTCACTACACTATCTCCAGAAGCCTCCTGTATGGAGAAACCAGTCACTACACTATCTCCAGACACCTCCTGTATGGAGAAACCAGTCACTACACTATCTCCAGAAGCCTCCTGTATGGAGAAACCAGACACTACACTATCTCCAGAAGCCTCCTTTATGGAGAAACCAGTCACTACACTATCTCCAGAAGCCTCCTATATAGAGAAAACAGTCACTACTCTATCTGCAGAACCCTCCTGTGTGGAGAAACCAGTCACTACACTATATCCAGAAGCCTCATGTATGGAGAAACCAGTCACTACACTATCTCCAGACACCTCCTGTATGGAGAAACCAATCACTACACTATCTCCAGAAGCCTCCTTTATGGAGAAACCAGTCACTACACTATCTCCAGAAGCCTCCTGTATGGAGAAACCAGTCACTACTCTATCTCCAGAACCCTCCTGTATGGAGAAACCAGTCACTACACCATCTCCAGAAGCATCCTGTGTGGAGAAACCAGTCACTACACTATCTCCAGAAGCCTCATGTATAGAGAAACCAGTCACTACACTATCTCCAGAAGCCTCCTGTATGGAGAAACCAGTCACTACACTATCTCCAGAAGCCTCCTGTATGGAGAAACCAGTCACTACACTATCTCCAGAAGCCTCCTGTATGGAGAAACCAGTCACTATACTATCTCCAGACACCTCCTGTATGGAGAAACCAGTGACTACACTATCTCCAGAAGCCTCCTATATGGAGAAACCAGACACCACACTATCTCCAGAAGCCTCCTGTATGGAGAAACCAGTCACTACACTATCTCCACACACCTCCTGTATGGAGAAACCAGTCACTACACTATCTCCAGAAGCCTCCTGTATGGAGAAACCAGACACTACACTATCTCCAGAAGCCTCCTTTATGGAGAAACCAGTCACTACACTATCTCCAGAAGCCTCCTGTATGGAGAAATTAGTCACTACACTATCTCCAGAAGCCTCCTGTATGGAGAAACCAGTCACTACACTATCTCCAGAAGCCTCCTGTATGGAGAAACCAGTCACTACACTATCTCCAGAAGCCTCCTGCATGGAGAAACCAGTCACTACACTATCTCCAGAAGCCTCCTGTATGGAGAAACCAGTCACTACACTATCTCCAGAAGCCTCCTGTATGGAGAAACTAGTCACTACACTATCTCCAGAAGCCTCCTGTTTAGAGAAACCAGTCACTACACTATCTCCAGATGCCTCCTATATGGAGAAACCAGTCACTACACTATCTCCAGAAGCCTCCTGTATGGAGAAACCAGTCACTACACTATCTCCAGAAGCCTCATGTATGGAGAAACCAGTCACTACACTATCTCCAGACAACTCCTGTATGGAGAAACCAGTCACTACACTATCTCCAGAAGCCTCCTGTATGGAGAAACCAGTCACTACACTATCTCCAGAAGCCTCCTGTATGGAGAAACCAGTCACTACACTATCTCCAGAAGCCTCCTATATGGAGAAACCAGTCACTACACTATCTCCAGAAGCCTCATGTATGTAGAAACCAGTCACTACACTATCTCCAGAAGCCTCATGTATGGAGAAACCAGTCACTACACTATCTCCAGACACCTCCTGTATGGAGAAACCAGTCACTACACTATCTCCAGAAGCCTCCTTTATGAAGAAACCAGTCACTACACTATCTCCAGAAGCCTCCTGTATGGAGAAACCAGTCACTACTCTATCTCCAGAACCCTCCTGTATGGAGAAACCAGTCACTACACCATCTCCAGAAGCCTCCTGTATGGAGAAACCAGTCACTACACTATCTCCAGAAGCCTCCTGTATGGAGAAACCAGTCACTACACTATCTCCAGAAGCCTCCTGTATGGAGAAACCAGTCACTACACTATCTCCAGAAGCCTCCTGTATGGAGAAACCAGTCACTACACTATCTCCAGACACCTCCTCTATGGAGAAACCAGTCACTACACTATCTCCAGAAGCCTCCTGTATGGAGAAACCAGACACTACACTATCTCCAGAAGCCTCCTTTATGGAGAAACCAGTCACTACACTATCTCCAGAAGCCTCCTGTATGGAGAAACCAGTCACTACACTATCTCCAGAAGCCTCCTATATAGAGAAACCAGTCACTACTCTATCTCCAGAACCCTCCTGTGTGGAGAAACCAGGCACTACACTATATCCAGAAGCCTCATGTATGGAGAAACCAGTCACTACACTATCTCCAGACACCTCCTGTATGGAGAAACCAATCACTACACTATCTCCAGAAGCCTCCTTTATGGAGAAACCAGTCACTACACTATCTCCAGAAGCCTACTGTATGGAGAAACCAGTCACTACACTATCTCCAGAAGCCTCCTGTATGGAGAAACCAGTCACTACACTATCTCCAGAAGCCTCCTGTATGGAGAAACCAGTCACTACACTATCTCCAGAAGTCTCCTGTATGGAGAAACCAGTCACTACACTATCTCCAGAAACCTCCTGTATGGAGAAACCAGTCACTACACTATCTCCAGAAGCCTCCTATATAGAGAAAACAGTCACTACTCTATCTGCAGAACCCTCCTGTGTGGAGAAACCAGTCACTACACTATCTCCAGAAGCCTCATGTATAGAGAAACCAGTCACTACACTATCTCCAGAAGCCTCATGTATAGAGAAACCAGTCACTACTCTATGTGCAGAAGCCTCCTGTGTGGAGAAACCAGTCACTACACTATCTCCAGAAGCCTCATGTATAGAGAAACCAGTCACTACACTATCTCCAGAAGCCTCCTGTATGGAGAAACCAGTCACTACACTATCTCCAGAAGCCTCCTGTATGGAGAAACCAGTCACTACACTATCTCCAGAAGCCTCCTGTATGGAGAAACCAGTCACTACTCTATCTCCAGAACCCTCCTGTATGGAGAAACCAGTCACTACACTATCTCCAGAAGCCTCCTCTATGGAGAAACCAGTCACTACACTATCTCCAAAAGCCTCCTGTATGGAGAAACCAGTCACTACACTATCTCCAGACACCTCCTGTATGGAGAAACCAGTCACTACACTATCTCCAGAAGCCTCCTGTATGGAGAAACCAGACACTACACTATCTCCAGAAGCCTCCTGTATGGAGAAACCAGTCACTTCACTATCTCCACACACCTCCTGTATGGAGAAACCAGTCACTACACTATATCCAGAAGCCTCCTGTATGGAGAAACCAGACACTACACTATCTCCAGAAGCCTCCTTTATGGAGAAACCAGTCACTACACTATCTCCAGAAGCCTCCTGTATGGAGAAACCAGTCACTACACTATCTGCAGAAGCCTCCTGTATGGAGAAACCAGTCACTACACTATCTCCAGAAGCCTCCTGTATGGAGAAACCAGTCACTACACTATCTCCAGAAGCCTCCTGCATGGAGAAACCAGTCACTACACTATCTCCAGAAGCCTCCTGTATGGAGAAACCAGTCACTACACTATCTCCAGAAGCCTCCTGTATGGAGAAACCAGTCACTACACTATCTCCAGAAGCCTCCTGTATAGAGAAACCAGTCACTACACTATCTCCAGATGCCTCCTATATGGAGAAACCAGTCACTACACTATCTCCAGAAGCCTCATGTATGGAGAAACCAGTCACTACACTATCTCCAGGAGCCTCATGTATGGAGAAACCAGTCACTACACTATCTCCAGACACCTCCTGTATGGAGAAACCAGTCACTACACTATCTCCAGAAGCCTCCTGTATGGAGAAACCAGTCACTACACTATCTCCAGAAGCCTCCTGTATGGAGAAACCAGTCACTACACTATCTCCAGAAGCCTCCTATATGGAGGAACCAGTCACTACACTATCTCCAGAAGCCTCATGTATGTAGAAACCAGTCACTACACTATCTCCAGAAGCCTCATGTATGGAGAAACCAGTCACTACACTATCTCCAGACACCTCCTGTATGGAGAAACCAGTCACTACCCTATCTCCAGAAGCCTCCTTTATGGAGAAACCAGTCACTACACTATCTCCAGAAGCCTCCTTTATGAAGAAACCAGTCAATACACTATCTCCAGAAGCCTCCTGTATGGAGAAACCAGTCACTACTCTATCTCCAGAACCCTCCTGTATGGAGAAACCAGTCACTACACCATCTCCAGAAGCCTCCTGTATGGAGAAACCAGTCACTACACTATCTCCAGAAGCCTCCTGTATGGAGAAACAAGTCACTACACTATCTCCAGAAGCCTCCTGTATGGAGAAACCAGTCACTACACTATCTCCAGAAGCCTCCTGTATGGAGAAACCAGTCACTACACTATCTCCAGACACCTCCTGTATGGAGAAACCAGTGACTACACTATCTCCAGAAGCCTCCTATATGGAGAAACCAGACACCACACTATCTCCAGAAGCTTCCTGTATGGAGAAACCAGTCACTACACTATCTCCACACACCTCCTGTATGGAGAAACCAGTCACTACACTATCTCCAGAAGCCTCCTGTATGGAGAAACCAGACACTACACTATCTCCAGAAGCCTCCTTTATGGAGAAACCAGTCACTACACTATCTCCAGAAGCCTCCTGTATGGAGAAATTAGTCACTACACTATCTCCAGAAGCCTCCTGTATGGAGAAACCAGTCACTACACTATCTCCAGAAGCCTCCTGTATGGAGAAACCAGTCACTACACTATCTCCAGAAGCCTCCTGCATGGAGAAACCAGTCACTACACTATCTCCAGAAGCCTCCTGTATGGAGAAACCAGTCACTACACTATCTCCAGAAGCCTCCTGTATGGAGAAACCAGTCACTACTCTATCTCCAGAACCCTCCTGTATGGAGAAACCAGTCACTACACCATCTCCAGAAGCCTCCTGTGTGGAGAAACCAGTCACTACACTATCTCCAGAAGCCTCATGTATGGAGAAACCAGTCACTACACTATCTCCAGAAGCCTCCTGTATGGAGAAACCAGTCACTACACTATCTCCAGAAGCCTCCTCTATTTAGAAACCAGTCACTACACTATCTCCAGAAGCCTCCTGTATGGAGAAACCAGTCACTACACTATCTCCAGACACCTCCTGTATGGAGAAACCAGTCACTACACTATCTCCAGAAGCCTCCTGTATGGAGAAACCAGACACTACACTATCTCCAGAAGCCTCCTGTATGGAGAAACCAGTCACTTCACTATCTCCACACACCTCCTGTATGGAGAAACCAGTCACTACACTATATCCAGAAGCCTCCTGTATGGAGAAACCAGACACTACACTATCTCCAGAAGCCTCCTTTATGGAGAAACCAGTCACTACACTATCTCCAGAAGCCTCCTGTATGGAGAAACCAGTCACTACACTATCTGCAGAAGCCTCCTGTATGGAGAAACCAGTCACTACACTATCTCCAGAAGCCTCCTGTATGGAGAAAACAGTCACTACACTATCTCCAGAAGCCTCCTGCATGGAGAAACCAGTCACTACACTATCTCCAGAAGCCTCCTGTATGGAGAAACCAGTCACTACACTATCTCCAGAAGCCTCCTGTATGGAGAAACCAGTCACTACACTATCTCCAGAAGCCTCCTGTATAGAGAAACCAGTCACTACACTATCTCCAGATGCCTCCTATATGGAGAAACCAGTCACTACACTATCTCCAGAAGCCTCATGTATGGAGAAACCAGTCACTACACTATCTCCAGAAGCCTCATGTATGGAGAAACCAGTCACTACACTATCTCCAGACACCTCCTGTATGGAGAAACCAGTCACTACACTATCTCCAGAAGCCTCCTGTATGGAGAAACCAGTCACTACACTATCTCCAGAAGCCTCCTGTATGGAGAAACCAGTCACTACACTATCTCCAGAAGCCTCCTATATGGAGGAACCAGTCACTACACTATCTCCAGAAGCCTCATGTATGTAGAAACCAGTCACTACACTATCTCCAGAAGCCTCATGTATGGAGAAACCAGTCACTACACTATCTCCAGACACCTCCTGTATGGAGAAACCAGTCACTACCCTATCTCCAGAAGCCTCCTTTATGGAGAAACCAGTCACTACACTATCTCCAGAAGCCTCCTTTATGAAGAAACCAGTCAATACACTATCTCCAGAAGCCTCCTGTATGGAGAAACCAGTCACTACTCTATCTCCAGAACCCTCCTGTATGGAGAAACCAGTCACTACACCATCTCCAGAAGCCTCCTGTATGGAGAAACCAGTCACTACACTATCTCCAGAAGCCTCCTGTATGGAGAAACCAGTCACTACACTATCTCCAGACACCTCCTGTATGGAGAAACCAGTCACTACACTATCTCCAGAAGCCTCCTGTATGGAGAAACCAGACACTACACTATCTCGAGAACCCTCCTTTATGGAGAAACCAGTCACTACACTATCTCCAGAAGCCTCCTATATAGAGAAAACAGTCACTACTCTATCTGCAGAACCCTCCTGTGTGGAGAAACCAGTCACTACACTATATCCAGAAGCCTCATGTATGGAGAAACCAGTCACTACACTATCTCCAGACACCTCCTGTATGGAGAAACCAATCACTACACTATCTCCAGAAGCCTCCTTTATGGAGAAACCAGTCACTACACTATCTCCAGAAGCCTCCTGTATGGAGAAACCAGTCACTACACTATCTCCAGACACCTCCTGTATGGAGAAACCAGTCACTACACTATCTCCAGAAGCCTCCTGTATGGAGAAACCAGTCACTACACCATCTCCAGAAGCCTCCTGTGTGGAGAAACCAGTCACTACACTATCTCCAGAAGCCTCATGTATGGAGAAACCAGTCACTACACTATCTCCAGAAGCCTCCTGTATGGAGAAACCAGTCACTACACTATCTCCAGAAGCCTCCTCTATGGAGAAACCAGTCACTACACTATCTCCAGAAGCCTCCTGTATGGAGAAACCAGTCACTACACTATCTCCAGACACCTCCTGTATGGAGAAACCAGTCACTACACTATCTCCAGAAGCCTCCTGTATGGAGAAACCAGACACTACACTATCTCCAGAAGCCTCCTGTATGGAGAAACCAGTCACTTCACTATCTCCACACACCTCCTGTATGGAGAAACCAGTCACTACACTATATCCAGAAGCCTCCTGTATGGAGAAACCAGACACTACACTATCTCCAGAAGCCTCCTTTATGGAGAAACCAGTCACTACACTATCTCCAGAAGCCTCCTGTATGGAGAAACCAGTCACTACACTATCTGCAGAAGCCTCCTGTATGGAGAAACCAGTCACTACACTATCTCCAGAAGCCTCCTGTATGGAGAAACCAGTCACTACACTATCTCCAGAAGCCTCCTGCATGGAGAAACCAGTCACTACACTATCTCCAGAAGCCTCCTGTATGGAGAAACCAGTCACTACACTATCTCCAGAAGCCTCCTGTATGGAGAAACCAGTCACTACACTATCTCCAGAAGCCTCCTATATGGAGGAACCAGTCACTACACTATCTCCAGAAGCCTCATGTATGTAGAAACCAGTCACTACACTATCTCCAGAAGCCTCCTGTATGGAGAAACCAGTCACTACACTATCTCCAGAAGCCTCCTGTATAGAGAAACCAGTCACTACACTATCTCCAGATGCCTCCTATATGGAGAAACCAGTCACTACACTATCTCCAGAAGCCTCATGTATGGAGAAACCAGTCACTACACTATCTCCAGAAGCCTCATGTATGGAGAAACCAGTCACTACACTATCTCCAGACACCTCCTGTATGGAGAAACCAGTCACTACACTATCTCCAGAAGCCTCCTGTATGGAGAAACCAGTCACTACACTATCTCCAGAAGCCTCCTGTATGGAGAAACCAGTCACTACACTATCTCCAGAAGCCTCCTATATGGAGGAACCAGTCACTACACTATCTCCAGAAGCCTCATGTATGTAGAAACCAGTCACTACACTATCTCCAGAAGCCTCATGTATGGAGAAACCAGTCACTACACTATCTCCAGACACCTCCTGTATGGAGAAACCAGTCACTACCCTATCTCCAGAAGCCTCCTTTATGGAGAAACCAGTCACTACACTATCTCCAGAAGCCTCCTTTATGAAGAAACCAGTCAATACACTATCTCCAGAAGCCTCCTGTATGGAGAAACCAGTCACTACTCTATCTCCAGAACCCTCCTGTATGGAGAAACCAGTCACTACACCATCTCCAGAAGCCTCCTGTATGGAGAAACCAGTCACTACACTATCTCCAGAAGCCTCCTGTATGGAGAAACCAGTCACTACACTATCTCCAGACACCTCCTGTATGGAGAAACCAGTCACTACACTATCTCCAGAAGCCTCCTGTATGGAGAAACCAGACACTACACTATCTCCAGAACCCTCCTTTATGGAGAAACCAGTCAGTACACTATCTCCAGAAGCCTCCTATATAGAGAAAACAGTCACTACTCTATCTGCAGAACCCTCCTGTGTGGAGAAACCAGTCACTACACTATATCCAGAAGCCTCATGTATGGAGAAACCAGTCACTACACTATCTCCAGACACCTCCTGTATGGAGAAACCAATCACTACACTATCTCCAGAAGCCTCCTTTATGGAGAAACCAGTCACTACACTATCTCCAGAAGCCTCCTGTATGGAGAAACCAGTCACTACTCTATCTCCAGAACCCTCCTGTATGGAGAAACCAGTCACTACACCATCTCCAGAAGCATCCTGTGTGGAGAAACCAGTCACTACACTATTTCCAGAAGCCTCATGTATAGAGAAACCAGTCACTACACTATCTCCAGAAGCCTCCTGTATGGAGAAACCAGTCACTACACTATCTCCAGAAGCCTCCTGTATGGAGAAACCAGTCACTACACTATCTCCAGAAGCCTCCTGTATGGAGAAACCAGTCACTATACTATCTCCAGACACCTCCTGTATGGAGAAACCAGTGACTACACTATCTCCAGAAGCCTCCTATATGGAGAAACCAGACACCACACTATCTCCAGAAGCCTCCTGTATGGAGAAACCAGTCATTACACTATCTCCACACACCTCCTGTATGGAGAAACCAGTCACTACACTATCTCCAGAAGCCTCCTGTATGGAGAAACCAGACACTACACTATCTCCAGAAGCCTCCTTTATGGAGAAACCAGTCACTACACTATCTCCAGAAGCCTCCTGTATGGAGAAATTAGTCACTACACTATCTCCAGAAGCCTCCTGTATGGAGAAACCAGTCACTACACTATCTCCAGAAGCCTCCTGTATGGAGAAACCAGTCACTACACTATCTCCAGAAGCCTCCTGCATGGAGAAACCAGTCACTACACTATCTCCAGAAGCCTCCTGTATGGAGAAACCAATCACTACACTATCTCCAGAAGCCTCCTTTATGGAGAAACCAGTCACTACACTATCTCCAGAAGCCTACTGTATGGAGAAACCAGTCACTACTCTATCTCCAGAACCCTCCTGTATGGAGAAACCAGTCACTACACCATCTCCAGAAGCCTCCTGTGTGGAGAAACCAGTCACTACACTATCTCCAGAAGCCTCATGTATGGAGAAACCAGTCACTACACTATCTCCAGAAGCCTCCTGTATGGAGAAACCAGTCACTACACTATCTCCAGAAGCCTCCTGTATGGAGAAACCAGTCACTACACTATCTCCAGAAGTCTCCTGTATGGAGAAACCAGTCACTACACTATCTCCAGAAACCTCCTGTATGGAGAAACCAGTCACTACACTATCTCCAGAAGCCTCCTATATAGAGAAAACAGTCACTACTCTATCTGCAGAACCCTCCTGTGTGGAGAAACCAGTCACTACACTATCTCCAGAAGCCTCATGTATAGAGAAACCAGTCACTACACTATCTCCAGAAGCCTCATGTATAGAGAAACCAGTCACTACTCTATCTGCAGAAGCCTCCTGTGTGGAGAAACCAGTCACTACACTATCTCCAGAAGCCTCATGTATAGAGAAACCAGTCACTACACTATCTCCAGAAGCCTCCTGTATGGAGAAACCAGTCACTACACTATCTCCAGAAGCCTCCTGTATGGAGAAACCAGTCACTACACTATCTCCAGAAGCCTCCTGTATGGAGAAATCAGTCACTACACTATCTCCAGACACCTCCTGTATGGAGAAACCAGTGACTACACTATCTCCAGAAGCCTCCTATATGGAGAAACCAGACACCACACTATCTCCAGAAGCCTCCTGTATGGAGAAACCAGTCACTACACTATCTCCACACACCTCCTGTATGGAGAAACCAGTCACTACACTATCTCCAGAAGCCTCCTGTATGGAGAAACCAGACACTACACTATCTCCAGAAGCCTCCTTTATGGAGAAACCAGTCACTACACTATCTCCAGAAGCCTCCTGTATGGAGAAATTAGTCACTACACTATCTCCAGAAGCCTCCTGTATGGAGAAACCAGTCACTACACTATCTCCAGAAGCCTCCTGTATGGAGAAACCAGTCACTACATTATCTCCAGAAGCCTCCTGCATGGAGAAACCAGTCACTACACTATCTCCAGAAGCCTCCTGTATGGAGAAACCAGTCACTACACTATCTCCAGAAACCTCCTGTATGGAGAAACCAGTCACTGCACTATCTCCAGAAGCCTCCTGTATAGAGAAACCAGTCACTACACTATCTCCAGATGCCTCCTATATGGAGAAACCAGTCACTACACTATCTCCAGAAGCCTCCTGTATGGAGAAACCAGTCACTTCACTATCTCCAGAAGCCTCATGTGTGGAGAAACCAGTCACTACACTATCTCCAGACAACTCCTGTATGGAGAAACCAGTCACTACACTATCTCCAGAAGCCTCCTGTATGGAGAAACCAGTCATTACACTATCTCCAGAAGCCTCCTGTATGGAGAAACCAGTCACTACACTATCTCCAGAAGCCTCCTATATGGAGAAACCAGTCACTACACTATCTCCAGAAGCCTCATGTATGTAGAAACCAGTCACTACACTATCTCCAGAAGCCTCATGTATGGAGAAACCAGTCACTACACTATCTCCAGACACCTCCTGTATGGAGAAACCAGTCACTACACTATCTCCAGAAGCCTCCTTTATGAAGAAACCAGTCACTACACTATCTCCAGAAGCCTCCTGTATGGAGAAACCAGTCACTACTCTATCTCCAGAACCCTCCTGTATGGAGAAACCAGTCACTACACCATCTCCAGAAGCCTCCTGTATGGAGAAACCAGTCACTACACTATCTCCAGAAGCCTCCTGTATGGAGAAACCAGTCACTACACTATCTCCAGAAGCCTCCTGTATGGAGAAACCAGTCACTACACTATCTCCAGAAGCCTCCTGTATGGAGAAACCAGTCACTACACTATCTCCAGACACCTCCTGTATGGAGAAACCAGTCACTACACTATCTCCAGAAGCCTCCTGTATGGAGAAACCAGACACTACACTATCTCCACAAGCCTCCTTTATGGAGAAACCAGTCACTACACTATCTCCAGAAGCCTCCTGTATGGAGAAACCAGTCACTACACTATCTCCAGAAGCCTCCTATATAGAGAAACCAGTCACTACTCTATCTCCAGAACCCTCCTGTGTGGAGAAACCAGTCACTACACTATATCCAGAAGCCTCATGTATGGAGAAACCAGTCACTACACTATCTCCAGACACCTCCTGTATGGAGACACCAATCACTACACTATCTCCAGAAGCCTCCTTTATGGAGAAACCAGTCACTACACTATCTCCAGAAGCCTCCTGTATGGAGAAACCAGTCACTACTCTATCTCCAGAACCCTCCTGTATGGAGAAAACAGTCACTACACCATCTCCAGAAGCCTCCTGTGTGGAGAAACCAGTCACTACACTATCTCCAGAAGCCTCATGTATGGAGAAACCAGTCACTACACTATCTCCAGAAGCCTCCTGTATGGAGAAACCAGTCACTACACTATCTCCAGAAGCCTCCTGTATGGAGAAACCAGTCACTACACTATCTCCAGAAGCCTCCTGTATGGAGAAACCAGTCACTACACTATCTCCAGACAACTCCTGTATGGAGAAACCAGTCACTACACTATCTCCAGAAACCTCCTGTATGGAGAAACCAGACACTACACTATCTCCAGAAGCCTCCTTTATGGAGAAACCAGTCACTACACTATCTCCAGAAGCCTCCTGTATGGAGAAACCAGTCACTACACTATCTCCAGAAGCCTCCTGCATGGAGAAACCAGTCACTACACTATCTCCAGAAGCCTCCTGTATGGAGAAACCAGTCACTACACTATCTCCAGAAGCCTCCTGTATGGAGAAACCAGTCACTACACTATCTCCAGAAGCCTCCTGTATAGAGAAACCAGTCACTACACTATCTCCAGATGCCTCCTGTATGGAGAAACCAGTCACTACACTATCTCCAGATGCCTCCTATATGGAGAAACCAGTCACTACACTATCTCCAGAAGTCTCATGTATGGAGAAACCAGTCACTACACTATCTCCAGAAGCCTCATGTATGGAGAAACCAGTCACTACACTATCTCCAGACACCTCCTGTATGGAGAAACCAGTCACTACCCTATCTCCAGAAGCCTCCTTTATGGAGAAACCAGTCACTACACAATCTCCAGAAGCCTCCTTTATGAAGAAACCAGTCAATACACTATCTCCAGAAGCCTCCTGTATGGAGAAACCAGTCACTACTCTATCTCCAGAACCCTCCTGTATGGAGAAACCAGTCACTACACCATCTCCAGAAGCCTCCTGTATGGAGAAACCAGTCACTACACTATCTCCAGAAGCCTCCTGTATGGAGAAACCAGTCACTACACTATCTCCAGACACCTCCTGTATGGAGAAACCAGTCACTACACTATCTCCAGAAGCCTCCTGTATGGAGAAACCAGACACTACACTATCTCCAGAAGCCTCCTTTATGGAGAAACCAGTCACTACACTATCTCCAGAAGCCTCCTATATAGAGAAAACAGTCACTACTCTATCTGCAGAACCCTCCTGTGTGGAGAAACCAGTCACTACACTATATCCAGAAGCCTCATGTATGGAGAAACCAGTCACTACACTATCTCCAGACACCTCCTGTATGGAGAAACCAATCACTACACTATCTCCAGAAGCCTCCTTTATGGAGAAACCAGTCACTACACTATCTCCAGAAGCCTCCTGTATGGAGAAACCAGTCACTACTCTATCTCCAGAACCCTCCTGTATGGAGAAACCAGTCACTACACCATCTCCAGAAGCATCCTGTGTGGAGAAACCAGTCACTACACTATCTCCAGAAGCCTCATGTATAGAGAAACCAGTCACTACACTATCTCCAGAAGCCTCCTGTATGGAGAAACCAGTCACTACACTATCTCCAGAAGCCTCCTGTATGGAGAAACCAGTCACTACACTATCTCCAGAAGCCTCCTGTATGGAGAAACCAGTCACTATACTATCTCCAGACACCTCCTGTATGGAGAAACCAGTGACTACACTATCTCCAGAAGCCTCCTATATGGAGAAACCAGACACCAGACTATCTCCAGAAGCCTCCTGTATGGAGAAACCAGTCACTACACTATCTCCACACACCTCCTGTATGGAGAAACCAGTCACTACACTATCTCCAGAAGCCTCCTGTATGGAGAAACCAGACACTACACTATCTCCAGAAGCCTCCTTTATGGAGAAACCAGTCACTACACTATCTCCAGAAGCCTCCTGTATGGAGAAATTAGTCACTACACTATCTCCAGAAGCCTCCTGTATGGAGAAACCAGTCACTACACTATCTCCAGAAGCCTCCTGTATGGAGAAACCAGTCACTACACTATCTCCAGAAGCCTCCTGCATGGAGAAACCAGTCACTACACTATCTCCAGAAGCCTCCTGTATGGAGAAACCAGTCACTACACTATCTCCAGAAGCCTCCTGTATGGAGAAACTAGTCACTACACTATCTCCAGAAGCCTCCTGTTTAGAGAAACCAGTCACTACACTATCTCCAGATGCCTCCTATATGGAGAAACCAGTCACTACACTATCTCCAGAAGCCTCCTGTATGGAGAAACCAGTCACTACACTATCTCCAGAAGCCTCATGTATGGAGAAACCAGTCACTACACTATCTCCAGACAACTCCTGTATGGAGAAACCAGTCACTACACTATCTCCAGAAGCCTCCTGTATGGAGAAACCAGTCACTACACTATCTCCAGAAGCCTCCTGTATGGAGAAACCAGTCACTACACTATCTCCAGAAGCCTCCTATATGGAGAAACCAGTCACTACACTATCTCCAGAAGCCTCATGTATGTAGAAACCAGTCACTACACTATCTCCAGAAGCCTCATGTATGGAGAAACCAGTCACTACACTATCTCCAGACACCTCCTGTATGGAGAAACCAGTCACTACACTATCTCCAGAAGCCTCCTTTATGAAGAAACCAGTCACTACACTATCTCCAGAAGCCTCCTGTATGGAGAAACCAGTCACTACTCTATCTCCAGAACCCTCCTGTATGGAGAAACCAGTCACTACACCATCTCCAGAAGCCTCCTGTATGGAGAAACCAGTCACTACACTATCTCCAGAAGCCTCCTGTATGGAGAAACCAGTCACTACACTATCTCCAGAAGCCTCCTGTATGGAGAAACCAGTCACTACACTATCTCCAGAAGCCTCCTGTATGGAGAAACCAGTCACTACACTATCTCCAGACACCTCCTCTATGGAGAAACCAGTCACTACACTATCTCCAGAAGCCTCCTGTATGGAGAAACCAGACACTACACTATCTCCAGAAGCCTCCTTTATGGAGAAACCAGTCACTACACTATCTCCAGAAGCCTCCTGTATGGAGAAACCAGTCACTACACTATCTCCAGAAGCCTCCTATATAGAGAAACCAGTCACTACTCTATCTCCAGAACCCTCCTGTGTGGAGAAACCAGGCACTACACTATATCCAGAAGCCTCATGTATGGAGAAACCAGTCACTACACTATCTCCAGACACCTCCTGTATGGAGAAACCAATCACTACACTATCTCCAGAAGCCTCCTTTATGGAGAAACCAGTCACTACACTATCTCCAGAAGCCTACTGTATGGAGAAACCAGTCACTACTCTATCTCCAGAACCCTCCTGTATGGAGAAACCAGTCACTACACCATCTCCAGAAGCCTCCTGTGTGGAGAAACCAGTCACTACACTATCTCCAGAAGCCTCATGTATGGAGAAACCAGTCACTACACTATCTCCAGAAGCCTCCTGTATGGAGAAACCAGTCACTACACTATCTCCAGAAGCCTCCTGTATGGAGAAACCAGTCACTACACTATCTCCAGAAGTCTCCTGTATGGAGAAACCAGTCACTACACTATCTCCAGAAACCTCCTGTATGGAGAAACCAGTCACTACACTATCTCCAGAAGCCTCCTATATAGAGAAAACAGTCACTACTCTATCTGCAGAACCCTCCTGTGTGGAGAAACCAGTCACTACACTATCTCCAGAAGCCTCATGTATAGAGAAACCAGTCACTACACTATCTCCAGAAGCCTCATGTATAGAGAAACCAGTCACTACTCTATCTGCAGAAGCCTCCTGTGTGGAGAAACCAGTCACTACACTATCTCCAGAAGCCTCATGTATAGAGAAACCAGTCACTACACTATCTCCAGAAGCCTCCTGTATGGAGAAACCAGTCACTACACTATCTCCAGAAGCCTCCTGTATGGAGAAACCAGTCACTACACTATCTCCAGAAGCCTACTGTATGGAGAAACCAGTCACTACTCTATCTCCAGAACCCTCCTGTATGGAGAAACCAGTCACTACACTATCTCCAGAAGCCTCCTCTATGGAGAAACCAGTCACTACACTATCTCCAGAAGCCTCCTGTATGGAGAAACCAGTCACTACACTATCTCCAGACACCTCCTGTATGGAGAAACCAGTCACTACACTATCTCCAGAAGCCTCCTGTATGGAGAAACCAGACACTACACTATCTCCAGAAGCCTCCTGTATGGAGAAACCAGTCACTTCACTATCTCCACACACCTCCTGTATGGAGAAACCAGTCACTACACTATATCCAGAAGCCTCCTGTATGGAGAAACCAGACACTACACTATCTCCAGAAGCCTCCTTTATGGAGAAACCAGTCACTACACTATCTCCAGAAGCCTCCTGTATGGAGAAACCAGTCACTACACTATCTGCAGAAGCCTCCTGTATGGAGAAACCAGTCACTACACTATCTCCAGAAGCCTCCTGTATGGAGAAACCAGTCACTACACTATCTCCAGAAGCCTCCTGCATGGAGAAACCAGTCACTACACTATCTCCAGAAGCCTCCTGTATGGAGAAACCAGTCACTACACTATCTCCAGAAGCCTCCTGTATGGAGAAACCAGTCACTACACTATCTCCAGAAGCCTCCTGTATAGAGAAACCAGTCACTACACTATCTCCAGATGCCTCCTATATGGAGAAACCAGTCACTACACTATCTCCAGAAGCCTCATGTATGGAGAAACCAGTCACTACACTATCTCCAGGAGCCTCATGTATGGAGAAACCAGTCACTACACTATCTCCAGACACCTCCTGTATGGAGAAACCAGTCACTACACTATCTCCAGAAGCCTCCTGTATGGAGAAACCAGTCACTACACTATCTCCAGAAGCCTCCTGTATGGAGAAACCAGTCACTACACTATCTCCAGAAGCCTCCTATATGGAGGAACCAGTCACTACACTATCTCCAGAAGCCTCATGTATGTAGAAACCAGTCACTACACTATCTCCAGAAGCCTCATGTATGGAGAAACCAGTCACTACACTATCTCCAGACACCTCCTGTATGGAGAAACCAGTCACTACCCTATCTCCAGAAGCCTCCTTTATGGAGAAACCAGTCACTACACTATCTCCAGAAGCCTCCTTTATGAAGAAACCAGTCAATACACTATCTCCAGAAGCCTCCTGTATGGAGAAACCAGTCACTACTCTATCTCCAGAACCCTCCTGTATGGAGAAACCAGTCACTACACCATCTCCAGAAGCCTCCTGTATGGAGAAACCAGTCACTACACTATCTCCAGAAGCCTCCTGTATGGAGAAACAAGTCACTACACTATCTCCAGAAGCCTCCTGTATGGAGAAACCAGTCACTACACTATCTCCAGAAGCCTCCTGTATGGAGAAACCAGTCACTACACTATCTCCAGACACCTCCTGTATGGAGAAACCAGTGACTACACTATCTCCAGAAGCCTCCTATATGGAGAAACCAGACACCACACTATCTCCAGAAGCTTCCTGTATGGAGAAACCAGTCACTACACTATCTCCACACACCTCCTGTATGGAGAAACCAGTCACTACACTATCTCCAGAAGCCTCCTGTATGGAGAAACCAGACACTACACTATCTCCAGAAGCCTCCTTTATGGAGAAACCAGTCACTACACTATCTCCAGAAGCCTCCTGTATGGAGAAATTAGTCACTACACTATCTCCAGAAGCCTCCTGTATGGAGAAACCAGTCACTACACTATCTCCAGAAGCCTCCTGTATGGAGAAACCAGTCACTACACTATCTCCAGAAGCCTCCTGCATGGAGAAACCAGTCACTACACTATCTCCAGAAGCCTCCTGTATGGAGAAACCAGTCACTACACTATCTCCAGAAGCCTCCTGTATGGAGAAACCAGTCACTAC
Source organism: Phyllobates terribilis (assembly GCF_046119375.1). NCBI lineage: Eukaryota > Metazoa > Chordata > Amphibia > Anura > Dendrobatidae > Phyllobates > Phyllobates terribilis. The sequence continues at coordinate 1,238,736,302 of NW_027362761.1, read as the reverse complement.
TCTATCTCCAGAACCCTCCTGTATGGAGAAACCAGTCACTACACCATCTCCAGAAGCCTCCTGTGTGGAGAAACCAGTCACTACACTATCTCCAGAAGCCTCATGTATGGAGAAACCAGTCACTACACTATCTCCAGAAGCCTCCTGTATGGAGAAACCAGTCACTACACTATCTCCAGAAGCCTCCTCTATGGAGAAACCAGTCACTACACTATCTCCAGAAGCCTCCTGTATGGAGAAACCAGTCACTATACTATCTCCAGACACCTCCTGTATGGAGAAACCAGTCACTACACTATCTCCAGAAGCCTCCTGTATGGAGAAACCAGACACTACACTATCTCCAGAAGCCTCCTGTATGGAGAAACCAGTCACTTCACTATCTCCACACACCTCCTGTATGGAGAAACCAGTCACTACACTATATCCAGAAGCCTCCTGTATGGAGAAACCAGACACTACACTATCTCCAGAAGCCTCCTTTATGGAGAAACCAGTCACTACACTATCTCCAGAAGCCTCCTGTATGGAGAAACCAGTCACTACACTATCTGCAGAAGCCTCCTGTATGGAGAAACCAGTCACTACACTATCTCCAGAAGCCTCCTGTATGGAGAAACCAGTCACTACACTATCTCCAGAAGCCTCCTGCATGGAGAAACCAGTCACTACACTATCTCCAGAAGCCTCCTGTATGGAGAAACCAGTCACTACACTATCTCCAGAAGCCTCCTGTATGGAGAAACCAGTCACTACACTATCTCCAGAAGCCTCCTGTATAGAGAAACCAGTCACTACACTATCTCCAGATGCCTCCTATATGGAGAAACCAGTCACTACACTATCTCCAGAAGCCTCATGTATGGAGAAACCAGTCACTACACTATCTCCAGAAGCCTCATGTATGGAGAAACCAGTCACTACACTATCTCCAGACACCTCCTGTATGGAGAAACCAGTCACTACACTATCTCCAGAAGCCTCCTGTATGGAGAAACCAGTCACTACACTATCTCCAGAAGCCTCCTGTATGGAGAAACCAGTCACTACACTATCTCCAGAAGCCTCCTATATGGAGGAACCAGTCACTACACTATCTCCAGAAGCCTCATGTATGTAGAAACCAGTCACTACACTATCTCCAGAAGCCTCATGTATGGAGAAACCAGTCACTACACTATCTCCAGACACCTCCTGTATGGAGAAACCAGTCACTACCCTATCTCCAGAAGCCTCCTTTATGGAGAAACCAGTCACTACACTATCTCCAGAAGCCTCCTTTATGAAGAAACCAGTCAATACACTATCTCCAGAAGCCTCCTGTATGGAGAAACCAGTCACTACTCTATCTCCAGAACCCTCCTGTATGGAGAAACCAGTCACTACACCATCTCCAGAAGCCTCCTGTATGGAGAAACCAGTCACTACACTATCTCCAGAAGCCTCCTGTATGGAGAAACCAGTCACTACACTATCTCCAGACACCTCCTGTATGGAGAAACCAGTCACTACACTATCTCCAGAAGCCTCCTGTATGGAGAAACCAGACACTACACTATCTCCAGAACCCTCCTTTATGGAGAAACCAGTCACTACACTATCTCCAGAAGCCTCCTATATAGAGAAAACAGTCACTACTCTATCTGCAGAACCCTCCTGTGTGGAGAAACCAGTCACTACAATATATCCAGAAGCCTCATGTATGGAGAAACCAGTCACTACACTATCTCCAGACACCTCCTGTATGGAGAAACCAATCACTACACTATCTCCAGAAGCCTCCTTTATGGAGAAACCAGTCACTACACTATCTCCAGAAGCCTCCTGTATGGAGAAACCAGTCACTACACTATCTTCAGACACCTCCTGTATGGAGAAACCAGTCACTACACTATCTCCAGAAGCCTCCTGTATGGAGAAACCAGTCACTACACCATCTCCAGAAGCCTCCTGTGTGGAGAAACCAGTCACTACACTATCTCCAGAAGCCTCATGTATGGAGAAACCAGTCACTACACTATCTCCAGAAGCCTCCTGTATGGAGAAACCAGTCACTACACTATCTCCAGAAGCCTCCTCTATGGAGAAACCAGTCACTACACTATCTCCAGAAGCCTCCTGTATGGAGAAACCAGTCACTACACTATCTCCAGACACCTCCTGTATGGAGAAACCAGTCACTACACTATCTCCAGAAGCCTCCTGTATGGAGAAACCAGACACTACACTATCTCCAGAAGCCTCCTGTATGGAGAAACCAGTCACTTCACTATCTCCACACACCTCCTGTATGGAGAAACCAGTCACTACACTATATCCAGAAGCCTCCTGTATGGAGAAACCAGACACTACACTATCTCCAGAAGCCTCCTTTATGGAGAAACCAGTCACTACACTATCTCCAGAAGCCTCCTTTATGAAGAAACCAGTCAATACACTATCTCCAGAAGCCTCCTGTATGGAGAAACCAGTCACTACTCTATCTCCAGAACCCTCCTGTATGGAGAAACCAGTCACTACACCATCTCCAGAAGCCTCCTGTATGGAGAAACCAGTCACTACACTATCTCCAGAAGCCTCCTGTATGGAGAAACCAGTCACTACACTATCTCCAGACACCTCCTGTATGGAGAAACCAGTCACTACACTATCTCCAGAAGCCTCCTGTATGGAGAAACCAGACACTACACTATCTCCAGAACCCTCCTTTATGGAGAAACCAGTCACTACACTATCTCCAGAAGCCTCCTATATAGAGAAAACAGTCACTACTCTATCTGCAGAACCCTCCTGTGTGGAGAAACCAGTCACTACACTATATCCAGAAGCCTCATGTATGGAGAAACCAGTCACTACACTATCTCCAGACACCTCCTGTATGGAGAAACCAATCACTACACTATCTCCAGAAGCCTCCTTTATGGAGAAACCAGTCACTACACTATCTCCAGAAGCCTCCTGTATGGAGAAACCAGTCACTACACTATCTCCAGACACCTCCTGTATGGAGAAACCAGTCACTACACTATCTCCAGAAGCCTCCTGTATGGAGAAACCAGTCACTACACCATCTCCAGAAGCCTCCTGTGTGGAGAAACCAGTCACTACACTATCTCCAGAAGCCTCATGTATGGAGAAACCAGTCACTACACTATCTCCAGAAGCCTCCTGTATGGAGAAACCAGTCACTACACTATCTCCAGAAGCCTCCTCTATGGAGAAACCAGTCACTACACTATCTCCAGAAGCCTCCTGTATGGAGAAACCAGTCACTACACTATCTCCAGACACCTCCTGTATGGAGAAACCAGTCACTACACTATCTCCAGAAGCCTCCTGTATGGAGAAACCAGACACTACACTATCTCCAGAAGCCTCCTGTATGGAGAAACCAGTCACTTCACTATCTCCACACACCTCCTGTATGGAGAAACCAGTCACTACACTATATCCAGAAGCCTCCTGTATGGAGAAACCAGACACTACACTATCTCCAGAAGCCTCCTTTATGGAGAAACCAGTCACTACACTATCTCCAGAAGCCTCCTGTATGGAGAAACCAGTCACTACACTATCTGCAGAAGCCTCCTGTATGGAGAAACCAGTCACTACACTATCTCCAGAAGCCTCCTGTATGGAGAAACCAGTCACTACACTATCTCCAGAAGCCTCCTGCATGGAGAAACCAGTCACTACACTATCTCCAGAAGCCTCCTGTATGGAGAAACCAGTCACTACACTATCTCCAGAAGCCTCCTGTATGGAGAAACCAGTCACTACACTATCTCCAGAAGCCTCCTGTATAGAGAAACCAGTCACTACACTATCTCCAGATGCCTCCTATATGGAGAAACCAGTCACTACACTATCTCCAGAAGCCTCATGTATGGAGAAACCAGTCACTACACTATCTCCAGAAGCCTCATGTATGGAGAAACCAGTCACTACACTATCTCCAGACACCTCCTGTATGGAGAAACCAGTCACTACACTATCTCCAGAAGCCTCCTGTATGGAGAAACCAGTCACTACACTATCTCCAGAAGCCTCCTGTATGGAGAAACCAGTCACTACACTATCTCCAGAAGCCTCCTATATGGAGGAACCAGTCACTACACTATCTCCAGAAGCCTCATGTATGTAGAAACCAGTCACTACACTATCTCCAGAAGCCTCATGTATGGAGAAACCAGTCACTACACTATCTCCAGACACCTCCTGTATGGAGAAACCAGTCACTACCCTATCTCCAGAAGCCTCCTTTATGGAGAAACCAGTCACTACACTATCTCCAGAAGCCTCCTTTATGAAGAAACCAGTCAATACACTATCTCCAGAAGCCTCCTGTATGGAGAAACCAGTCACTACTCTATCTCCAGAACCCTCCTGTATGGAGAAACCAGTCACTACACCATCTCCAGAAGCCTCCTGTATGGAGAAACCAGTCACTACACTATCTCCAGAAGCCTCCTGTATGGAGAAACCAGTCACTACACTATCTCCAGACACCTCCTGTATGGAGAAACCAGTCACTACACTATCTCCAGAAGCCTCCTGTATGGAGAAACCAGACACTACACTATCTCCAGAACCCTCCTTTATGGAGAAACCAGTCACTACACTATCTCCAGAAGCCTCCTATATAGAGAAAACAGTCACTACTCTATCTGCAGAACCCTCCTGTGTGGAGAAACCAGTCACTACACTATATCCAGAAGCCTCATGTATGGAGAAACCAGTCACTACACTATCTCCAGACACCTCCTGTATGGAGAAACCAATCACTACACTATCTCCAGAAGCCTCCTTTATGGAGAAACCAGTCACTACACTATCTCCAGAAGCCTCCTGTATGGAGAAACCAGTCACTACTCTATCTCCAGAACCCTCCTGTATGGAGAAACCAGTCACTACACCATATCCAGAAGCATCCTGTGTGGAGAAACCAGTCACTACACTATCTCCAGAAGCCTCATGTATAGAGAAACCAGTCACTACACTATCTCCAGAAGCCTCCTGTATGGAGAAACCAGTCACTACACTATCTCCAGAAGCCTCCTGTATGGAGAAACCAGTCACTACACTATCTCCAGAAGCCTCCTGTATGGAGATACCAGTCACTATACTATCTCCAGACACCTCCTGTATGGAGAAACCAGTGACTACACTATCTCCAGAAGCCTCCTATATGGAGAAACCAGACACCACACTATCTCCAGAAGCCTCCTGTATGGAGAAACCAGTCACTACACTATCTCCACACACCTCCTGTATGGAGAAACCAGTCACTACACTATCTCCAGAAGCCTCCTGTATGGAGAAACCAGACACTACACTATCTCCAGAAGCCTCCTTTATGGAGAAACCAGTCACTACACTATCTCCAGAAGCCTCCTGTATGGAGAAATTAGTCACTACACTATCTCCAGAAGCCTCCTGTATGGAGAAACCAGTCACTACACTATCTCCAGAAGCCTCCTGTATGGAGAAACCAGTCACTACACTATCTCCAGAAGCCTCCTGCATGGAGAAACCAGTCACTACACTATCTCCAGAAGCCTCCTGTATGGAGAAACCAATCACTACACTATCTCCAGAAGCCTCCTTTATGGAGAAACCAGTCACTACACTATCTCCAGAAGCCTACTGTATGGAGAAACCAGTCACTACTCTATCTCCAGAACCCTCCTGTATGGAGAAACCAGTCACTACACCATCTCCAGAAGCCTCCTGTGTGGAGAAACCAGTCACTACACTATCTCCAGAAGCCTCATGTATGGAGAAACCAGTCACTACACTATCTCCAGAAGCCTCCTGTATGGAGAAACCAGTCACTACACTATCTCCAGAAGCCTCCTGTATGGAGAAACCAGTCACTACACTATCTCCAGAAGTCTCCTGTATGGAGAAACCAGTCACTACACTATCTCCAGAAACCTCCTGTATGGAGAAACCAGTCACTACACTATCTCCAGAAGCCTCCTATATAGAGAAAACAGTCACTACTCTATCTGCAGAACCCTCCTGTGTGGAGAAACCAGTCACTACACTATCTCCAGAAGCCTCATGTATAGAGAAACCAGTCACTACACTATCTCCAGAAGCCTCATGTATAGAGAAACCAGTCACTACTCTATCTGCAGAAGCCTCCTGTGTGGAGAAACCAGTCACTACACTATCTCCAGAAGCCTCATGTATAGAGAAACCAGTCACTACACTATCTCCAGAAGCCTCCTGTATGGAGAAACCAGTCACTACACTATCTCCAGAAGCCTCCTGTATGGAGAAACCAGTCACTACACTATCTCCAGAAGCCTCCTGTATGGAGAAATCAGTCACTACACTATCTCCAGACACCTCCTGTATGGAGAAACCAGTGACTACACTATCTCCAGAAGCCTCCTATATGGAGAAACCAGACACCACACTATCTCCAGAAGCCTCCTGTATGGAGAAACCAGTCACTACACTATCTCCACACACCTCCTGTATGGAGAAACCAGTCACTACACTATCTCCAGAAGCCTCCTGTATGGAGAAACCAGACACTACACTATCTCCAGAAGCCTCCTTTATGGAGAAACCAGTCACTACACTATCTCCAGAAGCCTCCTGTATGGAGAAATTAGTCACTACACTATCTCCAGAAGCCTCCTGTATGGAGAAACCAGTCACTACACTATCTCCAGAAGCCTCCTGTATGGAGAAACCAGTCACTACATTATCTCCAGAAGCCTCCTGCATGGAGAAACCAGTCACTACACTATCTCCAGAAGCCTCCTGTATGGAGAAACCAGTCACTACACTATCTCCAGAAACCTCCTGTATGGAGAAACCAGTCACTGCACTATCTCCAGAAGCCTCCTGTATAGAGAAACCAGTCACTGCACTATCTCCAGATGCCTCCTATATGGAGAAACCAGTCACTACACTATCTCCAGAAGCCTCCTGTATGGAGAAACCAGTCACTACACTATCTCCAGAAGCCTCATGTATGGAGAAACCAGTCACTACACTATCTCCAGACAACTCCTGTATGGAGAAACCAGTCACTACACTATCTCCAGAAGCCTCCTGTATGGAGAAACCAGTCACTACACTATCTCCAGAAGCCTCCTGTATGGAGAAACCAGTCACTACACTATCTCCAGAAGCCTCCTATATGGAGAAACCAGTCACTACACTATCTCCAGAAGCCTCATGTATGTAGAAACCAGTCACTACACTATCTCCAGAAGCCTCATGTATGGAGAAACCAGTCACTACACTATCTCCAGACACCTCCTGTATGGAGAAACCAGTCACTACACTATCTCCAGAAGCCTCCTTTATGAAGAAACCAGTCACTACACTATCTCCAGAAGCCTCCTGTATGGAGAAACCAGTCACTACTCTATCTCCAGAACCCTCCTGTATGGAGAAACCAGTCACTACACCATCTCCAGAAGCCTCCTGTATGGAGAAACCAGTCACTACACTATCTCCAGAAGCCTCCTGTATGGAGAAACCAGTCACTACACTATCTCCAGAAGCCTCCTGTATGGAGAAACCAGTCACTACACTATCTCCAGAAGCCTCCTGTATGGAGAAACCAGTCACTACACTATCTCCAGACACCTCCTGTATGGAGAAACCAGTCACTACACTATCTCCAGAAGCCTCCTGTATGGAGAAACCAGACACTACACTATCTCCAGAAGCCTCCTTTATGGAGAAACCAGTCACTACACTATCTCCAGAAGCCTCCTGTATGGAGAAACCAGTCACTACACTATCTCCAGAAGCCTCCTATATAGAGAAACCAGTCACTACTCTATCTCCAGAACCCTCCTGTGTGGAGAAACCAGTCACTACACTATATCCAGAAGCCTCATGTATGGAGAAACCAGTCACTACACTATCTCCAGACACCTCCTGTATGGAGACACCAATCACTACACTATCTCCAGAAGCCTCCTTTATGGAGAAACCAGTCACTACACTATCTCCAGAAGCCTCCTGTATGGAGAAACCAGTCACTACTCTATCTCCAGAACCCTCCTGTATGGAGAAAACAGTCACTACACCATCTCCAGAAGCCTCCTGTGTGGAGAAACCAGTCACTACACTATCTCCAGAAGCCTCATGTATGGAGAAACCAGTCACTACACTATCTCCAGAAGCCTCCTGTATGGAGAAACCAGTCACTACACTATCTCCAGAAGCCTCCTGTATGGAGAAACCAGTCACTACACTATCTCCAGAAGCCTCCTGTATGGAGAAACCAGTCACTACACTATCTCCAGACAACTCCTGTATGGAGAAACCAGTCACTACACTATCTCCAGAAACCTCCTGTATGGAGAAACCAGACACTACACTATCTCCAGAAGCCTCCTTTATGGAGAAACCAGTCACTACACTATCTCCAGAAGCCTCCTGTATGGAGAAACCAGTCACTACACTATCTCCAGAAGCCTCCTGCATGGAGAAACCAGTCACTACACTATCTCCAGAAGCCTCCTGTATGGAGAAACCAGTCACTACACTATCTCCAGAAGCCACCTGTATGGAGAAACCAGTCACTACACTATCTCCAGAAGCCTCCTGTATAGAGAAACCAGTCACTACACTATCTCCAGATGCCTCCTAAATGGAGAAACCAGTCACTACACTATCTCCAGAAGTCTCATGTATGGAGAAACCAGTCACTACACTATCTCCAGAAGCCTCATGTATGGAGAAACCAGTCACTACACTATCTCCAGCCAACTCCTGTATGGAGAAACCAGTCACTACACTATCTCCAGAAGCCTCCTGTATGGAGAAACCAGTCACTACACTATCTCCAGAAGCCTCCTGTATGGAGAAACCAGTCACTACACTATCTCCAGAAGCCTCCTGTATGGAGAAACCAGTCACTACACTATCTCCAGAAGCCTCCTGTATGGAGAAACCAGTCACTACACTATCTCCAGACACCTCCTGTATGGAGAAACCAGTCACTACAATATCTCCAGAAGTCTCCTGTATGGAGAAACCAGACACTACACTATCTCCAGAAGCCTCCTTTATGGAGAAACCAGTCACTACACTATCTCCAGAAGCCTCCTGTATGGAGAAACCAGTCACTACACTATCTCCAGAAGCCTCCTATATAGAGAAACCAGTCACTACTCTATCTGCAGAACCCTCCTGTGTGGAGAAACCAGTCACTACACTATATCCAGAAGCCTCATGTATGGAGAAACCAGTCACTACACTATCTCCAGACACCTCCTGTATGGAGAAACCAATCACTACACTATCTCCAGAAGCCTCCTTTATGGAGAAACCAGTCACTACACTATCTCCAGAAGCCTCCTGTATGGAGAAACCAGTCACTACTCTATCTCCAGAACCCTCCTGTATGGAGAAACCAGTCACTACACCATCTCCAGAAGCCTCCTGTGTGGAGAAACCAGTCACTACACTATCTCCAGAAGCCTCATGTATGAAGAAACCAGTCACTACACTATCTCCAGAAGCCTCCTGTATGGAGAAACCAGTCACTACACTATCTCCAGAAGCCTCCTCTATGGAGAAACCAGTCACTACACTATCTCCAGAAGCCTCCTGTATGGAGAAACCAGTCACTACACTATCTCCAGACACCTCCTGTATGGAGAAACCAGTCACTACACTATCTCCAGAAGCCTCCTGTATGGAGAAACCAGACACTACACTGTCTCCAGAAGCCTCCTGTATGGAGAAACCAGTCACTTCACTATCTCCACACACCTCCTGTATGGAGAAACCAGTCACTACACTATATCCAGAAGCCTCCTGTATGGAGAAACCAGACACTACACTATCTCCAGAAGCCTCCTTTATGGAGAAACCAGTCACTACACTATCTCCAGAAGCCTCCTGTATGGAGAAACCAGTCACTACACTATCTCCAGAAGCCTCCTGTATGGAGAAACCAGTCACTACACTATCTCCAGAAGCCTCCTGTATGCAGAAACCAGTCACTACACTATCTCCAGAAGCCTCCTGCATGGAGAAACCAGTCACTACACTATCTCCAGAAGCCTCCTGTATGGAGAAACCAGTCACTACACTATCTCCAGAAGCCTCCTGTATGGAGAAACCAGTCACTACACTATCTCCAGAAGCCTCCTGTATAGAGAAACCAGTCACTACACTATCTCCAGATGCCTCCTATATGGAGAAACCAGTCACTACACTATCTCCAGAAGCCTCATGTATGGAGAAACCAGTCACTACACTATCTCCAGAAGCCTCATGTATGGAGAAACCAGTCACTACACTATCTCCAGACACCTCCTGTATGGAGAAACCAGTCACTACACTATCTCCAGAAGCCTCCTGTATGGAGAAACCAGACACTACACTATCTCCAGAAGCCTCCTTTATGGAGAAACCAGTCACTACACTATCTCCAGAAGCCTCCTGTATGGAGAAACCAGTCACTACACTATCTCCAGAAGCCTCCTATATAGAGAAACCAGTCACTACTCTATCTGCAGAACCCTCCTGTGTGGAGAAACCAGTCACTACACTATATCCAGAAGCCTCATGTATGGAGAAACCAGTCACTACACTATCTCCAGACACCTCCTGTATGGAGAAACCAATCACTACACTATCTCCAGAAGCCTCCTTTATGGAGAAACCAGTCACTACACTATCTCCAGGAGCCTCCTGTATGGAGAAACCAGTCACTACTCTATCTCCAGAACCCTCCTGTATGGAGAAACCAGTCACTACACCATCTCCAGAAGCCTCCTGTGTGGAGAAACCAGTCACTACACTATCTCCAGAAGCCTCATGTATGGAGAAACCAGTCACTACACTATCTCCAGAAGCCTCCTGTATGGAGAAACCAGTCACTACAATATCTCCAGAAGCCTCCTCTATGGAGAAACCAGTCACTACACTATCTCCAGAAGCCTCCTGTATGGAGAAACCAGTCACTACACTATCTCCAGACACCTCCTGCATGGAGAAACCAGTCACTACACTATCTCCAGAAGCCTCCTGTATGGAGAAACCAGACACTACACTATCTCCAGAAGCCTCCTGTATGGAGAAACCAGTCACTTCACTATCTCCACACACCTCCTGTATGGAGAAACCAGTCACTACACTATCTCCAGAAGCCTCCTGTATGGAGAAACCAGTCACTACTCTATCTCCAGAACCCTCCTGTATGGAGAAACCAGTCACTACACCATCTCCAGAAGCCTCCTGTGTGGAGAAACCAGTCACTACACTATCTCCAGAAGACTCATGTATAGAGAAACCAGTCACTACACTATCTCCAGAAGCCTCCTGTATGGAGAAACCAGTCACTACACTATCTCCAGAAGCCTCCTGTATGGAGAAACCAGTTATTACACTATCTCCAGACACCTCCTGTATGGAGAAACCAATGACTACACTATCTCCAGAAGCCTCCTATATGGAGAAAGCAGACACCACACTATCTCCAGAAGCCTCCTGTATGGAGAAACCAGTCACTACACTATCTCCACACACCTCCTGTATGGAGAAACCAGTCACTACACTATCTCCAGAAGCCTCCTGTATGGAGAAACCAGACACTACACTATCTCCAGAAGCCTCCTTTATGGAGAAACCAGTCACTACACTATCTCCAGAAGCCTCCTATATAGAGAAAACAGTCAATACTCTATCTGCAGAACCCTCCTGTGTGGAGAAACCAGTCACTACACTATCTCCAGAAGCCTCATGTATAGAGAAACCAGTCACTCCACTATCTCCAGAAGCCTCATGTATAGAGAAACCAGTCACTACTCTATCTGCAGAAGCCTCCTGTGTGGAGAAACCAGTCACTACACTATCTCCAGAAGCCTCATGTATAGAGAAACCAGTCACTACACTATCTCCAGAAGCCTCCTGTATGGAGAAACCAGTCACTACACTATCTCCAGAAGCCTCCTGTATGGAGAAACCAGTCACTACACTATCTCCAGAAGCCTCCTGTATGGAGAAACCAGTCACTACACTATCTCCAGACACCTCCTGTATGGAGAAACCAGTGACTACACTATCTCCAGAAGCCTCCTATATGGAGAAACCAGACACCACACTATCTCCAGAAGCCTCCTGTATGGAGAAACCAGTCACTACACTATCTCCACACACCTCCTGTATGGAGAAACCAGTCACTACACTATCTCCAGAAGCCTCCTGTATGGAGAAACCAGACACTACACTATCTCCAGAAGCCTCCTTTATGGAGAAACCAGTCACTACACTATCTCCAGAAGCCTCCTGTATGGAGAAATTAGTCACTACACTATCTCCAGAAGCCTCCTGTATGGAGAAACCAGTCACTACACTATCTCCAGAAGCCTCCTGTATGGAGAAACCAGTCACTACATTATCTCCAGAAGCCTCCTGCATGGAGAAACCAGTCACTACACTATCTCCAGAAGCCTCCTGTATGGAGAAACCAGTCACTACACTATCTCCAGAAACCTCCTGTATGGAGAAACCAGTCACTGCACTATCTCCAGAAGCCTCCTGTATAGAGAAACCAGTCACTACACTATCTCCAGATGCCTCCTATATGGAGAAACCAGTCACTACACTATCTCCAGAAGCCTCCTGTATGGAGAAACCAGTCACTACACTATCTCCAGAAGCCTCGTGTATGGAGAAACCAGTCACTACACTATCTCCAGACAACTCCTGTATGGAGAAACCAGTCACTACACTATCTCCAGAAGCCTCCTGTATGGAGAAACCAGTCACTACACTATCTCCAGAAGCCTCCTGTATGGAGAAACCAGTCACTACACTATCTCCAGAAGCCTCCTATATGGAGAAACCAGTCACTACACTATCTCCAGAAGCCTCATGTATGTAGAAACCAGTCACTACACTATCTCCAGAAGCCTCATGTATGGAGAAACCAGTCACTACACTATCTCCAGACACCTCCTGTATGGAGAAACCAGTCACTACACTATCTCCAGAAGCCTCCTTTATGAAGAAACCAGTCACTACACTATCTCCAGAAGCCTCCTGTATGGAGAAACCAGTCACTACTCTATCTCCAGAACCCTCCTGTATGGAGAAACCAGTCACTACACCATCTCCAGAAGCCTCCTGTATGGAGAAACCAGTCACTACACTATCTCCAGAAGCCTCCTGTATGGAGAAACCAGTCACTACACTATCTCCAGAAGCCTCCTGTATGGAGAAACCAGTCACTACACTATCTCCAGAAGCCTCCTGTATGGAGAAACCAGTCACTACACTATCTCCAGACACCTCCTGTATGGAGAAACCAGTCACTACACTATCTCCAGAAGCCTCCTGTATGGAGAAACCAGACACTACACTATCTCCAGAAGCCTCCTTTATGGAGAAACCAGTCACTACACTATCTCCAGAAGCCTCCTGTATGGAGAAACCAGTCACTACACTATCTCCAGAAGCCTCCTATATAGAGAAACCAGTCACTACTCTATCTCCAGAACCCTCCTGTGTGGAGAAACCAGTCACTACACTATATCCAGAAGCCTCATGTATGGAGAAACCAGTCACTACACTATCTCCAGACACCTCCTGTATGGAGACACCAATCACTACACTATCTCCAGAAGCCTCCTTTATGGAGAAACCAGTCACTACACTATCTCCAGAAGCCTCCTGTATGGAGAAACCAGTCACTACTCTATCTCCAGAACCCTCCTGTATGGAGAAAACAGTCACTACACCATCTCCAGAAGCCTCCTGTGTGGAGAAACCAGTCACTACACTATCTCCAGAAGCCTCATGTATGGAGAAACCAGTCACTACACTATCTCCAGAAGCCTCCTGTATGGAGAAACCAGTCACTACACTATCTCCAGAAGCCTCCTGTATGGAGAAACCAGTCACTACACTATCTCCAGAAGCCTCCTGTATGGAGAAACCAGTCACTACACTATCTCCAGACAACTCCTGTATGGAGAAACCAGTCACTACACTATCTCCAGAAACCTCCTGTATGGAGAAACCAGACACTACACTATCTCCAGAAGCCTCCTTTATGGAGAAACCAGTCACTACACTATCTCCAGAAGCCTCCTGTATGGAGAAACCAGTCACTACACTATCTCCAGAAGCCTCCTGCATGGAGAAACCAGTCACTACACTATCTCCAGAAGCCTCCTGTATGGAGAAACCAGTCACTACACTATCTCCAGAAGCCTCCTGTATGGAGAAACCAGTCACTACACTATCTCCAGAAGCCTCCTGTATAGAGAAACCAGTCACTACACTATCTCCAGATGCCTCCTATATGGAGAAACCAGTCACTACACTATCTCCATAAGTCTCATGTATGGAGAAACCAGTCACTACACTATCTCCAGAAGCCTCATGTATGGAGAAACCAGTCACTACACTATCTCCAGCCAACTCCTGTATGCAGAAACCAGTCACTACACTATCTCCAGAAGCCTCCTGTATGGAGAAACCAGTCACTACACTATCTCCAGAAGCCTCCTGTATGGAGAAACCAGTCACTACACTATCTCCAGAAGCCTGCTATATGGAGAAACCAGTCACTACACTATCTCCAGAAGCTTCCTGTATGGAGAAACCAGTCACTACACTATCTCCAGAAGCCTCCTGTATGGAGAAACCAGTCACTACACTATCTCCAGACACCTCCTGTATGGAGAAACCAGTCACTACAATATCTCCAGAAGCCTCCTGTATGGAGAAACCAGACACTACACTATCTCCAGAAGCCTCCTTTATGGAGAAACCAGTCACTACACTATCTCCAGAAGAATCCTGTATGGAGAAACCAGTCACTACACTATCTCCAGAAGCCTCCTATATAGAGAAACCAGTCACTACGCTATCTCCAGAACCCTCCTGTGTGGAGAAACCAGTCACTACACTATCTCCAGACACCTCCTGTATGGAGAAACCAGTCACTACACTATCTCCAGAAGCCTCCTGTATGGAGAAACCAGACACTACACTATCTCCAGAAGCCTCCTTTATGGAGAAACCAGTCACTACACTATCTCCAGAAGAATCCTGTATGGAGAAACCAGTCACTACACTATCTCAAGAAGCCTCCTATATAGAGAAACCAGTCACTACGCTATCTCCAGAACCCTCCTGTGTGGAGAAACCAGTCACTACACTATATCCAGAAGCCTCATGTATGGAGAAACCAGTCACTACACTATCTCCAGACACCTCCTGTATGGAGACACCAATCACTACACTATCTCCAGAAGCCTCCTTTATGGAGAAACCAGTCACTACACTATCTCCAGAAGCCTCCTGTATGGAGAAACCAGTCGCTACTCTATCTCCAGAACCCTCCTGTATGGAGAAACCAGTCACTACACCATCTCCAGAAGCCTCCTGTGTGGAGAAACCAGTCACTACACTATCTCCAGAAGCCTCATGTATGGAGAAACCAGTCACTACACTATCTCCAGAAGCCTCCTGTATGGAGAAACCAGTCACTACACTATCTCCAGAAGCCTCCTGTATGGAGAAACCAGTCACTACACTATCTCCAGAAGCCTCCTGTATGGAGAAACCAGTCACTACACTATCTCCAGACACCTCCTGTATGGAGAAACCAGTCACTACACTATCTCCAGAAACCTCCTGTATGGAGAAACCGGACACTACACTATCTCCAGAAGCCTCCTTTATGGAGAAACCAGTCACTACACTATCTCCAGAAGCCTCCTGTATGGAGAAACCAGTCACTACAGTATCTCCAGAAGCCTCCTGCATGGAGAAACCAGTCACTACACTATCTCCAGAAGCCTCCTGTATGGAGAAACCAGTCACTACACTATCTCCAGAAGCCTCATGTATGGAGAAACCAGTCACTACACTATCTCCAGAAGCCTCCTGTGTGGAGAAACCAGTCACTACACTATCTCCAGAAGCCTCCTGTATGGAGAAACCAGTCACTACACTATCTCCAGAATCCTCCTGTATGGAGAAACCAGTCACTACACTATCTCCAGACACCTCCTGTATGGAGAAACCAGTCACTACACTATCTCCAGAAACCTCCTGTGTGGAGAAACCAGACACTACACTATCTCCAGAAGCCTCCTTTATGGAGAAACCAGTCACTACACTATCTCCAGAAGCCTCCTGTATGGAGAAACCAGTCACTACACTATCTCCAGAAGTCTCCTGTATGGAGAAACCAGACACTACACTATCTCCAGAAGCCTCCTTTATGGAGAAACCAGTCACTACACTATCTCCAGAAGCCTCCTGTATGGAGAAACCAGTCACTACACTATCTCTAGAAGCCTCCTATATAGAGAAAACAGTCACTACTCTATCTGCAGAACCCTCCTGTGTGGAGAAACCAGTCACTACACTATATCCAGAAGCCTCATGTATGGAGAAACCAGTCACTACACTATCTCCAGACACCTCCTGTATGGAGAAACCAATCACTACACTATCTCCAGAAGCCTCCTTTATGGAGAAACCAGTCACTACACTATCTCCAGAAGCCTCCTGTATGGAGAAACCAGTCACTACTCTATCTCCAGAACCCTCCTGTATGGAGAAACCAGTCACTACACCATCTCCAGAAGCCTCCTGTGTGGAGAAACCAGTCACTACACTATCTCCAGAAGCCTCATGTATGAAGAAACCAGTCACTACACTATCTCCAGAAGCCTCCTGTATGGAGAAACCAGTCACTACACTATCTCCAGAAGCCTCCTCTATGGAGAAACCAGTCACTACACTATCTCCAGAAGCCTCCTGTATGGAGAAACCAGTCACTACACTATCTCCAGACACCTCCTGTATGGAGAAACCAGTCACTACACTATCTCCAGAAGCCTCCTGTATGGAGAAACCAGACACTACACTATCTCCAGAAGCCTCCTGTATGGAGAAACCAGACACTACGCTATCTCCAGAAGCCTCCTTTATGGAGAAACCAGTCACTACACTATCTCCAGAAGCCTCCTGTATGGAGAAACCAGTCACTACACTATCTCCAGAAGCCTCCTGTATGGAGAAACCAGTCACTACACTATCTCCAGAAGCCTCCTGTATGCAGAAACCAGTCACTACACTATCTCCAGAAGCCTCCTGCATGGATAAACCAGTCACTACACTATCTCCAGAAGCCTCCTGTATGGAGAAACCAGTCACTACACTATCTCCAGAAGCCTCCTGTATGGAGAAACCAGTCACTACACTATCTCCAGAAGCCTCCTGTATAGAGAAACCAGTCACTACACTATCTCCAGATGCCTCCTATATGGAGAAACCAGTCACTACACTATCTCCAGAAGCCTCATGTATGGAGAAACCAGTCACTACACTATCTCCAGAAGCCTCATGTATGGAGAAACCAGTCACTACACTATCTCCAGACACCTCCTGTATGGAGAAACCAGTCACTACACTATCTCCAGAAGCCTCCTGTATGGAGATACCAGACACTACACTATCTCCAGAAGCCTCCTTTATGGAGAAACCAGTCACTACACTATCTCCAGAAGCCTCCTGTATGGAGAAACCAGTCACTACACTATCTCCAGAAGCCTCCTATATAGAGAAACCAGTCACTACTCTATCTGCAGAACCCTCCTGTGTGGAGAAACCAGTCACTACACTATATCCAGAAGCCTCATGTATGGAGAAACCAGTCACTACACTATCTCCAGACACCTCCTGTATGGAGAAACCAATCACTACACTATCTCCAGAAGCCTCCTTTATGGAGAAACCAGTCACTACACTATCTCCAGGAGCCTCCTGTATGGAGAAACCAGTCACTACTCTATCTCCAGAACCCTCCTGTATGGAGAAACCAGTCACTACACCATCTCCAGAAGCCTCCTGTGTGGAGAAACCAGTCACTACACTATCTCCAGAAGCCTCATGTATGGAGAAACCAGTCACTACACTATCTCCAGAAGCCTCCTGTATGGAGAAACCAGTCACTACACTATCTCCAGAAGCCTCCTCTATGGAGAAACCAGTCACTACACTATCTCCAGAAGCCTCCTGTATGGAGAAACCAGTCACTACACTATCTCCAGACACCTCCTGCATGGAGAAACCAGTCACTACACTATCTCCAGAAGCCTCCTGTATGGAGAAACCAGACACTACACTATCTCCAGAAGCCTCCTGTATGGAGAAACCAGTCACTTCACTATCTCCACACACCTCCTGTATGGAGAAACCAGTCACTACACTATCTCCAGAAGCGTCCTGTATGGAGAAACCAGTCACTACTCTATCTCCAGAACCCTCCTGTATGGAGAAACCAGTCACTACACCATCTCCAGAAGCCTCCTGTGTGGAGAAACCAGTCACTACACTATCTCCAGAAGACTCATGTATAGAGAAACCAGTCACTACACTATCTCCAGAAGCCTCCTGTGTGGAGAAACCAGTCACTACACTATCTCCAGAAGCCTCCTGTATGGCGAAACCAGTCATTACACTATCTCCAGACACCTCCTGTATGGAGAAACCAATGACTACACTATCTCCAGAAGCCTCCTATATGGAGAAACCAGACACCACACTATCTCCAGAAGCCTCCTGTCTGGAGAAACCAGTCACTACACTATCTCCACACACCTCCTGTATGGAGAAACCAGTCACTACACTATCTCCAGAAGCCTCCTGTATGGAGAAACCAGACACTACACTATCTCCAGAAGCCTCCTTTATGGAGAAACCAGTCACTACACTATCTCCAGAAGCCTCCTGTATGGAGAAACCAGTCACTACACTATCTCCAGAAGCCTCCTGTATAGGAAACCAGTCACTACACTATCTCCAGATGCCTCCTATATGGAGAAACCAGTCACTACACTATCTCCAGAAGCCTCTTGTATGGAGAAACCAGTCACTACACTATCTCCAGAAGCCTCATGTATGGAGAAACCAGTCACTACACTATCTCCAGACAACTCCTGTATGGAGAAACCAGTCACTACACTATCTCCAGAAGCCTCCTGTATGGAGAAACCAGTCACTACACTATCTCCAGAAGCCTCCTGTATGGAGAAACCAGTCACTACACTATCTCCAGACACCTCCTCTATGGAGAAACCAGTCACTACACTATCTCCAGAAGCCTCCTGTATGGAGAAACCAGACACTACACTATCTCCAGAAGCCTCCTTTATGGAGAAACCAGTCACTACACTATCTCCAGAGATATCCTGTATGGAGAAACCAGTCACTACACTATCTCCAGAAGCCTCCTATATAGAGAAACCAGTCACTACGCTATCTCCAGAACCCTCCTGTGTGGAGAAACCAGTCACTACACTATATCCAGAAGCCTCATGTATGGAGAAACCAGTCACTACACTATCTCCAGACACCTCCTGTATGGAGACACCAATCACTACACTATCTCCAGAAGCCTCCTTTATGGAGAAACCAGTCACTACACTATCTCCAGAAGCCTCCTGTATGGAGAAACCAGTCACTACTCTATCTCCAGAACCCTCCTGTATGGAGAAACCAGTCACTACACCATCTCCAGAAGCCTCCTGTGTGGAGAAACCAGTCACTACACTATCTCCAGAAGCCTCATGTATGGAGAAACCAGTCACTACACTATCTCCAGAAGCCTCCTGTATGGAGAAACCAGTCACTTCACTATCTCCAGAAGCCTCCTGTATGGAGAAACCAGTCACTACACTATCTCCAGAAGCCTCCTGTATGGAGAAACCAGTCACTACACTATCTCCAGACACCTCCTGTATGGAGAAACCAGTCACTACACTATCTCCAGAAACCTCCTGTATGGAGAAACCAGACACTACACTATCTCCAGAAGCCTCCTTTATGGAGAAACCAGTCACTACACTATCTCCAGAAGCCTCCTGTATGGAGAAACCAGTCACTACAGTATCTCCAGAAGCCTCCTGCATGGAGAAACCAGTCACTACACTATCTCCAGAAGCCTCCTGTATGGAGAAACCAGTCACTACACTATCTCCAGAAGCCTCATGTATGGAGAAACCAGTCACTACACTATCTCCAGAAGCCTCCTGTATGGAGAAACCAGTCACTACACTATCTCCAGAAGCCTCCTGTATGGAGAAACCAGTCACTACACTATCTCCAGAAGCCTCCTGTATGGAGAAACCAGTCACTACACTATCTCCAGACACCTCCTGTATGGAGAAACCAGTCACTACACTATCTCCAGAAACCTCCTGTATGGAGAAACCAGACACTACACTATCTCCAGAAGCCTCCTTTATGGAGAAACCAGTCACTACACTATCTCCAGAAGCCTCCTGTATGGAGAAACCAGTCACTACACTATCTCCAGAAGCCTCCTGCATGGAGAAACCAGTCACTACACTATCTCCAGAAGCCTCCTGTATGGAGAAACCAGTCACTACACTATCTCCAGAAGCCTCCTGTATGGAGAAACCAGTCACTACACTATCTCCAGAAGACTCCTGTATAGAGAAACCAGTCACTACACTATCTCCAGATGCCTCCTATATGGAGAAACCAGTCACGACACTATATCCAGAAGTCTCATGTATGGAGAAACCAGTCACTACACTATCTCCAGAAGCCTCATGTATGGAGACACCAGTCACTACACTATCTCCAGCCAACTCCTGTATGGAGAAACCAGTCACTACACTATCTCCAGAAGCCTCCTGTATGGAGAAACCAGGCACTACACTATCTCCAGAAGCCTCCTGTATGGAGAAACCAGTCACTACACTATCTCCAGAAGCCTGCTATATGGAGAAACCAGTCACTACACTATCTCCAGAAGCCTCCTGTATGGAGAAACCAGTCACTACACTATCTCCAGAAGCCTCCTGTATGGAGAAACCAGTCACTACACTATCTCCAGACACCTCCTGTATGGAGAAACCAGTCACTACACTATCTCCAGAAGTCTCCTGTATGGAGAAACCAGACACTACACTATCTCCAGAAGCCTCCTTTATGGAGAAACCAGTCACTACACTATCTCCAGAAGCCTCCTGTATGGAGAAACCAGTCACTACACTATCTCCAGAAGCCTCCTATATAGAGAAACCAGTCACTACTCTATCTGCAGAACCCTCCTGTGTGGAGAAACCAGTCACTACACTATATCCAGAAGCCTCATGTATGGAGAAACCAGTCACTACACTATCTCCAGACACCTCCTGTATGGAGAAACCAATCACTACACTATCTCCAGAAGCCTCCTTTATGGAGAAACCAGTCACTACACTATCTCCAGAAGCCTCCTGTATGGAGAAACCAGTCACTACTCTATCTCCAGAACCCTCCTGTATGGAGAAACCAGTCACTACACCATCTCCAGAAGCCTCCTGTGTGGAGAAACCAGTCACTACACTATCTCCAGAAGCCTCATGTATGAAGAAACCAGTCACTACACTATCTCCAGAAGCCTCCTGTATGGAGAAACCAGTCACTACACTATCTCCAGAAGCCTCCTCTATGGAGAAACCAGTCACTACACTATCTCCAGAAGCCTCCTGTATGGAGAAACCAGTCACTACACTATCTCCAGACACCTCCTGTATGGAGAAACCAGTCACTACACTATCTCCAGAAGCCTCCTGTATGGAGAAACCAGACACTACACTATCTCCAGAAGCCTCCTGTATGGAGAAACCAGTCACTTCACTATCTCCACACACCTCCTGTATGGAGAAACCAGTCACTACACTATATCCAGAAGCCTCCTGTATGGAGAAACCAGACACTACACTATCTCCAGAAGCCTCCTTTATGGAGAAACCAGTCACTACACTATCTCCAGAAGCCTCCTGTATGGAGAAACCAGTCACTACACTATCTCCAGAAGCCTCCTGTATGGAGAAACCAGTCACTACACTATCTCCAGAAGCCTCCTGTATGCAGAAACCAGTCACTACACTATCTCCAGAAGCCTCCTGTATGGAGAAACCAGTCACTACACCATCTCCAGAAGCCTCCTGTGTGGAGAAACCAGTCACTACACTATCTCCAGAAGCCTCATGTATGGAGAAACCAGTCACTACACTATCTCCAGAAGCCTCCTGTATGGAGAAACCAGTCACTACACTATCTCCAGAAGCCTCCTCTATGGAGAAACCAGTCACTACACTATCTCCAGAAGCCTCCTGTATGGAGAAACCAGTCACTACACTATCTCCAGAAGCCTCATGTATGGAGAAACCAGTCACTACACTATCTCCAGAAGCCTCCTGTATGGAGAAACCAGTCACTACACTATCTCCAGAAGCCTCCTGTATGGAGAAACCAGTCACTACACTATCTCCAGAAGCCTCCTGTATGGAGAAACCAGTCACTACACTATCTCCAGACACCTCCTGTATGGAGAAACCAGTCACTACACTATCTCCAGAAACCTCCTGTATGGAGAAACCAGACACTACACTATCTCCAGAAGCCTCCTTTATGGAGAAACCAGTCACTACACTATCTCCAGAAGCCTCCTGTATGGAGAAACCAGTCACTACAGTATCTCCAGAAGCCTCCTGCATGGAGAAACCAGTCACTACACTATCTCCAGAAGCCTCCTGTATGGAGAAACCAGTCACTACACTATCTCCAGAAGCCTCATGTATGGAGAAACCAGTCACTACACTATCTCCAGAAGCCTCCTGTATGGAGAAACCAGTCACTACACTATCTCCAGAAGCCTCCTGTATGGAGAAACCAGTCACTACACTATCTCCAGAAGCCTCCTGTATGGAGAAACCAGTCACTACACTATCTCCAGACACCTCCTGTATGGAGAAACCAGTCACTACACTATCTCCAGAAACCTCCTGTATGGAGAAACCAGACACTACACTATCTCCAGAAGCCTCCTTTATGGAGAAACCAGTCACTACACTATCTCCAGAAGCCTCCTGTATGGAGAAACCAGTCACTACACTATCTCCAGAAGCCTCCTGCATGGAGAAACCAGTCACTACACTATCTCCAGAAGCCTCCTGTATGGAGAAACCAGTCACTACACTATCTCCAGAAGCCTCCTGTATGGAGAAACCAGTCACTACACTATCTCCAGAAGCCTCCTGTATAGAGAAACCAGTCACTACACTATCTCCAGATGCCTCCTATATGGAGAAACCAGTCACTACACTATATCCAGAAGTCTCATGTATGGAGAAACCAGTCACTACACTATCTCCAGAAGCCTCATGTATGGAGACACCAGTCACTACACTATCTCCAGCCAACTCCTGTATGGAGAAACCAGTCACTACACTATCTCCAGAAGCCTCCTGTATGGAGAAACCAGTCACTACACTATCTCCAGAAGCCTCCTGTATGGAGAAACCAGTCACTACACTATCTCCAGAAGCCTGCTATATGGAGAAACCAGTCACTACACTATCTCCAGAAGCCTCCTGTATGGAGAAACCAGTCACTACACTATCTCCAGAAGCCTCCTGTATGGAGAAACCAGTCACTACACTATCTCCAGACACCTCCTGTATGGAGAAACCAGTCACTACACTATCTCCAGAAGTCTCCTGTATGGAGAAACCAGACACTACACTATCTCCAGAAGCCTCCTTTATGGAGAAACCAGTCACTACACTATCTCCAGAAGCCTCCTGTATGGAGAAACCAGTCACTACACTATCTCCAGAAGCCTCCTATATAGAGAAACCAGTCACTACTCTATCTGCAGAACCCTCCTGTGTGGAGAAACCAGTCACTACACTATATCCAGAAGCCTCATGTATGGAGAAACCAGTCACTACACTATCTCCAGACACCTCCTGTATGGAGAAACCAATCACTACACTATCTCCAGAAGCCTCCTTTATGGAGAAACCAGTCACTACACTATCTCCAGAAGCCTCCTGTATGGAGAAACCAGTCACTACTCTATCTCCAGAACCCTCCTGTATGGAGAAACCAGTCACTACACCATCTCCAGAAGCCTCCTGTGTGGAGAAACCAGTCACTACACTATCTCCAGAAGCCTCATGTATGAAGAAACCAGTCACTACACTATCTCCAGAAGCCTCCTGTATGGAGAAACCAGTCACTACACTATCTCCAGAAGCCTCCTCTATGGAGAAACCAGTCACTACACTATCTCCAGAAGCCTCCTGTATGGAGAAACCAGTCACTACACTATCTCCAGACACCTCCTGTATGGAGAAACCAGTCACTACACTATCTCCAGAAGCCTCCTGTATGGAGAAACCAGACACTACACTATCTCCAGAAGCCTCCTGTATGGAGAAACCAGTCACTTCACTATCTCCACACACCTCCTGTATGGAGAAACCAGTCACTACACTATATCCAGAAGCCTCCTGTATGGAGAAACCAGACACTACACTATCTCCAGAAGCCTCCTTTATGGAGAAACCAGTCACTACACTATCTCCAGAAGCCTCCTGTATGGAGAAACCAGTCACTACACTATCTCCAGAAGCCTCCTGTATGGAGAAACCAGTCACTACACTATCTCCAGAAGCCTCCTGTATGCAGAAACCAGTCACTACACTATCTCCAGAAGCCTCCTGCATGGAGAAACCAGTCACTACACTATCTCCAGAAGCCTCCTGTATGGAGAAACCAGACACTACACTATCTCCAGAAGCCTCCTGTATGGAGAAACCAGTCACTACACTATCTCCAGAAGCCTCCTGTATAGAGAAACCAGTCACTACACTATCTCCAGATGCCTCCTATATGGAGAAACCAGTCACTACACTATCTCCAGAAGCCTCATGTATGGAGAAACCAGTCACTACACTATCTCCAGAAGCCTCATGTATGGAGAAACCAGTCACTACACTATCTCCAGACACCTCCTGTATGGAGAAACCAGTCACTACACTATCTCCAGAAGCCTCCTGTATGGAGAAACCAGACACTACACTATCTCCAGAAGCCTCCTTTATGGAGAAACCAGTCACTACACTATCTCCAGAAGCCTCCTGTATGGAGAAACCAGTCACTACACTATCTCCAGAAGCCTCCTATATAGAGAAACCAGTCACTACTCTATCTGCAGAACCCTCCTGTGTGGAGAAACCAGTCACTACACTATATCCAGAAGCCTCATGTATGGAGAAACCAGTCACTACACTATCTCCAGACACCTCCTGTATGGAGAAACCAATCACTACACTATCTCCAGAAGCCTCCTTTATGGAGAAACCAGTCACTACACTATCTCCAGGAGCCTCCTGTATGGAGAAACCAGTCACTACTCTATCTCCAGAACCCTCCTGTATGGAGAAACCAGTCACTACACCATCTCCAGAAGCCTCCTGTGTGGAGAAACCAGTCACTACACTATCTCCAGAAGCCTCATGTATGGAGAAACCAGTCACTACACTATCTCCAGAAGCCTCCTGTATGGAGAAACCAGTCACTACACTATCTCCAGAAGCCTCCTCTATGGAGAAACCAGTCACTACACTATCTCCAGAAGCCTCCTGTATGGAGAAACCAGTCACTACACTATCTCCAGACACCTCCTGTATGGAGAAACCAGTCACTACACTATCTCCAGAAGCCTCCTGTATGGAGAAACCAGACACTACACTATCTCCAGAAGCCTCCTGTATGGAGAAACCAGTCACTTCACTATCTCCACACACCTCCTGTATGGAGAAACCAGTCACTACACTATCTCCAGAAGCCTCCTGTATGGAGAAACCAGTCAATACTCTATCTCCAGAACCCTCCTGTATGGAGAAACCAGTCACTACACCATCTCCAGAAGCCTCCTGTGTGGAGAAACCAGTCACTACACTATCTCCAGAAGACTCATGTATAGAGAAACCAGTCACTACACTATCTCCAGAAGCCTCCTGTATGGAGAAACCAGTCACTACACTATCTCCAGAAGCCTCCTGTATGGAGAAACCAGTCATTACACTATCTCCAGACACCTCCTGTATGGAGAAACCAATGACTACACTATCTCCAGATGCCTCCTATATGGAGAAACCAGACACCACACTATCTCCAGAAGCCTCCTGTATGGAGAAACCAGTCACTACACTATCTCCACACACCTCCTGTATGGAGAAACCAGTCACTACACTATCTCCAGAAGCCTCCTGTATGGAGAAACCAGACACTACACTATCTCCAGAAGCCTCCTTTATGGAGAAACCAGTCACTACACTATCTCCAGAAGCCTCCTGTATGGAGAAACCAGTCACTACACTATCTCCAGAAGCCTCCTGTATAGGAAACCAGTCACTACACTATCTCCAGATGCCTCCTATAGGGAGAAACCAGTCACTACACTATCTCCAGAAGCCTCTTGTATGGAGAAACCAGTCACTACACTATCTCCAGAAGCCTCATGTATGGAGAAACCAGTCACTACACTATCTCCAGACAACTCCTGTATGGAGAAACCAGTCACTACACTATCTCCAGAACCCTCCTGTATGGAGAAACCAATCACTACACCATCTCCAGAAGCCTCCTGTATGGAGAAACCAGTCACTACACTATCTCCAGAAGCCTCCTGTATGGAGAAACCAGTCACTACACTATCTCCAGAAGCCTCCTGTATGGAGAAACCAGTCACTACACTATCTCCAGAAGCCTCCTGTATGGAGAAACCAGTCACTACACTATCTCCAGACACCTCCTGTATGGAGAAACCAGTCACTACACTATCTCCAGAAGCCTCCTGTATGGAGAAACCAGACACTACACTATCTCCAGAAGCCTCCTTTATGGAGAAACCAGTCACTACACTATCTCCAGAAGAATCCTGTATGGAGAAACCAGTCACTACACTATCTCCAGAAGCCTCCTATATAGAGAAACCAGTCACTACTCTATCTCCAGAACCCTCCTGTGTGGAGAAACCAGTCACTACACTATATCCAGAAGCCTCATGTATGGAGAAACCAGTCACTACACTATCTCCAGACACCTCCTGTATGGAGACACCAATCACTACACTATCTCCAGAAGCCTCCTTTATGGAGAAACCAGTCACTACACTATCTCCAGAAGCCTCCTGTATGGAGAAACCAGTCACTACTCTATCTCCAGAACCCTCCTGTATGGAGAAACCAGTCACTACACCATCTCCAGAAGCCTCCTGTGTGGAGAAACCAGTCACTACACTATCTCCAGAAGCCTCATGTATGGAGAAACCAGTCACTACACTATCTCCAGACACCTCCTGTATGGAGAAACCAGTCACTACACTATCTCCAGAAACCTCCTGTATGGAGAAACCAGACACTACACTATCTCCAGAAGCCTCCTTTATGGAGAAACCAGTCACTACACTATCTCCAGAAGCCTCCTGTATGGAGAAACCAGTCACTACACTATCTCCAGAAGCCTCCTGCATGGAGAAACCAGTCACTACACTATCTCCAGAAGCCTCCTGTATGGAGAAACCAGTCACTACACTATCTCCAGAAGCCTCCTGTATGGAGAAACCAGTCACTACACTATCTCCAGAAGCCTCCTGTATAGAGAAACCAGTCACAACACTATCTCCAGATGCCTCCTATATGGAGAAACCAGTCACGACACTATATCCAGAAGTCTCATGTATGGAGAAACCAGTCACTACACTATCTCCAGAAGCCTCATGTATGGAGACACCAGTCACTACACTATCTCCAGCCAACTCCTGTATGGAGAAACCAGTCACTACACTATCTCCAGAAGCCTCCTGTATGGAGAAACCAGTCACTACACTATCTCCAGAAGCCTCCTGTATGGAGAAACCAGTCACTACACTATCTCCAGAAGCCTGCTATATGGAGAAACCAGTCACTACACTATCTCCAGAAGCCTCCTGTATGGAGAAACCAGTCACTACACTATCTCCAGAAGCCTCCTGTATGGAGAAACCAGTCACTACACTATCTCCAGACACCTCCTGTATGGAGAAACCAGTCACTACACTATCTCCAGAAGTCTCCTGTATGGAGAAACCAGACACTACACTATCTCCAGAAGCCTCCTTTATGGAGAAACCAGTCACTACACTATCTCCAGAAGCCTCCTGTTTGGAGAAACCAGTCACTACACTATCTCCAGAAGCCTCCTATATAGAGAAACCAGTCACTACTCTATCTGCAGAACCCTCCTGTGTGGAGAAACCAGTCACTACACTATATCCAGAAGCCTCATGTATGGAGAAACCAGTCATTACACTATCTCCAGACACCTCCTGTATGGAGAAACCAATCACTACACTATCTCCAGAAGCCTCCTTTATGGAGAAACCAGTCACTACACTATCTCCAGAAGCCTCCTGTATGGAGAAACCAGTCACTACTCTATCTCCAGAACCCTCCTGTATGGAGAAACCAGTCACTACACCATCTCCAGAAGCCTCCTGTGTGGAGAAACCAGTCACTACACTATCTCCAGAAGCCTCATGTATGAAGAAACCAGTCACTACACTATCTCCAGAAGCCTCCTGTATGGAGAAACCAGTCACTACACTATCTCCAGAAGCCTCCTCTATGGAGAAACCAGTCACTACACTATCTCCAGAAGCCTCCTGTATGGAGAAACCAGTCACTACACTATCTCCAGACACCTCCTGTATGGAGAAACCAGTCACTACACTATCTCCAGAAGCCTCCTGTATGGAGAAACCAGACACTACACTATCTCCAGAAGCCTCCTGTATGGAGAAACCAGTCACTTCACTATCTCCACACACCTCCTGTATGGAGAAACCAGTCACTACACTATATCCAGAAGCCTCCTGTATGGAGAAACCAGACACTACACTATCTCCAGAAGCCTCCTTTATGGAGAAACCAGTCACTACACTATCTCCAGAAGCCTCCTGTATGGAGAAACCAGTCACTACACTATCTCCAGAAGCCTCCTGTATGGAGAAACCAGTCACTACACTATCTCCAGAAGCCTCCTGTATGCAGAAACCAGTCACTACACTATCTCCAGAAGCCTCCTGTATGGAGAAACCAGTCACTACACCATCTCCAGAAGCCTCCTGTGTGGAGAAACCAGTCACTACACTATCTCCAGAAGCCTCATGTATGGAGAAACCAGTCACTACACTATCTCCAGAAGCCTCCTGTATGGAGAAACCAGTCACTACACTATCTCCAGAAGCCTCCTCTATGGAGAAACCAGTCACTACACTATCTCCAGAAGCCTCCTGTATGGAGAAACCAGTCACTACACTATCTCCAGACACCTCCTGCATGGAGAAACCAGTCACTACACTATCTCCAGAAGCCTCCTGTATGGAGAAACCAGACACTACACTATCTCCAGAAGCCTCCTGTATGGAGAAACCAGTCACTTCACTATCTCCACACACCTCCTGTATGGAGAAACCAGTCACTACACTATCTCCAGAAGCCTCCTGTATGGAGAAACCAGTCACTACTCTATCTCCAGAACCCTCCTGTATGGAGAAACCAGTCACTTCACCATCTCCAGAAGCCTCCTGTGTGGAGAAACCAGTCACTACACTATCTCCAGAAGACTCATGTATAGAGAAACCAGTCACTACACTATCTCCAGAAGCCTCCTGTATGGAGAAACCAGTCACTACACTATCTCCAGAAGCCTCCTGTATGGAGAAACCAGTCATTACACTATCTCCAGACACCTCCTGTATGGAGAAACCAATGACTACACTATCTCCAGAAGCCTCCTATATGGAGAAACCAGACACCACACTATCTCCAGAAGCCTCCTGTATGGAGAAACCAGTCACTACACTATCTCCACACACCTCCTGTATGGAGAAACCAGTCACTACACTATCTCCAGAAGCCTCCTGTATGGAGAAACCAGACACTACACTATCTCCAGAAGCCTCCTTTATGGAGAAACCAGTCACTACACTATCTCCAGAAGCCTCCTGTATGGAGAAACCAGTCACTACACTATCTCCAGAAGCCTCCTGTATGGAGAAACCAGACACTACACTATCTCCAGAAGCCTCCTTTATGGAGAAACCAGTCACTACACTATCTCCAGAAGAATCCTGTATTGAGAAACCAGTCACTACACTATCTCCAGAAGCCTCCTATATAGAGAAACCAGTCACTACGCTATCTCCAGAACCCTCCTGTGTGGAGAAACCAGTCACTACACTATATCCAGAAGGCTCATGTATGGAGAAACCAGTCACTACACTATCTCCAGACACCTCCTGTATGGAGACACCAATCACTACACTATCTCCAGAAGCCTCCTTTATGGAGAAACCAGTCACTACACTATCTCCAGAAGCCTCCTGTATGGAGAAACCAGTCACTACTCTATCTCCAGAACCCTCCTGTATGGAGAAACCAGTCACTACACCATCTCCAGAAGCCTCCTGTGTGGAGAAACCAGTCACTACACTATCTCCAGAAGCCTCATGTATGGAGAAACCAGTCACTACACTATCTCCAGAAGCCTCCTGTATGGAGAAACCAGTCACTACACTATCTCCAGAAGCCTCCTGTATGGAGAAACCAGTCACTACACTATCTCCAGAAGCCTCCTGTATGGAGAAACCAGTCACTACACTATCTCCAGACACCTCCTGTATGGAGAAACCAGTCACTACACTATCTCCAGAAACCTCCTGTATGGAGAAACCAGACACTACACTATCTCCAGAAGCCTCCTTTATGGAGAAACCAGTCACTACACTATCTCCAGAAGCCTCCTGTATGGAGAAACCAGTCACTACAGTATCTCCAGAAGCCTCCTGCATGGAGAAACCAGTCACTACACTATCTCCAGAAGCCTCCTGTATGGAGAAACCAGTCACTACACTATCTCCAGAAGCCTCATGTATGGAGAAACCAGTCACTACACTATCTCCAGAAGCCTCCTGTATGGAGAAACCAGTCACTACACTATCTCCAGAAGCCTCCTGTATGGAGAAACCAGTCACTACACTTTCTCCAGAAGCCTCCTGTATGGAGAAACCAGTCACTACACTATCTCCAGACACCTCCTGTATGGAGAAACCAGTCACTA
The DNA here is from genome assembly GCF_046119375.1 of Phyllobates terribilis. Taxonomy (NCBI): domain Eukaryota; kingdom Metazoa; phylum Chordata; class Amphibia; order Anura; family Dendrobatidae; genus Phyllobates; species Phyllobates terribilis. The sequence continues at coordinate 1,238,705,309 of NW_027362761.1, read as the reverse complement.
CACTATCTCCAGAAACCTCCTGTATGGAGAAACCAGACACTACACTATCTCCAGAAGCCTCCTTTATGGAGAAACCAGTCACTACACTATCTCCAGAAGCCTCCTGTATGGAGAAACCAGTCACTACACTATCTCCAGAAGCCTCCTGCATGGAGAAACCAGTCACTACACTATCTCCAGAAGCCTCCTGTATGGAGAAACCAGTCACTACACTATCTCCAGAAGCCTCCTGTATGGAGAAACCAGTCACTACACTATCTCCAGAAGCCTCCTGTATAGAGAAACCAGTCACTACACTATCTCCAGAAGCCTCCTATATGGAGAAACCAGTCACTACACTATATCCAGAAGTCTCATGTATGGAGAAACCAGTCACTACACTATCTCCAGAAGCCTCATGTATGGAGACACCAGTCACTACACTATCTCCAGCCAACTCCTGTATGGAGAAACCAGTCACTACACTATCTCCAGAAGCCTCCTGTATGGAGAAACCAGTCACTACACTATCTCCAGAAGCCTCCTGTATGGAGAAACCAGTCACTACACTATCTCCAGAAGCCTGCTATATGGAGAAACCAGTCACTACACTATCTCCAGAAGCCTCCTGTATGGAGAAACCAGTCACTACACTATCTCCAGAAGCCTCCTGTATGGAGAAACCAGTCACTACACTATCTCCAGACACCTCCTGTATGGAGAAACCAGTCACTACACTATCTCCAGAAGTCTCCTGTATGGAGAAACCAGACACTACACTATCTCCAGAAGCCTCCTTTATGGAGAAACCAGTCACTACACTATCTCCAGAAGCCTCCTGTATGGAGAAACCAGTCACTACACTATCTCCAGAAGCCTCCTATATAGAGAAACCAGTCACTACTCTATCTGCAGAACCCTCCTGTGTGGAGAAACCAGTCACTACACTATATCCAGAAGCCTCATGTATGGAGAAACCAGTCACTACACTATCTCCAGACACCTCCTGTATGGAGAAACCAATCACTACACTATCTCCAGAAGCCTCCTTTATGGAGAAACCAGTCACTACACTATCTCCAGAAGCCTCCTGTATGGAGAAACCAGTCACTACTCTATCTCCAGAACCCTCCTGTATGGAGAAACCAGTCACTACACCATCTCCAGAAGCCTCCTGTGTGGAGAAACCAGTCACTACACTATCTCCAGAAGCCTCATGTATGAAGAAACCAGTCACTACACTATCTCCAGAAGCCTCCTGTATGGAGAAACCAGTCACTACACTATCTCCAGAAGCCTCCTCTATGGAGAAACCAGTCACTACACTATCTCCAGAAGCCTCCTGTATGGAGAAACCAGTCACTACACTATCTCCAGACACCTCCTGTATGGAGAAACCAGTCACTACACTATCTCCAGAAGCCTCCTGTATGGAGAAACCAGACACTACACTATCTCCAGAAGCCTCCTGTATGGAGAAACCAGTCACTTCACTATCTCCACACACCTCCTGTATGGAGAAACCAGTCACTACACTATATCCAGAAGCCTCCTGTATGGAGAAACCAGACACTACACTATCTCCAGAAGCCTCCTTTATGGAGAAACCAGTCACTACACTATCTCCAGAAGCCTCCTGTATGGAGAAACCAGTCACTACACTATCTCCAGAAGCCTCCTGTATGGAGAAACCAGTCACTACACTATCTCCAGAAGCCTCCTGTATGCAGAAACCAGTCACTACACTATCTCCAGAAGCCTCCTGCATGGAGAAACCAGTCACTACACTATCTCCAGAAGCCTCCTGTATGGAGAAACCAGTCACTACACTATCTCCAGAAGCCTCCTGTATGGAGAAACCAGTCACTACACTATCTCCAGAAGCCTCCTGTATAGAGAAACCAGTCACTACACTATCTCCAGATGCCTCCTATATGGAGAAACCAGTCACTACACTATCTCCAGAAGCCTCATGTATGGAGAAACCAGTCACTACACTATCTCCAGAAGCCTCATGTATGGAGAAACCAGTCACTACACTATCTCCAGACACCTCCTGTATGGAGAAACCAGTCACTACACTATCTCCAGAAGCCTCCTGTATGGAGAAACCAGACACTACACTATCTCCAGAAGCCTCCTTTATGGAGAAACCAGTCACTACACTATCTCCAGAAGCCTCCTGTATGGAGAAACCAGTCACTACACTATCTCCAGAAGCCTCCTATATAGAGAAACCAGTCACTACTCTATCTGCAGAACCCTCCTGTGTGGAGAAACCAGTCACTACACTATATCCAGAAGCCTCATGTATGGAGAAACCAGTCACTACACTATCTCCAGACACCTCCTGTATGGAGAAACCAATCACTACACTATCTCCAGAAGCCTCCTTTATGGAGAAACCAGTCACTACACTATCTCCAGGAGCCTCCTGTATGGAGAAACCAGTCACTACTCTATCTCCAGAACCCTCCTGTATGGAGAAACCAGTCACTACACCATCTCCAGAAGCCTCCTGTGTGGAGAAACCAGTCACTACACTATCTCCAGAAGCCTCATGTATGGAGAAACCAGTCACTACACTATCTCCAGAAGCCTCCTGTATGGAGAAACCAGTCACTACACTATCTCCAGAAGCCTCCTCTATGGAGAAACCAGTCACTACACTATCTCCAGAAGCCTCCTGTATGGAGAAACCAGTCACTACACTATCTCCAGACACCTCCTGTATGGAGAAACCAGTCACTACACTATCTCCAGAAGCCTCCTGTATGGAGAAACCAGACACTACACTATCTCCAGAAGCCTCCTGTATGGAGAAACCAGTCACTTCACTATCTCCACACACCTCCTGTATGGAGAAACCAGTCACTACACTATCTCCAGAAGCCTCCTGTATGGAGAAACCAGTCAATACTCTATCTCCAGAACCCTCCTGTATGGAGAAACCAGTCACTACACCATCTCCAGAAGCCTCCTGTGTGGAGAAACCAGTCACTACACTATCTCCAGAAGACTCATGTATAGAGAAACCAGTCACTACACTATCTCCAGAAGCCTCCTGTATGGAGAAACCAGTCACTACACAATCTCCAGAAGCCTCCTGTATGGAGAAACCAGTCATTACACTATCTCCAGACACCTCCTGTATGGAGAAACCAATGACTACACTATCTCCAGATGCCTCCTATATGGAGAAACCAGACACCACACTATCTCCAGAAGCCTCCTGTATGGAGAAACCAGTCACTACACTATCTCCACACACCTCCTGTATGGAGAAACCAGTCACTACACTATCTCCAGAAGCCTCCTGTATGGAGAAACCAGACACTACACTATCTCCAGAAGCCTCCTTTATGGAGAAACCAGTCACTACACTATCTCCAGAAGCCTCCTGTATGGAGAAACCAGTCACTACACTATCTCCAGAAGCCTCCTGTATAGGAAACCAGTCACTACACTATCTCCAGATGCCTCCTATATGGAGAAACCAGTCACTACACTATCTCCAGAAGCCTCTTGTATGGAGAAACCAGTCACTACACTATCTCCAGAAGCCTCATGTATGGAGAAACCAGTCACTACACTATCTCCAGACAACTCCTGTATGGAGAAACCAGTCACTACTCTATCTCCAGAACCCTCCTGTATGGAGAAACCAATCACTACACCATCTCCAGAAGCCTCCTGTATGGAGAAACCAGTCACTACACTATCTCCAGAAGCCTCCTGTATGGAGAAACCAGTCACTACACTATCTCCAGAAACCTCCTGTATGGAGAAACCAGTCACTACACTATCTCCAGAAGCCTCCTGTATGGAGAAACCAGTCACTACACTATCTCCAGACACCTCCTGTATGGAGAAACCAGTCACTACACTATCTCCAGAAGCCTCCTGTATGGAGAAACCAGACACTACACTATCTCCAGAAGCCTCCTTTATGGAGAAACCAGTCACTACACTATCTCCAGAAGAATCCTGTATGGAGAAACCAGTCACTACACTATCTCCAGAAGCCTCCTATATAGAGAAACCAGTCACTACTCTATCTCCAGAACCCTCCTGTGTGGAGAAACCAGTCACTACACTATATCCAGAAGCCTCATGTATGGAGAAACCAGACACTACACTATCTCCAGAAGCCTCCTTTATGGAGAAACCAGTCACTACACTATCTCCAGAAGCCTCCTGTATGGAGAAACCAGTCACTACACTATCTCCAGAAGCCTCCTGTATGGAGAAACCAGTCACTACACTATCTCCAGAAGCCTCCTGTATGCAGAAACCAGTCACTACACTATCTCCAGAAGCCTCCTGCATGGAGAAACCAGTCACTACACTATCTCCAGAAGCCTCCTGTATGGAGAAACCAGTCACTACACTATCTCCAGAAGCCTCCTGTATGGAGAAACCAGTCACTACACTATCTCCAGAAGCCTCCTGTATAGAGAAACCAGTCACTACACTATCTCCAGATGCCTCCTATATGGAGAAACCAGTCACTACACTATCTCCAGAAGCCTCATGTATGGAGAAACCAGTCACTACACTATCTCCAGAAGCCTCATGTATGGAGAAACCAGTCACTACACTATCTCCAGACACCTCCTGTATGGAGAAACCAGTCACTACACTATCTCCAGAAGCCTCCTGTATGGAGAAACCAGACACTACACTATCTCCAGAAGCCTCCTTTATGGAGAAACCAGTCACTACACTATCTCCAGAAGCCTCCTGTATGGAGAAACCAGTCACTACACTATCTCCAGAAGCCTCCTATATAGAGAAACCAGTCACTACTCTATCTGCAGAACCCTCCTGTGTGGAGAAACCAGTCACTACACTATATCCAGAAGCCTCATGTATGGAGAAACCAGTCACTACACTATCTCCAGACACCTCCTGTATGGAGAAACCAATCACTACACTATCTCCAGAAGCCTCCTTTATGGAGAAACCAGTCACTACACTATCTCCAGGAGCCTCCTGTATGGAGAAACCAGTCACTACTCTATCTCCAGAACCCTCCTGTATGGAGAAACCAGTCACTACACCATCTCCAGAAGCCTCCTGTGTGGAGAAACCAGTCACTACACTATCTCCAGAAGCCTCATGTATGGAGAAACCAGTCACTACACTATCTCCAGAAGCCTCCTGTATGGAGAAACCAGTCACTACACTATCTCCAGAAGCCTCCTCTATGGAGAAACCAGTCACTACACTATCTCCAGAAGCCTCCTGTATGGAGAAACCAGTCACTACACTATCTCCAGACACCTCCTGTATGGAGAAACCAGTCACTACACTATCTCCAGAAGCCTCCTGTATGGAGAAACCAGACACTACACTATCTCCAGAAGCCTCCTGTATGGAGAAACCAGTCACTTCACTATCTCCACACACCTCCTGTATGGAGAAACCAGTCACTACACTATCTCCAGAAGCCTCCTGTATGGAGAAACCAGTCAATACTCTATCTCCAGAACCCTCCTGTATGGAGAAACCAGTCACTACACCATCTCCAGAAGCCTCCTGTGTGGAGAAACCAGTCACTACACTATCTCCAGAAGACTCATGTATAGAGAAACCAGTCACTACACTATCTCCAGAAGCCTCCTGTATGGAGAAACCAGTCACTACACAATCTCCAGAAGCCTCCTGTATGGAGAAACCAGTCATTACACTATCTCCAGACACCTCCTGTATGGAGAAACCAATGACTACACTATCTCCAGATGCCTCCTATATGGAGAAACCAGACACCACACTATCTCCAGAAGCCTCCTGTATGGAGAAACCAGTCACTACACTATCTCCACACACCTCCTGTATGGAGAAACCAGTCACTACACTATCTCCAGAAGCCTCCTGTATGGAGAAACCAGACACTACACTATCTCCAGAAGCCTCCTTTATGGAGAAACCAGTCACTACACTATCTCCAGAAGCCTCCTGTATGGAGAAACCAGTCACTACACTATCTCCAGAAGCCTCCTGTATAGGAAACCAGTCACTACACTATCTCCAGATGCCTCCTATATGGAGAAACCAGTCACTACACTATCTCCAGAAGCCTCTTGTATGGAGAAACCAGTCACTACACTATCTCCAGAAGCCTCATGTATGGAGAAACCAGTCACTACACTATCTCCAGACAACTCCTGTATGGAGAAACCAGTCACTACTCTATCTCCAGAACCCTCCTGTATGGAGAAACCAATCACTACACCATCTCCAGAAGCCTCCTGTATGGAGAAACCAGTCACTACACTATCTCCAGAAGCCTCCTGTATGGAGAAACCAGTCACTACACTATCTCCAGAAACCTCCTGTATGGAGAAACCAGTCACTACACTATCTCCAGAAGCCTCCTGTATGGAGAAACCAGTCACTACACTATCTCCAGACACCTCCTGTATGGAGAAACCAGTCACTACACTATCTCCAGAAGCCTCCTGTATGGAGAAACCAGACACTACACTATCTCCAGAAGCCTCCTTTATGGAGAAACCAGTCACTACACTATCTCCAGAAGAATCCTGTATGGAGAAACCAGTCACTACACTATCTCCAGAAGCCTCCTATATAGAGAAACCAGTCACTACTCTATCTCCAGAACCCTCCTGTGTGGAGAAACCAGTCACTACACTATATCCAGAAGCCTCATGTATGGAGAAACCAGTCACTACACTATCTCCAGACACCTCCTGTATGGAGACACCAATCACTACACTATCTCCAGAAGCCTCCTTTATGGAGAAACCAGTCACTACACTATCTCCAGAAGCCTCCTGTATGGAGAAACCAGTCACTACTCTATCTCCAGAACCCTCCTGTATGGAGAAACCAGTCACTACACCATCTCCAGAAGCCTCCTGTGTGGAGAAACCAGTCACTACACTATCTCCAGAAGCCTCATGTATGGAGAAACCAGTCACTACACTATCTCCAGAAGCCTCCTGTATGGAGAAACCAGTCACTACACTATCTCCAGAAGCCTCCTGTATGGAGAAACCAGTCACTACACTATCTCCAGACACCTCCTGTATGGAGAAACCAGTCACTACACTATCTCCAGAAACCTCCTGTATGGAGAAACCAGACACTACACTATCTCCAGAAGCCTCCTTTATGGAGAAACCAGTCACTACACTATCTCCAGAAGCCTCCTGTATGGAGAAACCAGTCACTACAGTATCTCCAGAAGCCTCCTGCATGGAGAAACCAGTCACTACACTATCTCCAGAAGCCTCCTGTATGGAGAAACCAGTCACTACACTATCTCCAGAAGCCTCCTGTATGGAGAAACCAGTCACTACACTATCTCCAGAAGCCTCCTGTATAGAGAAACCAGTCACTACACTATCCCCAGATGCCTCCTATATGGAGAAACCAGTCACTACACTATCTCCAGAAGTCTCATGTATGGAGAAACCAGTCACTACACTATCTCCAGAAGCCTCATGTATGGAGAAACCAGTCACTAAACTATCTCCAGACAACTCATGTATGGAGAAACCAGTCAATACACTATCTCCAGAAGCCTCCTGTATGGAGAAACCAGTCACTACACTATCTCCAGAAGCCTCCTGTATGGAGAAACCAGTCACTACAGTATCTCCAGACACCTCCTGTATGGAGAAACCAGTCACTACACTATCTCCAGAAGCCTCCTGTATGGAGAAACCAGACACTACACTATCTCCAGAAGCCTCCTTTATGGAGAAACCAGTCACTACACTATCTCCAGAAGAATCCTGTATGGAGAAACCAGTCACTACACTATCTCCAGAAGCCTCCTATATAGAGAAACCAGTCACTACTCTATCTCCAGAACCCTCCTGTGTGGAGAAACCAGTCACTACACTATATCCAGAAGCCTCATGTATGGAGAAACCAGTCACTACACTATCTCCAGACACCTCCTGTATGGAGACACCAATCACTACACTATCTCCAGAAGCCTCCTTTATGGAGAAACCAGTCACTACACTATCTCCAGAAGCCTCCTGTATGGAGAAACCCGTCACTACTCTATCTCCAGAACCCTCCTGTATGGAGAAACCAGTCACTACACCATCTCCAGAAGCCTCCTGTGTGGAGAAAACAGTCACTACACTATCTCCAGAAGCCTCATGTATGGAGAAACCAGTCACTACACTATCTCCAGAAGCCTCCTGTATGGAGAAACCAGTCATTGCACTATCTCCAGAAGCCTCCTGTATGGAGAAACCAGTCACTACACTATCTCCAGAAGCCTCCTGTATGGAGAAACCAGTCACTACACTATCTCCAGACACCTCCTGTATGGAGAAACCAGTCACTACACTATCTCCAGAAACCTCCTGTATGGAGAAACCAGACACTACACTATCTCCAGAAGCCTCCTTTATGGAGAAACCAGTCACTACACTATCTCCAGAAGCCTCCTGTATGGAGAAACCAGTCACTACAGTATCTCCAGAAGCCTCCTGCATGGAGAAACCAGTCACTACACTATCTCCAGAAGCCTCCTGTATGGAGAAACCAGTCACTACACTATCTCCAGAAGCCTCCTGTATGGAGAAACCAGTCACTACACTATCTCCAGAAGCCTCCTGTATAGAGAAACCAGTCACTACACTATCCCCAGATGCCTCCTATATGGAGAAACCAGTCACTACACTATCTCCAGAAGTCTCATGTATGGAGAAACCAGTCACTACACTATCTCCAGAAGCCTCATGTATGGAGAAACCAGTCACTAAACTATCTCCAGACAACTCATGTATGGAGAAACCAGTCACTACACTATCTCCAGAAGCCTCCTGTATGGAGAAACCAGCCACTACACTATCTCCATACGCCTCCTGTATGGAGAAACCAGTCACTACACTATCTCCAGAAGCCTGCTATATGGAGAAACCAGTCACTACACTATCTCCAGAAGCCTCATGTATGTAGAAACCAGTCACTACACTATCTCCAGAAGCCTCATGTATGGAGAAACCAGTCACTACACTATCTCCAGACACCTCCTGTATGGAGAAACCAGTCACTACACTATCTCCAGAAGCCTCCTTTATGAAGAAACCAGTCACTACACTATCTCCAGAAGCCTCCTGTATGGAGAAACCAGTCACTACTCTATCTCCAGAACCCTCCTGAATGGAGAAACCAGTCACTACACCATCTTCAGAAGCCTCCTGTATGGAGAAACCAGTCACTACACTATCTCCAGAAGCCTCATGTATGGAGAAACCAGTCACTACACTATCTCCAGAAGCCTCCTGTATGGAGAAACCAGTCACTACACTATCTCCAGAAGCCTCCTGTATGGAGAAACCAGTCACTACGCTATCTCCAGAAGCCTCCTGTATGGAGAAACCAGTCACTACACTATCTCCAGACACCTCCTGTATGGAGAAACCAGTCACTACACTATCTCCAGAAGCCTCCTGTATGGAGAAACCAGACACTACACTATCTCCAGAAGCCTCCTTTATGGAGAAACCAGTCACTACACTATCTCCAGAAGCCTCCTGTATGGAGAAACCAGTCACTACACTATCTCCAGAAGCCTCCTATATAGAGAAACCAGTCACTACTCTATCTGCAGAACCCTCCTGTGTGGAGAAACCAGTCACTACACTATATCCAGAAGCCTCATGTATGGAGAAACCAGTCACTACAATATCTCCAGACACCTCCTGTATGGAGAAACCAATCACTACACTATCTCCAGAAGCCTCCTTTATGGAGAAACCAGTCACTACACTATCTCCAGAAGCCTCCTGTATGGAGAAACCAGTCACTACTCTATCTCCAGACCCCTCCTGTATGGAGAAACCAGTCACTACACCATCTCCAGAAGCCTCCTGTGTGGAGAAACCAGTCACTACACTATCTCCAGAAGCCTCCTGTATGGAGAAACCAGTCACTACACTATCTCCAGAAGCCTCCTCTATGGAGAAACCAGTCACTACACTATCTCCAGAAGCCTCCTGTATGGAGAAACCAGTCACTACACTATCTCCAGACACCTCCTGTATGGAGAAACCAGTCACTACACTATCTCCAGAAGCCTTCTGTATGGAGAAACCAGAAACTACACTATCTCCAGAAGCCTCCTGTATGGAGAAACCAGTCACTTCACTATCTCCACACACCTCCTGTATGGAGAAACCAGTCACTACACTATATCCAGAAGCCTCCTGTATGGAGAAACCAGACACTACACTATCTCCAGAAGCCTCCTTTATGGAGAAACCAGTCACTACACTTTCTCCAGAAGCCTCCTGTATGGAGAAACCAGTCACTACACTATCTCCAGAAGCCTGCTGTATGGAGAAACCAGTCACTACACTATCTCCAGATGCCTCCTGTATGGAGAAACCAGTCACTACACTATCTCCAGAAGCCTCCTGCATGGAGAAACCAGTCACTACACTATCTCCAGAAGCCTCCTGTATGGAGAAACCAGTCACTACACTATCTCCCGAAGCCTCCTATATGGAGAAACCAGTCACTACACTATCTCCAGAAGCCTCCTGTATAGAGAAACCAGTCAATACACTATCTCCAGATGCCTCCTATATGGAGAAACCAGTCACTACACTATCTCCAGAAGCCTCATGTATGGAGAAACCAGTCACTACACTATCTCCAGAAGCCTCCTGTATGGAGAAACCAGTCACTACACTATCTCCAGACACCTCCTGTATGGAGAAACCAGTCACTACACTATCTCCAGAAGCCTCCTGTATGGAGAAACCAGTCACTACACTATCTCCAGAAGCCTCCTGTATGGAGAAACCAGTCACTACACTATCTCCAGAAGCCTCCTATATGGAGGAACCAGTCACTACACTATCTCCAGAAGCCTCATGTATGTAGAAACCAGTCACTACACTATCTCCAGAAGCCTCATGTATGGATAAACCAGTCACTACACTATCTCCAGACACCTCCTGTATGGAGAAACCAGTCACTACACTATCTCCAGAAGCCTCCTTTATGAAGAAACCAGTCACTACACTATCTCCAGAAGCCTCCTGTATGGAGAAACCAGACACTACACTATCTCCAGAAGCCTTCTTTATGAAGAAACCAGTCACTACACTATCTCCAGAAGCCTCCTGTATGGAGAAACCAGTCACTACACTATCTCCAGAAGCCTCCTATATAGAGAAACCAGTCACTACTCTATCTACAGAACCCTCCTGTGTGGAGAAACCAGTCACTACACTATATCCAGAAGCCTCATGTATGGAGAAACCAGTCACTACACTATCTCCAGACACCTCCTGTATGGAGAAACCAATCACTACACTATCTCCAGAAGCCTCCTTTATGGAGAAACCAGTCACTAAACTATCTCCAGAAGCCTCCTGTATGGAGAAACCAGTCACTACTCTATCTCCAGAACCCTCCTGTATGGAGAAACCAGTCACTACACCATCTCCAGAAGCCTCCTGTGTGGAGAAACCAGTCACTACACTATCTCCAGAAGCCTCATGTATGGAGAAACCAGTCACTACACTATCTCCAGAAGCCTCCTGTATGGAGAAACCAGTCACTACACTATCTCCAGAAGCCTCCTCTATGGAGAAACCAGTCACTACACTATCTCCAGAAGCCTCCTGTATGGAGAAACCAGTCACTACACTATCTCCAGACACCTCCTGTATGGAGAAACCAGTCACTACACTATCTCCAGAAGCCTCCTATATGGAGAAACCAGACACTACACTATCTCCAGAAGCCTCCTGTATGGAGAAACCAGTCACTTCACTATCTCCACACACCTCCTGTATGGAGAAACCAGTCAGTAAACTATATCCAGAAGCCTCCTGTATGGAGAAACCAGACACTACGCTATCTCCAGAAGCCTCCTTTATGGAGAAACCAGTCACTACACTATCTCTAGAAGCCTCCTGTATGGAGAAACCAGTCACTACACTATCTCCAGAAGCCTCCTGTATGGAGAAACCAGTCACTACACTATCTCCAGAAGCCTCCTGTATGTAGAAACCAGTCACTACACTATCTCCAGAAGCCTCCTGCATGGAGAAACCAGTCACTACACTATCTCCAGAAGCCTCCTGTATGGAGAAACCAGTCACTACACTATCTCCAGAAGCCTCCTGTATGGAGAAACCAGTCACTACACTATCTCCAGAAGCCTCCTGTATAGAGAAACCAGTCACTACACTATCTCCAGATGCCTCCTATATGGAGAAACCAGTCACTACACTATCTCCAGAAGCCTCATGTATGGAGAAACCAGTCACTACACTATCTCCAGAAGCCTCATGTATGGAGAAACCAGTCACTACACTATCTCCAGACACCTCCTGTATGGAGAAACCAGTCACTACACTATCTCCAGAAGCCTCCTGTATGGAGAAACCAGTCACTACACTATCTCCAGAAGCCTCCTGTATGGAGAAACCAGTCACTACACTATCTCCAGAAGCCTTCTGTATGGAGAAACCAGAAACTACACTATCTCCAGAAGCCTCCTGTATGGAGAAACCAGTCACTTCACTATCTCCACACACCTCCTGTATGGAGAAACCAGTCACTACACTATATCCAGAAGCCTCCTGTATGGAGAAACCAGACACTACACTATCTCCAGAAGCCTCCTTTATGGAGAAACCAGTCACTACACTTTCTCCAGAAGCCTCCTGTATGGAGAAACCAGTCACTACACTATCTCCAGAAGCCTCCTGTATGGAGAAACCAGTCACTACACTATCTCCAGATGCCTCCTGTATGGAGAAACCAGTCACTACACTATCTCCAGAAGCCTCCTGCATGGAGAAACCAGCCACTACACTATCTCCATACGCCTCCTGTATGGAGAAACCAGTCACTACACTATCTCCAGAAGCCTGCTATATGGAGAAACCAGTCACTACACTATCTCCAGAAGCCTCATGTATGTAGAAACCAGTCACTACACTATCTCCAGAAGCCTCATGTATGGAGAAACCAGTCACTACACTATCTCCAGACACCTCCTGTATGGAGAAACCAGTCACTACACTATCTCCAGAAGCCTCCTTTATGAAGAAACCAGTCACTACACTATCTCCAGAAGCCTCCTGTATGGAGAAACCAGTCACTACTCTATCTCCAGAACCCTCCTGAATGGAGAAACCAGTCACTACACCATCTTCAGAAGCCTCCTGTATGGAGAAACCAGTCACTACACTATCTCCAGAAGCCTCATGTATGGAGAAACCAGTCACTACACTATCTCCAGAAGCCTCCTGTATGGAGAAACCAGTCACTACACTATCTCCAGAAGCCTCCTGTATGGAGAAACCAGTCACTACGCTATCTCCAGAAGCCTCCTGTATGGAGAAACCAGTCACTACACTATCTCCAGACACCTCCTGTATGGAGAAACCAGTCACTACACTATCTCCAGAAGCCTCCTGTATGGAGAAACCAGACACTACACTATCTCCAGAAGCCTCCTTTATGGAGAAACCAGTCACTACACTATCTCCAGAAGCCTCCTGTATGGAGAAACCAGTCACTACACTATCTCCAGAAGCCTCCTATATAGAGAAACCAGTCACTACTCTATCTGCAGAACCCTCCTGTGTGGAGAAACCAGTCACTACACTATATCCAGAAGCCTCATGTATGGAGAAACCAGTCACTACAATATCTCCAGACACCTCCTGTATGGAGAAACCAATCACTACACTATCTCCAGAAGCCTCCTTTATGGAGAAACCAGTCACTACACTATCTCCAGAAGCCTCCTGTATGGAGAAACCAGTCACTACTCTATCTCCAGACCCCTCCTGTATGGAGAAACCAGTCACTACACCATCTCCAGAAGCCTCCTGTGTGGAGAAACCAGTCACTACACTATCTCCAGAAGCCTCCTGTATGGAGAAACCAGTCACTACACTATCTCCAGAAGCCTCCTCTATGGAGAAACCAGTCACTACACTATCTCCAGAAGCCTCCTGTATGGAGAAACCAGTCACTACACTATCTCCAGACACCTCCTGTATGGAGAAACCAGTCACTACACTATCTCCAGAAGCCTTCTGTATGGAGAAACCAGAAACTACACTATCTCCAGAAGCCTCCTGTATGGAGAAACCAGTCACTTCACTATCTCCACACACCTCCTGTATGGAGAAACCAGTCACTACACTATATCCAGAAGCCTCCTGTATGGAGAAACCAGACACTACACTATCTCCAGAAGCCTCCTTTATGGAGAAACCAGTCACTACACTTTCTCCAGAAGCCTCCTGTATGGAGAAACCAGTCACTACACTATCTCCAGAAGCCTCCTGTATGGAGAAACCAGTCACTACACTATCTCCAGATGCCTCCTGTATGGAGAAACCAGTCACTACACTATCTCCAGAAGCCTCCTGCATGGAGAAACCAGTCACTACACTATCTCCAGAAGCCTCCTGTATGGAGAAACCAGTCACTACACTATCTCCAGAAGCCTCCTATATGGAGAAACCAGTCACTACACTATCTCCAGAAGCCTCCTGTATAGAGAAACCAGTCAATACACTATCTCCAGATGCCTCCTATATGGAGAAACCAGTCACTACACTATCTCCAGAAGCCTCATGTATGGAGAAACCAGTCACTACACTATCTCCAGAAGCCTCCTGTATGGAGAAACCAGTCACTACACTATCTCCAGACACCTCCTGTATGGAGAAACCAGTCACTACACTATCTCCAGAAGCCTCCTGTATGGAGAAACCAGTCACTACACTATCTCCAGAAGCCTCCTGTATGGAGAAACCAGTCACTACACTATCTCCAGAAGCCTCCTATATGGAGGAACCAGTCACTACACTATCTCCAGAAGCCTCATGTATGTAGAAACCAGTCACTACACTATCTCCAGAAGCCTCATGTATGGATAAACCAGTCACTACACTATCTCCAGACACCTCCTGTATGGAGAAACCAGTCACTACACTATCTCCAGAAGCCTCCTTTATGAAGAAACCAGTCACTACACTATCTCCAGAAGCCTCCTGTATGGAGAAACCAGACACTACACTATCTCCAGAAGCCTTCTTTATGAAGAAACCAGTCACTACACTATCTCCAGAAGCCTCCTGTATGGAGAAACCAGTCACTACACTATCTCCAGAAGCCTCCTATATAGAGAAACCAGTCACTACTCTATCTACAGAACCCTCCTGTGTGGAGAAACCAGTCACTACACTATATCCAGAAGCCTCATGTATGGAGAAACCAGTCACTACACTATCTCCAGACACCTCCTGTATGGAGAAACCAATCACTACACTATCTCCAGAAGCCTCCTTTATGGAGAAACCAGTCACTAAACTATCTCCAGAAGCCTCCTGTATGGAGAAACCAGTCACTACTCTATCTCCAGAACCCTCCTGTATGGAGAAACCAGTCACTACACCATCTCCAGAAGCCTCCTGTGTGGAGAAACCAGTCACTACACTATCTCCAGAAGCCTCATGTATGGAGAAACCAGTCACTACACTATCTCCAGAAGCCTCCTGTATGGAGAAACCAGTCACTACACTATCTCCAGAAGCCTCCTCTATGGAGAAACCAGTCACTACACTATCTCCAGAAGCCTCCTGTATGGAGAAACCAGTCACTACACTATCTCCAGACACCTCCTGTATGGAGAAACCAGTCACTACACTATCTCCAGAAGCCTCCTATATGGAGAAACCAGACACTACACTATCTCCAGAAGCCTCCTGTATGGAGAAACCAGTCACTTCACTATCTCCACACACCTCCTGTATGGAGAAACCAGTCAGTAAACTATATCCAGAAGCCTCCTGTATGGAGAAACCAGACACTACGCTATCTCCAGAAGCCTCCTTTATGGAGAAACCAGTCACTACACTATCTCTAGAAGCCTCCTGTATGGAGAAACCAGTCACTACACTATCTCCAGAAGCCTCCTGTATGGAGAAACCAGTCACTACACTATCTCCAGAAGCCTCCTGTATGTAGAAACCAGTCACTACACTATCTCCAGAAGCCTCCTGCATGGAGAAACCAGTCACTACACTATCTCCAGAAGCCTCCTGTATGGAGAAACCATTCACTACACTATCTCCAGAAGCCTCCTGTATGGAGAAACCAGTCACTACACTATCTCCAGAAGCCTCCTGTATAGAGAAACCAGTCACTACACTATCTCCAGATGCCTCCTATATGGAGAAACCAGTCACTACACTATCTCCAGAAGCCTCATGTATGGAGAAACCAGTCACTACACTATCTCCAGAAGCCTCATGTATGGAGAAACCAGTCACTACACTATCTCCAGACACCTCCTGTATGGAGAAACCAGTCACTACACTATCTCCAGAAGCCTCCTGTATGGAGAAACCAGTCACTACACTATCTCCAGAAGCCTCCTGTATGGAGAAACCAGTCACTACACTATCTCCAGAAGCCTTCTGTATGGAGAAACCAGAAACTACACTATCTCCAGAAGCCTCCTGTATGGAGAAACCAGTCACTTCACTATCTCCACACACCTCCTGTATGGAGAAACCAGTCACTACACTATATCCAGAAGCCTCCTGTATGGAGAAACCAGACACTACACTATCTCCAGAAGCCTCCTTTATGGAGAAACCAGTCACTACACTTTCTCCAGAAGCCTCCTGTATGGAGAAACCAGTCACTACACTATCTCCAGAAGCCTCCTGTATGGAGAAACCAGTCACTACACTATCTCCAGATGCCTCCTGTATGGAGAAACCAGTCACTACACTATCTCCAGAAGCCTCCTGCATGGAGAAACCAGTCACTACACTATCTCCAGAAACCTCCTGTATGGAGAAACCAGTCACTACACTATCTCCAGAAGCCTCCTGTATGGAGAAACCAGTCACTACACTATCTCCAGAAGCCTCCTGTATAGAGAAACCAGTCAATACACTATCTCCAGATGCCTCCTATATGGAGAAACCAGTCACTACACTATCTCCAGAAGCCTCATGTATGGAGAAACCAGTCACTACACTATCTCCAGAAGCCTCATGTATGGAGAAACCAGTCACTACACTATCTCCAGACACCTCCTGTATGGAGAAACCAGTCACTACACTATCTCCAGAAGCCTCCTGTATGGAGAAACCAGTCACTACACTATCTCCAGAAGCCTCCTGTATGGAGAAACCAGTCACTACACTATCTCCAGAAGCCTCCTATATGGAGGAACCAGTCACTACACTATCTCCAGAAGCCTCATGTATGTAGAAACCAGTCACTACACTATCTCCAGAAGCCTCATGTATGGATAAACCAGTCACTACACTATCTCCAGACACGTCCTGTATGGAGAAACCAGTCACTACACTATCTCCAGAAGCCTCCTTTATGAAGAAACCAGTCACTACACTATCTCCAGAAGCCTCCTGTATGGAGAAACCAGACACTACACTATCTCCAGAAGCCTTCTTTATGAAGAAACCAGTCACTACACTATCTCCAGAAGCTTCCTGTATGGAGAAACCAGTCACTACACTATCTCCAGAAGCCTCCTATATAGAGAAACCAGTCACTACTCTATCTGCAGAACCCTCCTGTGTGGAGAAACCAGTCACTACACTATATCCAGAAGCCTCATGTATGGAGAAACCAGTCACTACACTATCTCCAGACACCTCCTGTATGGAGAAACCAATCACTACACTATCTCCAGAAGCCTCCTTTATGGAGAAACCAGTCACTACACTATCTCCAGAAGCCTCCTGTATGGAGAAACCAGTCACTACTCTATCTCCAGAACCCTCCTGTATGGAGAAACCAGTCACTACACCATCTCCAGAAGCCTCCTGTGTGGAGAAACCAGTCACTACACTATCTCCAGAAGCCTCATGTATGGAGAAACCAGTCACTACACTATCTCCAGAAGCCTCCTGTATGGAGAAACCAGTCACTACACTATCTCCAGAAGCCTCCTCTATGGAGAAACCAGTCACTACACTATCTCCAGAAGCCTCCTGTATGGAGAAACCAGTCACTACACTATCTCCAGACACCTCCTGTATGGAGAAACCAGTCACTACACTATCTCCAGAAGCCTCCTGTATGGAGAAACCAGACACTACACTATCTCCAGAAGCCTCCTGTATGGAGAAACCAGTCACTTCACTATCTCCACACACCTCCTGTATGGAGAAACCAGTCAGTAAACTATATCCAGAAGCCTCCTGTATGGAGAAACCAGACACTACACTATCTCCAGAAGCCTCCTTTATGGAGAAACCAGTCACTACACTATCTCTAGAAGCCTCCTGTATGGAGAAACCAGTCACTACACTATCTCCAGACACCTCCTGTATGGAGAAACCAGTCACTACACTATCTCCAGAAGCCTCCTGTATGGAGAAACCAGTCACTACACTATCTCCAGAAGCCTCCTGTATGGAGAAACCAGTCACTACACTATCTCCAGAAGCCTCCTATATGGAGGAACCAGTCACTACACTATCTCCAGAAGCCTCATGTATGTAGAAACCAGTCACTACACTATCTCCAGAAGCCTCATGTATGGATAAACCAGTCACTACACTATCTCCAGACACCTCCTGTATGGAGAAACCAGTCACTACACTATCTCCAGAAGCCTCCTTTATGAAGAAACCAGTCACTACACTATCTCCAGAAGCCTCCTGTATGGAGAAACCAGACACTACACTATCTCCAGAAGCCTTCTTTATGAAGAAACCAGTCACTACACTATCTCCAGAAGCCTCCTGTATGGAGAAACCAGTCACTACACTATCTCCAGAAGCCTCCTATATAGAGAAACCAGTCACTACTCTATCTACAGAACCCTCCTGTGTGGAGAAACCAGTCACTACACTATATCCAGAAGCCTCATGTATGGAGAAACCAGTCACTACACTATCTCCAGACACCTCCTGTATGGAGAAACCAATCACTACACTATCTCCAGAAGCCTCCTTTATGGAGAAACCAGTCACTAAACTATCTCCAGAAGCCTCCTGTATGGAGAAACCAGTCACTACTCTATCTCCAGAACCCTCCTGTATGGAGAAACCAGTCACTACACCATCTCCAGAAGCCTCCTGTGTGGAGAAACCAGTCACTACACTATCTCCAGAAGCCTCATGTATGGAGAAACCAGTCACTACACTATCTCCAGAAGCCTCCTGTATGGAGAAACCAGTCACTACACTATCTCCAGAAGCCTCCTCTATGGAGAAACCAGTCACTACACTATCTCCAGAAGCCTCCTGTATGGAGAAACCAGTCACTACACTATCTCCAGACACCTCCTGTATGGAGAAACCAGTCACTACACTATCTCCAGAAGCCTCCTATATGGAGAAACCAGACACTACACTATCTCCAGAAGCCTCCTGTATGGAGAAACCAGTCACTTCACTATCTCCACACACCTCCTGTATGGAGAAACCAGTCAGTAAACTATATCCAGAAGCCTCCTGTATGGAGAAACCAGACACTACGCTATCTCCAGAAGCCTCCTTTATGGAGAAACCAGTCACTACACTATCTCTAGAAGCCTCCTGTATGGAGAAACCAGTCACTACACTATCTCCAGAAGCCTCCTGTATGGAGAAACCAGTCACTACACTATCTCCAGAAGCCTCCTGTATGTAGAAACCAGTCACTACACTATCTCCAGAAGCCTCCTGCATGGAGAAACCAGTCACTACACTATCTCCAGAAGCCTCCTGTATGGAGAAACCATTCACTACACTATCTCCAGAAGCCTCCTGTATGGAGAAACCAGTCACTACACTATCTCCAGAAGCCTCCTGTATAGAGAAACCAGTCACTACACTATCTCCAGATGCCTCCTATATGGAGAAACCAGTCACTACACTATCTCCAGAAGCCTCATGTATGGAGAAACCAGTCACTACACTATCTCCAGAAGCCTCATGTATGGAGAAACCAGTCACTACACTATCTCCAGACACCTCCTGTATGGAGAAACCAGTCACTACACTATCTCCAGAAGCCTCCTGTATGGAGAAACCAGTCACTACACTATCTCCAGAAGCCTCCTGTATGGAGAAACCAGTCACTACACTATCTCCAGAAGCCTTCTGTATGGAGAAACCAGAAACTACACTATCTCCAGAAGCCTCCTGTATGGAGAAACCAGTCACTTCACTATCTCCACACACCTCCTGTATGGAGAAACCAGTCACTACACTATATCCAGAAGCCTCCTGTATGGAGAAACCAGACACTACACTATCTCCAGAAGCCTCCTTTATGGAGAAACCAGTCACTACACTTTCTCCAGAAGCCTCCTGTATGGAGAAACCAGTCACTACACTATCTCCAGAAGCCTCCTGTATGGAGAAACCAGTCACTACACTATCTCCAGATGCCTCCTGTATGGAGAAACCAGTCACTACACTATCTCCAGAAGCCTCCTGCATGGAGAAACCAGTCACTACACTATCTCCAGAAACCTCCTGTATGGAGAAACCAGTCACTACACTATCTCCAGAAGCCTCCTGTATGGAGAAACCAGTCACTACACTATCTCCAGAAGCCTCCTGTATAGAGAAACCAGTCAATACACTATCTCCAGATGCCTCCTATATGGAGAAACCAGTCACTACACTATCTCCAGAAGCCTCATGTATGGAGAAACCAGTCACTACACTATCTCCAGAAGCCTCATGTATGGAGAAACCAGTCACTACACTATCTCCAGACACCTCCTGTATGGAGAAACCAGTCACTACACTATCTCCAGAAGCCTCCTGTATGGAGAAACCAGTCACTACACTATCTCCAGAAGCCTCCTGTATGGAGAAACCAGTCACTACACTATCTCCAGAAGCCTCCTATATGGAGGAACCAGTCACTACACTATCTCCAGAAGCCTCATGTATGTAGAAACCAGTCACTACACTATCTCCAGAAGCCTCATGTATGGATAAACCAGTCACTACACTATCTCCAGACACGTCCTGTATGGAGAAACCAGTCACTACACTATCTCCAGAAGCCTCCTTTATGAAGAAACCAGTCACTACACTATCTCCAGAAGCCTCCTGTATGGAGAAACCAGACACTACACTATCTCCAGAAGCCTTCTTTATGAAGAAACCAGTCACTACACTATCTCCAGAAGCTTCCTGTATGGAGAAACCAGTCACTACACTATCTCCAGAAGCCTCCTATATAGAGAAACCAGTCACTACTCTATCTGCAGAACCCTCCTGTGTGGAGAAACCAGTCACTACACTATATCCAGAAGCCTCATGTATGGAGAAACCAGTCACTACACTATCTCCAGACACCTCCTGTATGGAGAAACCAATCACTACACTATCTCCAGAAGCCTCCTTTATGGAGAAACCAGTCACTACACTATCTCCAGAAGCCTCCTGTATGGAGAAACCAGTCACTACTCTATCTCCAGAACCCTCCTGTATGGAGAAACCAGTCACTACACCATCTCCAGAAGCCTCCTGTGTGGAGAAACCAGTCACTACACTATCTCCAGAAGCCTCATGTATGGAGAAACCAGTCACTACACTATCTCCAGAAGCCTCCTGTATGGAGAAACCAGTCACTACACTATCTCCAGAAGCCTCCTCTATGGAGAAACCAGTCACTACACTATCTCCAGAAGCCTCCTGTATGGAGAAACCAGTCACTACACTATCTCCAGACACCTCCTGTATGGAGAAACCAGTCACTACACTATCTCCAGAAGCCTCCTGTATGGAGAAACCAGACACTACACTATCTCCAGAAGCCTCCTGTATGGAGAAACCAGTCACTTCACTATCTCCACACACCTCCTGTATGGAGAAACCAGTCAGTAAACTATATCCAGAAGCCTCCTGTATGGAGAAACCAGACACTACACTATCTCCAGAAGCCTCCTTTATGGAGAAACCAGTCACTACACTATCTCTAGAAGCCTCCTGTATGGAGAAACCAGTCACTACACTATCTCCAGAAGCCTCCTGTATGGAGAAACCAGTCACTACACTATCTCCAGAAGCCTCCTGTATGTAGAAACCAGTCACTACACTATCTCCAGAAGCCTCCTGCATGGAGAAACCAGTCACTACACTATCTCCAGAAGCCTCCTGTATGGAGAAACCAGTCACTACACTATCTCCAGAAGCCTCCTGTATGGAGAAACCAGTCACTACACTATCTCCAGAAGCCTCCTGTATAGAGAAACCTGTCACTACACTATCTCCAGATGCCTCCTATATGGAGAAACCAGTCACTACACTATCTCCAGAAGCCTCATGTATGGAGAAACCAGTCACTACACTATCTCCAGAAGCCTCATGTATGGAGAAACCAGTCACTACACTATCTCCAGACACCTCCTGTATGGAGAAACCAGTCACTACACTATCTCCAGAAGCCTCCTGTATGGAGAAACCAGTCACTACACTATCTCCAGAAGCCTCCTGTATGGAGAAACCAGTCACTACACTATCTCCAGAAGCCTCCTATATGGAGGAACCAGTCACTACACTATCTCCAGAAGCCTCATGTATGTAGAAACCAGTCACTACACTATCTCCAGAAGCCTCATGTATGGAGAAACCAGTCACTACACTATCTCCAGACACCTCCTTTATGGAGAAACCAGTCACTACCCTATCTCCAGAAGCCTCCTTTATGGAGAAACCAGTCACTACACTATCTCCAGAAGCCTCCTTTATGAAGAAACCAGTCAATACACTATCTCCAGAAGCCTCCTGTATGGAGAAACCAGTCACTACTCTATCTCCAGAACCCTCCTGTATGGAGAAACCAGTCACTACACCATCTCCAGAAGCCTCCTGTATGGAGAAACCAGTCACTACACTATCTCCAGAAGCCTCCTGTATGGAGAAACCAGTCACTACACTATCTCCAGAAGCCTCCTGTATGGAGAAACCAGTCACTACACTATCTCCAGAAGCCTCCTGTATGGAGAAACCAGTCACTACACTATCTCCAGACACCTCCTGTATGGAAAAACCAGTCACTACACTGTCTCCAGAAGCCTCCTGTATGGAGAAACCAGACACTACACTATCTCCAGAAGCCTCCTTTATGGAGAAACCAGTCACTACACTATCTCCAGAAGCCTCCTATATAGAGAAAACAGTCACTACTCTATCTGCAGAACCCTCCTGTGTGGAGAAACCAGTCACTACACTATATCCAGAAGCCTCATGTATGGAGAAACCAGTCACTACACTATCTCCAGACACCTCCTGTATGGAGAAACCAGTCACTACACTATCTCCAGAAGCCTCCTGTATGGAGAAACCAGTCACTACACTATCTCCAGAAGCCTCCTGTATGGAGAAACCAGTCACTACACTATCTCCAGAAGCCTCCTATATGGAGGAACCAGTCACTACACTATCTCCAGAAGCCTCATGTATGTAGAAACCAGTCACTACACTATCTCCAGAAGCCTCATGTATGGAGAAACCAGTCACTACACTATCTCCAGACACCTCCTGTATGGAGAAACCAGTCACTACCCTATCTCCAGAAGCCTCCTTTATGGAGAAACCAGTCACTACACTATCTCCAGAAGCCTCCTTTATGAAGAAACCAGTCAATACACTATCTCCAGAAGCCTCCTGTATGGAGAAACCAGTCACTACTCTATCTCCAGAACCCTCCTGTATGGAGAAACCAGTCACTACACCATCTCCAGAAGCCTCCTGTATGGAGAAACCAGTCACTACACTATCTCCAGAAGCCTCCTGTATGGAGAAACCAGTCACTACACTATCTCCAGAAGCCTCCTGTATGGAGAAACCAGTCACTACACTATCTCCAGAAGCCTCCTGTATGGAGAAACCAGTCACTACACTATCTCCAGACACCTCCTGTATGGAAAAACCAGTCACTACACTGTCTCCAGAAGCCTCCTGTATGGAGAAACCAGACACTACACTATCTCCAGAAGCCTCCTTTATGGAGAAACCAGTCACTACACTATCTCCAGAAGCCTCCTATATAGAGAAAACAGTCACTACTCTATCTGCAGAACCCTCCTGTGTGGAGAAACCAGTCACTACACTATATCCAGAA
The DNA here is from genome assembly GCF_046119375.1 of Phyllobates terribilis. NCBI lineage: Eukaryota > Metazoa > Chordata > Amphibia > Anura > Dendrobatidae > Phyllobates > Phyllobates terribilis. The sequence goes on along the minus strand of NW_027362761.1, from coordinate 1,238,681,231 downwards.
GCCTCATGTATGGAGAAACCAGTCACTACACTATCTCCAGACACCTCCTGTATGGAGAAACCAATCACTACACTATCTCCAGAAGCCTCCTTTATGGAGAAACCAGTCACTACACTATCTCCAGAAGCCTCCTGTATGGAGAAACCAATCACTACTCTATCTCCAGAACCCTCCTGTATGGAGAAACCAGTCACTACACCATCTCCAGAAGCCTCCTGTGTGGAGAAACCAGTCACTACACTATCTCCAGAAGCCTCATGTATAGAGAAACCAGTCACTACACTATCTCCAGAAGCCTCCTGTATGGAGAAACCAGTCACTGCACTATCTCCAGAAGCCTCCTGTATGGAGAAACCAATCACTACACTATCTCCAGAAGCCTCCTGTATGGAGAAACCAGTCACTACACTATCTCCAGACACCTCCTGTATGGAGAAACCAGTGACTACACTATCTCCAGAAGCCTCCTATATGGAGAAACCAGACACCACACTATCTCCAGAAGCCTCCTGTATGGAGAAACCAGTCACTACACTATCTCCACACACCTCCTGTATGGAGAAACCAGTCACTACACTATCTCCAGAAGCCTCCTCTATGGAGAAACCAGACACTACACTATCTCCAGAAGCCTCCTGTATGGAGAAACCAGTCACTACACTACCTCCAGAAGCCTCCTGTATGGAGAAGTTAGTCACTACACTATCTCCAGAAGCCTCCTGTATGGAGAAACCAGTCACTACACTATCTCCAGAAGCCACCTGTATGGAGAAACCAGTCACTACACTATCTCCAGAAGCCTCCTGCATGGAGAAACCAGTCACTACACTATCTCCAGAAGCCTCCTGTATGGAGAAACCAGTCACTACACTATCTCCAGAAGCCTCCTGTTTAGAGAAACCAGTCACTACACTATCTCCAGATGCCTCCTATATGGAGAAACCAGTCACTACACTATCTCCAGAAGCCTCCTGTATGGAGAAACCAGTCACTACACTATCTCCAGAAGCCTCATGTATGGAGAAACCAGTCACTACACTATCTCCAGACAACTCCTGTATGGAGAAACCAGTCACTACACTATCTCCAGAAGCCTCCTGTATGGAGAAACCAGTCACTACACTATCTCCAGAAGCCTCCTGTATGGAGAAACCAGTCACTACACTATCTCCAGAAGCCTCCTATATGGAGAAACCAGTCACTACACTATCTCCAGAAGCCTCATGTATGTAGAAACCAGTCACTACACTATCTCCAGAAGCCTCATGTATGGAGAAACCAGTCACTACACTATCTCCAGACACCTCCTGTATGGAGAAACCAGTCACTACACTATCTCCAGAAGCCTCCTTTATGAAGAAACCAGTCACTACACTATCTCCAGAAGCCTCCTGTATGGAGAAACCAGTCACTACTCTATCTCCAGAACCCTCCTGTATGGAGAAACCAGTCACTACACCATCTCCAGAAGCCTCCTGTATGGAGAAACCAGTCACTACACTATCTCCAGAAGCCTCCTGTATGGAGAAACCAGTCACTACACTATCTCCAGATGCCTCCTGTATGGAGAAACCAGTCACTACACTATCTCCAGAAGCCTCCTGCATGGAGAAACCAGTCACTACACTATCTCCAGAAGCCTCCTGTATGGAGAAACCAGTCACTACACTATCTCCAGAAGCCTCCTGTATGGAGAAACCAGTCACTACACTATCTCCAGAAGCCTCCTGTATAGAGAAACCAGTCAATACACTATCTCCAGATGCCTCCTATATGGAGAAACCAGTCACTACACTATCTCCAGAAGCCTCATGTATGGAGAAACCAGTCACTACACTATCTCCAGAAGCCTCATGTATGGAGAAACCAGTCACTACACTATCTCCAGACACCTCCTGTATGGAGAAACCAGTCACTACACTATCTCCAGAAGCCTCCTGTATGGAGAAACCAGTCACTACACTATCTCCAGAAGCCTCCTGTATGGAGAAACCAGTCACTACACTATCTCCAGAAGCCTCCTATATGGAGGAACCAGTCACTACACTATCTCCAGAAGCCTCATGTATGTAGAAACCAGTCACTACACTATCTCCAGAAGCCTCATGTATGGATAAACCAGTCACTACACTATCTCCAGACACGTCCTGTATGGAGAAACCAGTCACTACACTATCTCCAGAAGCCTCCTTTATGAAGAAACCAGTCACTACACTATCTCCAGAAGCCTCCTGTATGGAGAAACCAGACACTACACTATCTCCAGAAGCCTTCTTTATGAAGAAACCAGTCACTACACTATCTCCAGAAGCTTCCTGTATGGAGAAACCAGTCACTACACTATCTCCAGAAGCCTCCTATATAGAGAAACCAGTCACTACTCTATCTGCAGAACCCTCCTGTGTGGAGAAACCAGTCACTACACTATATCCAGAAGCCTCATGTATGGAGAAACCAGTCACTACACTATCTCCAGACACCTCCTGTATGGAGAAACCAATCACTACACTATCTCCAGAAGCCTCCTTTATGGAGAAACCAGTCACTACACTATCTCCAGAAGCCTCCTGTATGGAGAAACCAGTCACTACTCTATCTCCAGAACCCTCCTGTATGGAGAAACCAGTCACTACACCATCTCCAGAAGCCTCCTGTGTGGAGAAACCAGTCACTACACTATCTCCAGAAGCCTCATGTATGGAGAAACCAGTCACTACACTATCTCCAGAAGCCTCCTGTATGGAGAAACCAGTCACTACACTATCTCCAGAAGCCTCCTCTATGGAGAAACCAGTCACTACACTATCTCCAGAAGCCTCCTGTATGGAGAAACCAGTCACTACACTATCTCCAGACACCTCCTGTATGGAGAAACCAGTCACTACACTATCTCCAGAAGCCTCCTGTATGGAGAAACCAGACACTACACTATCTCCAGAAGCCTCCTGTATGGAGAAACCAGTCACTTCACTATCTCCACACACCTCCTGTATGGAGAAACCAGTCAGTAAACTATATCCAGAAGCCTCCTGTATGGAGAAACCAGACACTACACTATCTCCAGAAGCCTCCTTTATGGAGAAACCAGTCACTACACTATCTCTAGAAGCCTCCTGTATGGAGAAACCAGTCACTACACTATCTCCAGAAGCCTCCTGTATGGAGAAACCAGTCACTACACTATCTCCAGAAGCCTCCTGTATGTAGAAACCAGTCACTACACTATCTCCAGAAGCCTCCTGCATGGAGAAACCAGTCACTACACTATCTCCAGAAGCCTCCTGTATGGAGAAACCAGTCACTACACTATCTCCAGAAGCCTCCTGTATGGAGAAACCAGTCACTACACTATCTCCAGAAGCCTCCTGTATAGAGAAACCTGTCACTACACTATCTCCAGATGCCTCCTATATGGAGAAACCAGTCACTACACTATCTCCAGAAGCCTCATGTATGGAGAAACCAGTCACTACACTATCTCCAGAAGCCTCATGTATGGAGAAACCAGTCACTACACTATCTCCAGACACCTCCTGTATGGAGAAACCAGTCACTACACTATCTCCAGAAGCCTCCTGTATGGAGAAACCAGTCACTACACTATCTCCAGAAGCCTCCTGTATGGAGAAACCAGTCACTACACTATCTCCAGAAGCCTCCTATATGGAGGAACCAGTCACTACACTATCTCCAGAAGCCTCATGTATGTAGAAACCAGTCACTACACTATCTCCAGAAGCCTCATGTATGGAGAAACCAGTCACTACACTATCTCCAGACACCTCCTGTATGGAGAAACCAGTCACTACCCTATCTCCAGAAGCCTCCTTTATGGAGAAACCAGTCACTACACTATCTCCAGAAGCCTCCTTTATGAAGAAACCAGTCAATACACTATCTCCAGAAGCCTCCTGTATGGAGAAACCAGTCACTACTCTATCTCCAGAACCCTCCTGTATGGAGAAACCAGTCACTACACCATCTCCAGAAGCCTCCTGTATGGAGAAACCAGTCACTACACTATCTCCAGAAGCCTCCTGTATGGAGAAACCAGTCACTACACTATCTCCAGAAGCCTCCTGTATGGAGAAACCAGTCACTACACTATCTCCAGAAGCCTCCTGTATGGAGAAACCAGTCACTACACTATCTCCAGACACCTCCTGTATGGAAAAACCAGTCACTACACTGTCTCCAGAAGCCTCCTGTATGGAGAAACCAGACACTACACTATCTCCAGAAGCCTCCTTTATGGAGAAACCAGTCACTACACTATCTCCAGAAGCCTCCTATATAGAGAAAACAGTCACTACTCTATCTGCAGAACCCTCCTGTGTGGAGAAACCAGTCACTACACTATATCCAGAAGCCTCATGTATGGAGAAACCAGTCACTACACTATCTCCAGACACCTCCTGTATGGAGAAACCAATCACTACACTATCTCCAGAAGCCTCCTTTATGGAGAAACCAGTCACTACACTATCTCCAGAAGCCTCCTGTATGGAGAAACCAGTCACTACTCTATCTCCAGAACCCTCCTGTATGGAGAAACCAGTCACTACACCATCTCCAGAAGCCTCCTGTGTGGAGAAACCAGTCACTACACTATCTCCAGAAGCCTCATGTATAGAGAAACCAGTCACTACACTATCTCCAGAAGCCTCCTGTATGGAGAAACCAGTCACTGCACTATCTCCAGAAGCCTCCTGTATGGAGAAACCAATCACTACACTATCTCCAGAAGCCTCCTGTATGGAGAAACCAGTCACTACACTATCTCCAGACACCTCCTGTATGGAGAAACCAGTGACTACACTATCTCCAGAAGCCTCCTATATGGAGAAACCAGACACCACACTATCTCCAGAAGCCTCCTGTATGGAGAAACCAGTCACTACACTATCTCCACACACCTCCTGTATGGAGAAACCAGTCACTACACTATCTCCAGAAGCCTCCTCTATGGAGAAACCAGACACTACACTATCTCCAGAAGCCTCCTGTATGGAGAAACCAGTCACTACACTACCTCCAGAAGCCTCCTGTATGGAGAAATTAGTCACTACACTATCTCCAGAAGCCTCCTGTATGGAGAAACCAGTCACTACACTATCTCCAGAAGCCTCCTGTATGGAGAAACCAGTCATTGCACTATCTCCAGAAGCCTCCTGTATGGAGAAACCAGTCACTACACTATCTCCAGAAGCCTCCTGTATGGAGAAACCAGTCACTACACTATCTCCAGACACCTCCTGTATGGAGAAACCAGTCACTACACTATCTCCAGAAACCTCCTGTATGGAGAAACCAGACACTACACTATCTCCAGAAGCCTCCTTTATGGAGAAACCAGTCACTACACTATCTCCAGAAGCCTCCTGTATGGAGAAACCAGTCACTACAGTATCTCCAGAAGCCTCCTGCATGGAGAAACCAGTCACTACACTATCTCCAGAAGCCTCCTGTATGGAGAAACCAGTCACTACACTATCTCCAGAAGCCTCCTGTATGGAGAAACCAGTCACTACACTATCTCCAGAAGCCTCCTGTATAGAGAAACCAGTCACTACACTATCCCCAGATGCCTCCTATATGGAGAAACCAGTCACTACACTATCTCCAGAAGTCTCATGTATGGAGAAACCAGTCACTACACTATCTCCAGAAGCCTCATGTATGGAGAAACCAGTCACTAAACTATCTCCAGACAACTCATGTATGGAGAAACCAGTCACTACACTATCTCCAGAAGCCTCCTGTATGGAGAAACCAGCCACTACACTATCTCCATACGCCTCCTGTATGGAGAAACCAGTCACTACACTATCTCCAGAAGCCTGCTATATGGAGAAACCAGTCACTACACTATCTCCAGAAGCCTCATGTATGTAGAAACCAGTCACTACACTATCTCCAGAAGCCTCATGTATGGAGAAACCAGTCACTACACTATCTCCAGACACCTCCTGTATGGAGAAACCAGTCACTACACTATCTCCAGAAGCCTCCTTTATGAAGAAACCAGTCACTACACTATCTCCAGAAGCCTCCTGTATGGAGAAACCAGTCACTACTCTATCTCCAGAACCCTCCTGAATGGAGAAACCAGTCACTACACCATCTTCAGAAGCCTCCTGTATGGAGAAACCAGTCACTACACTATCTCCAGAAGCCTCATGTATGGAGAAACCAGTCACTACACTATCTCCAGAAGCCTCCTGTATGGAGAAACCAGTCACTACACTATCTCCAGAAGCCTCCTGTATGGAGAAACCAGTCACTACGCTATCTCCAGAAGCCTCCTGTATGGAGAAACCAGTCACTACACTATCTCCAGACACCTCCTGTATGGAGAAACCAGTCACTACACTATCTCCAGAAGCCTCCTGTATGGAGAAACCAGACACTACACTATCTCCAGAAGCCTCCTTTATGGAGAAACCAGTCACTACACTATCTCCAGAAGCCTCCTGTATGGAGAAACCAGTCACTACACTATCTCCAGAAGCCTCCTATATAGAGAAACCAGTCACTACTCTATCTGCAGAACCCTCCTGTGTGGAGAAACCAGTCACTACACTATATCCAGAAGCCTCATGTATGGAGAAACCAGTCACTACAATATCTCCAGACACCTCCTGTATGGAGAAACCAATCACTACACTATCTCCAGAAGCCTCCTTTATGGAGAAACCAGTCACTACACTATCTCCAGAAGCCTCCTGTATGGAGAAACCAGTCACTACTCTATCTCCAGACCCCTCCTGTATGGAGAAACCAGTCACTACACCATCTCCAGAAGCCTCCTGTGTGGAGAAACCAGTCACTACACTATCTCCAGAAGCCTCCTGTATGGAGAAACCAGTCACTACACTATCTCCAGAAGCCTCCTCTATGGAGAAACCAGTCACTACACTATCTCCAGAAGCCTCCTGTATGGAGAAACCAGTCACTACACTATCTCCAGACACCTCCTGTATGGAGAAACCAGTCACTACACTATCTCCAGAAGCCTTCTGTATGGAGAAACCAGAAACTACACTATCTCCAGAAGCCTCCTGTATGGAGAAACCAGTCACTTCACTATCTCCACACACCTCCTGTATGGAGAAACCAGTCACTACACTATATCCAGAAGCCTCCTGTATGGAGAAACCAGACACTACACTATCTCCAGAAGCCTCCTTTATGGAGAAACCAGTCACTACACTTTCTCCAGAAGCCTCCTGTATGGAGAAACCAGTCACTACACTATCTCCAGAAGCCTCCTGTATGGAGAAACCAGTCACTACACTATCTCCAGATGCCTCCTGTATGGAGAAACCAGTCACTACACTATCTCCAGAAGCCTCCTGCATGGAGAAACCAGTCACTACACTATCTCCAGAAGCCTCCTGTATGGAGAAACCAGTCACTACACTATCTCCAGAAGCCTCCTATATGGAGAAACCAGTCACTACACTATCTCCAGAAGCCTCCTGTATAGAGAAACCAGTCAATACACTATCTCCAGATGCCTCCTATATGGAGAAACCAGTCACTACACTATCTCCAGAAGCCTCATGTATGGAGAAACCAGTCACTACACTATCTCCAGAAGCCTCCTGTATGGAGAAACCAGTCACTACACTATCTCCAGACACCTCCTGTATGGAGAAACCAGTCACTACACTATCTCCAGAAGCCTCCTGTATGGAGAAACCAGTCACTACACTATCTCCAGAAGCCTCCTGTATGGAGAAACCAGTCACTACACTATCTCCAGAAGCCTCCTATATGGAGGAACCAGTCACTACACTATCTCCAGAAGCCTCATGTATGTAGAAACCAGTCACTACACTATCTCCAGAAGCCTCATGTATGGATAAACCAGTCACTACACTATCTCCAGACACCTCCTGTATGGAGAAACCAGTCACTACACTATCTCCAGAAGCCTCCTTTATGAAGAAACCAGTCACTACACTATCTCCAGAAGCCTCCTGTATGGAGAAACCAGACACTACACTATCTCCAGAAGCCTTCTTTATGAAGAAACCAGTCACTACACTATCTCCAGAAGCCTCCTGTATGGAGAAACCAGTCACTACACTATCTCCAGAAGCCTCCTATATAGAGAAACCAGTCACTACTCTATCTACAGAACCCTCCTGTGTGGAGAAACCAGTCACTACACTATATCCAGAAGCCTCATGTATGGAGAAACCAGTCACTACACTATCTCCAGACACCTCCTGTATGGAGAAACCAATCACTACACTATCTCCAGAAGCCTCCTTTATGGAGAAACCAGTCACTAAACTATCTCCAGAAGCCTCCTGTATGGAGAAACCAGTCACTACTCTATCTCCAGAACCCTCCTGTATGGAGAAACCAGTCACTACACCATCTCCAGAAGCCTCCTGTGTGGAGAAACCAGTCACTACACTATCTCCAGAAGCCTCATGTATGGAGAAACCAGTCACTACACTATCTCCAGAAGCCTCCTGTATGGAGAAACCAGTCACTACACTATCTCCAGAAGCCTCCTCTATGGAGAAACCAGTCACTACACTATCTCCAGAAGCCTCCTGTATGGAGAAACCAGTCACTACACTATCTCCAGACACCTCCTGTATGGAGAAACCAGTCACTACACTATCTCCAGAAGCCTCCTATATGGAGAAACCAGACACTACACTATCTCCAGAAGCCTCCTGTATGGAGAAACCAGTCACTTCACTATCTCCACACACCTCCTGTATGGAGAAACCAGTCAGTAAACTATATCCAGAAGCCTCCTGTATGGAGAAACCAGACACTACGCTATCTCCAGAAGCCTCCTTTATGGAGAAACCAGTCACTACACTATCTCTAGAAGCCTCCTGTATGGAGAAACCAGTCACTACACTATCTCCAGAAGCCTCCTGTATGGAGAAACCAGTCACTACACTATCTCCAGAAGCCTCCTGTATGTAGAAACCAGTCACTACACTATCTCCAGAAGCCTCCTGCATGGAGAAACCAGTCACTACACTATCTCCAGAAGCCTCCTGTATGGAGAAACCAGTCACTACACTATCTCCAGAAGCCTCCTGTATGGAGAAACCAGTCACTACACTATCTCCAGAAGCCTCCTGTATAGAGAAACCAGTCACTACACTATCTCCAGATGCCTCCTATATGGAGAAACCAGTCACTACACTATCTCCAGAAGCCTCATGTATGGAGAAACCAGTCACTACACTATCTCCAGAAGCCTCATGTATGGAGAAACCAGTCACTACACTATCTCCAGACACCTCCTGTATGGAGAAACCAGTCACTACACTATCTCCAGAAGCCTCCTGTATGGAGAAACCAGTCACTACACTATCTCCAGAAGCCTCCTGTATGGAGAAACCAGTCACTACACTATCTCCAGAAGCCTTCTGTATGGAGAAACCAGAAACTACACTATCTCCAGAAGCCTCCTGTATGGAGAAACCAGTCACTTCACTATCTCCACACACCTCCTGTATGGAGAAACCAGTCACTACACTATATCCAGAAGCCTCCTGTATGGAGAAACCAGACACTACACTATCTCCAGAAGCCTCCTTTATGGAGAAACCAGTCACTACACTTTCTCCAGAAGCCTCCTGTATGGAGAAACCAGTCACTACACTATCTCCAGAAGCCTCCTGTATGGAGAAACCAGTCACTACACTATCTCCAGATGCCTCCTGTATGGAGAAACCAGTCACTACACTATCTCCAGAAGCCTCCTGCATGGAGAAACCAGTCACTACACTATCTCCAGAAGCCTCCTGTATGGAGAAACCAGTCACTACACTATCTCCAGAAGCCTCCTGTATGGAGAAACCAGTCACTACACTATCTCCAGAAGCCTCCTGTATAGAGAAACCAGTCAATACACTATCTCCAGATGCCTCCTATATGGAGAAACCAGTCACTACACTATCTCCAGAAGCCTCATGTATGGAGAAACCAGTCACTACACTATCTCCAGAAGCCTCATGTATGGAGAAACCAGTCACTACACTATCTCCAGACACCTCCTGTATGGAGAAACCAGTCACTACACTATCTCCAGAAGCCTCCTGTATGGAGAAACCAGTCACTACACTATCTCCAGAAGCCTCCTGTATGGAGAAACCAGTCACTACACTATCTCCAGAAGCCTCCTATATGGAGGAACCAGTCACTACACTATCTCCAGAAGCCTCATGTATGTAGAAACCAGTCACTACACTATCTCCAGAAGCCTCATGTATGGATAAACCAGTCACTACACTATCTCCAGACACGTCCTGTATGGAGAAACCAGTCACTACACTATCTCCAGAAGCCTCCTTTATGAAGAAACCAGTCACTACACTATCTCCAGAAGCCTCCTGTATGGAGAAACCAGACACTACACTATCTCCAGAAGCCTTCTTTATGAAGAAACCAGTCACTACACTATCTCCAGAAGCTTCCTGTATGGAGAAACCAGTCACTACACTATCTCCAGAAGCCTCCTATATAGAGAAACCAGTCACTACTCTATCTGCAGAACCCTCCTGTGTGGAGAAACCAGTCACTACACTATATCCAGAAGCCTCATGTATGGAGAAACCAGTCACTACACTATCTCCAGACACCTCCTGTATGGAGAAACCAATCACTACACTATCTCCAGAAGCCTCCTTTATGGAGAAACCAGTCACTACACTATCTCCAGAAGCCTCCTGTATGGAGAAACCAGTCACTACTCTATCTCCAGAACCCTCCTGTATGGAGAAACCAGTCACTACACCATCTCCAGAAGCCTCCTGTGTGGAGAAACCAGTCACTACACTATCTCCAGAAGCCTCATGTATGGAGAAACCAGTCACTACACTATCTCCAGAAGCCTCCTGTATGGAGAAACCAGTCACTACACTATCTCCAGAAGCCTCCTCTATGGAGAAACCAGTCACTACACTATCTCCAGAAGCCTCCTGTATGGAGAAACCAGTCACTACACTATCTCCAGACACCTCCTGTATGGAGAAACCAGTCACTACACTATCTCCAGAAGCCTCCTGTATGGAGAAACCAGACACTACACTATCTCCAGAAGCCTCCTGTATGGAGAAACCAGTCACTTCACTATCTCCACACACCTCCTGTATGGAGAAACCAGTCAGTAAACTATATCCAGAAGCCTCCTGTATGGAGAAACCAGACACTACACTATCTCCAGAAGCCTCCTTTATGGAGAAACCAGTCACTACACTATCTCTAGAAGCCTCCTGTATGGAGAAACCAGTCACTACACTATCTCCAGAAGCCTCCTGTATGGAGAAACCAGTCACTACACTATCTCCAGAAGCCTCCTGTATGTAGAAACCAGTCACTACACTATCTCCAGAAGCCTCCTGCATGGAGAAACCAGTCACTACACTATCTCCAGAAGCCTCCTGTATGGAGAAACCAGTCACTACACTATCTCCAGAAGCCTCCTGTATGGAGAAACCAGTCACTACACTATCTCCAGAAGCCTCCTGTATAGAGAAACCTGTCACTACACTATCTCCAGATGCCTCCTATATGGAGAAACCAGTCACTACACTATCTCCAGAAGCCTCATGTATGGAGAAACCAGTCACTACACTATCTCCAGAAGCCTCATGTATGGAGAAACCAGTCACTACACTATCTCCAGACACCTCCTGTATGGAGAAACCAGTCACTACACTATCTCCAGAAGCCTCCTGTATGGAGAAACCAGTCACTACACTATCTCCAGAAGCCTCCTGTATGGAGAAACCAGTCACTACACTATCTCCAGAAGCCTCCTATATGGAGGAACCAGTCACTACACTATCTCCAGAAGCCTCATGTATGTAGAAACCAGTCACTACACTATCTCCAGAAGCCTCATGTATGGAGAAACCAGTCACTACACTATCTCCAGACACCTCCTGTATGGAGAAACCAGTCACTACCCTATCTCCAGAAGCCTCCTTTATGGAGAAACCAGTCACTACACTATCTCCAGAAGCCTCCTTTATGAAGAAACCAGTCAATACACTATCTCCAGAAGCCTCCTGTATGGAGAAACCAGTCACTACTCTATCTCCAGAACCCTCCTGTATGGAGAAACCAGTCACTACACCATCTCCAGAAGCCTCCTGTATGGAGAAACCAGTCACTACACTATCTCCAGAAGCCTCCTGTATGGAGAAACCAGTCACTACACTATCTCCAGAAGCCTCCTGTATGGAGAAACCAGTCACTACACTATCTCCAGAAGCCTCCTGTATGGAGAAACCAGTCACTACACTATCTCCAGACACCTCCTGTATGGAAAAACCAGTCACTACACTGTCTCCAGAAGCCTCCTGTATGGAGAAACCAGACACTACACTATCTCCAGAAGCCTCCTTTATGGAGAAACCAGTCACTACACTATCTCCAGAAGCCTCCTATATAGAGAAAACAGTCACTACTCTATCTGCAGAACCCTCCTGTGTGGAGAAACCAGTCACTACACTATATCCAGAAGCCTCATGTATGGAGAAACCAGTCACTACACTATCTCCAGACACCTCCTGTATGGAGAAACCAGTCACTACACTATCTCCAGAAGCCTCCTGTATGGAGAAACCAGTCACTACACTATCTCCAGAAGCCTCCTGTATGGAGAAACCAGTCACTACACTATCTCCAGAAGCCTCCTATATGGAGGAACCAGTCACTACACTATCTCCAGAAGCCTCATGTATGTAGAAACCAGTCACTACACTATCTCCAGAAGCCTCATGTATGGAGAAACCAGTCACTACACTATCTCCAGACACCTCCTGTATGGAGAAACCAGTCACTACCCTATCTCCAGAAGCCTCCTTTATGGAGAAACCAGTCACTACACTATCTCCAGAAGCCTCCTTTATGAAGAAACCAGTCAATACACTATCTCCAGAAGCCTCCTGTATGGAGAAACCAGTCACTACTCTATCTCCAGAACCCTCCTGTATGGAGAAACCAGTCACTACACCATCTCCAGAAGCCTCCTGTATGGAGAAACCAGTCACTACACTATCTCCAGAAGCCTCCTGTATGGAGAAACCAGTCACTACACTATCTCCAGAAGCCTCCTGTATGGAGAAACCAGTCACTACACTATCTCCAGAAGCCTCCTGTATGGAGAAACCAGTCACTACACTATCTCCAGACACCTCCTGTATGGAAAAACCAGTCACTACACTGTCTCCAGAAGCCTCCTGTATGGAGAAACCAGACACTACACTATCTCCAGAAGCCTCCTTTATGGAGAAACCAGTCACTACACTATCTCCAGAAGCCGCCTATATAGAGAAAACAGTCACTACTCTATCTGCAGAACCCTCCTGTGTGGAGAAACCAGTCACTACACTATATCCAGAAGCCTCATGTATGGAGAAACCAGTCACTACACTATCTCCAGACACCTCCTGTATGGAGAAACCAATCACTACACTATCTCCAGAAGCCTCCTTTATGGAGAAACCAGTCACTACACTATCTCCAGAAGCCTCCTGTATGGAGAAACCAATCACTACTCTATCTCCAGAACCCTCCTGTATGGAGAAACCAGTCACTACACCATCTCCAGAAGCCTCCTGTGTGGAGAAACCAGTCACTACACTATCTCCAGAAGCCTCATGTATAGAGAAACCAGTCACTACACTATCTCCAGAAGCCTCCTGTATGGAGAAACCAGTCACTGCACTATCTCCAGAAGCCTCCTGTATGGAGAAACCAATCACTACACTATCTCCAGAAGCCTCCTGTATGGAGAAACCAGTCACTACACTATCTCCAGACACCTCCTGTATGGAGAAACCAGTGACTACACTATCTCCAGAAGCCTCCTATATGGAGAAACCAGACACCACACTATCTCCAGAAGCCTCCTGTATGGAGAAACCAGTCACTACACTATCTCCACACACCTCCTGTATGGAGAAACCAGTCACTACACTATCTCCAGAAGCCTCCTCTATGGAGAAACCAGACACTACACTATCTCCAGAAGCCTCCTGTATGGAGAAACCAGTCACTACACTACCTCCAGAAGCCTCCTGTATGGAGAAATTAGTCACTACACTATCTCCAGAAGCCTCCTGTATGGAGAAACCAGTCACTACACTATCTCCAGAAGCCACCTGTATGGAGAAACCAGTCACTACACTATCTCCAGAAGCCTCCTGCATGGAGAAACCAGTCACTACACTATCTCCAGAAGCCTCCTGTATGGAGAAACCAGTCACTACACTATCTCCAGAAGCCTCCTGTTTAGAGAAACCAGTCACTACACTATCTCCAGATGCCTCCTATATGGAGAAACCAGTCACTACACTATCTCCAGAAGCCTCCTGTATGGAGAAACCAGTCACTACACTATCTCCAGAAGCCTCATGTATGGAGAAACCAGTCACTACACTATCTCCAGACAACTCCTGTATGGAGAAACCAGTCACTACACTATCTCCAGAAGCCTCCTGTATGGAGAAACCAGTCACTACACTATCTCCAGAAGCCTCCTGTATGGAGAAACCAGTCACTACACTATCTCCAGAAGCCTCCTATATGGAGAAACCAGTCACTACACTATCTCCAGAAGCCTCATGTATGTAGAAACCAGTCACTACACTATCTCCAGAAGCCTCATGTATGGAGAAACCAGTCACTACACTATCTCCAGACACCTCCTGTATGGAGAAACCAGTCACTACACTATCTCCAGAAGCCTCCTTTATGAAGAAACCAGTCACTACACTATCTCCAGAAGCCTCCTGTATGGAGAAACCAGTCACTACTCTATCTCCAGAACCCTCCTGTATGGAGAAACCAGTCACTACACCATCTCCAGAAGCCTCCTGTATGGAGAAACCAGTCACTACACTATCTCCAGAAGCCTCCTGTATGGAGAAACCAGTCACTACACTATCTCCAGATGCCTCCTGTATGGAGAAACCAGTCACTACACTATCTCCAGAAGCCTCCTGCATGGAGAAACCAGTCACTACACTATCTCCAGAAGCCTCCTGTATGGAGAAACCAGTCACTACACTATCTCCAGAAGCCTCCTGTATGGAGAAACCAGTCACTACACTATCTCCAGAAGCCTCCTGTATAGAGAAACCAGTCAATACACTATCTCCAGATGCCTCCTATATGGAGAAACCAGTCACTACACTATCTCCAGAAGCCTCATGTATGGAGAAACCAGTCACTACACTATCTCCAGAAGCCTCATGTATGGAGAAACCAGTCACTACACTATCTCCAGACACCTCCTGTATGGAGAAACCAGTCACTACACTATCTCCAGAAGCCTCCTGTATGGAGAAACCAGTCACTACACTATCTCCAGAAGCCTCCTGTATGGAGAAACCAGTCACTACACTATCTCCAGAAGCCTCCTATATGGAGGAACCAGTCACTACACTATCTCCAGAAGCCTCATGTATGTAGAAACCAGTCACTACACTATCTCCAGAAGCCTCATGTATGGATAAACCAGTCACTACACTATCTCCAGACACGTCCTGTATGGAGAAACCAGTCACTACACTATCTCCAGAAGCCTCCTTTATGAAGAAACCAGTCACTACACTATCTCCAGAAGCCTCCTGTATGGAGAAACCAGACACTACACTATCTCCAGAAGCCTTCTTTATGAAGAAACCAGTCACTACACTATCTCCAGAAGCTTCCTGTATGGAGAAACCAGTCACTACACTATCTCCAGAAGCCTCCTATATAGAGAAACCAGTCACTACTCTATCTGCAGAACCCTCCTGTGTGGAGAAACCAGTCACTACACTATATCCAGAAGCCTCATGTATGGAGAAACCAGTCACTACACTATCTCCAGACACCTCCTGTATGGAGAAACCAATCACTACACTATCTCCAGAAGCCTCCTTTATGGAGAAACCAGTCACTACACTATCTCCAGAAGCCTCCTGTATGGAGAAACCAGTCACTACTCTATCTCCAGAACCCTCCTGTATGGAGAAACCAGTCACTACACCATCTCCAGAAGCCTCCTGTGTGGAGAAACCAGTCACTACACTATCTCCAGAAGCCTCATGTATGGAGAAACCAGTCACTACACTATCTCCAGAAGCCTCCTGTATGGAGAAACCAGTCACTACACTATCTCCAGAAGCCTCCTCTATGGAGAAACCAGTCACTACACTATCTCCAGAAGCCTCCTGTATGGAGAAACCAGTCACTACACTATCTCCAGACACCTCCTGTATGGAGAAACCAGTCACTACACTATCTCCAGAAGCCTCCTGTATGGAGAAACCAGACACTACACTATCTCCAGAAGCCTCCTGTATGGAGAAACCAGTCACTTCACTATCTCCACACACCTCCTGTATGGAGAAACCAGTCAGTAAACTATATCCAGAAGCCTCCTGTATGGAGAAACCAGACACTACACTATCTCCAGAAGCCTCCTTTATGGAGAAACCAGTCACTACACTATCTCTAGAAGCCTCCTGTATGGAGAAACCAGTCACTACACTATCTCCAGAAGCCTCCTGTATGGAGAAACCAGTCACTACACTATCTCCAGAAGCCTCCTGTATGTAGAAACCAGTCACTACACTATCTCCAGAAGCCTCCTGCATGGAGAAACCAGTCACTACACTATCTCCAGAAGCCTCCTGTATGGAGAAACCAGTCACTACACTATCTCCAGAAGCCTCCTGTATGGAGAAACCAGTCACTACACTATCTCCAGAAGCCTCCTGTATAGAGAAACCTGTCACTACACTATCTCCAGATGCCTCCTATATGGAGAAACCAGTCACTACACTATCTCCAGAAGCCTCATGTATGGAGAAACCAGTCACTACACTATCTCCAGAAGCCTCATGTATGGAGAAACCAGTCACTACACTATCTCCAGACACCTCCTGTATGGAGAAACCAGTCACTACACTATCTCCAGAAGCCTCCTGTATGGAGAAACCAGTCACTACACTATCTCCAGAAGCCTCCTGTATGGAGAAACCAGTCACTACACTATCTCCAGAAGCCTCCTATATGGAGGAACCAGTCACTACACTATCTCCAGAAGCCTCATGTATGTAGAAACCAGTCACTACACTATCTCCAGAAGCCTCATGTATGGAGAAACCAGTCACTACACTATCTCCAGACACCTCCTGTATGGAGAAACCAGTCACTACCCTATCTCCAGAAGCCTCCTTTATGGAGAAACCAGTCACTACACTATCTCCAGAAGCCTCCTTTATGAAGAAACCAGTCAATACACTATCTCCAGAAGCCTCCTGTATGGAGAAACCAGTCACTACTCTATCTCCAGAACCCTCCTGTATGGAGAAACCAGTCACTACACCATCTCCAGAAGCCTCCTGTATGGAGAAACCAGTCACTACACTATCTCCAGAAGCCTCCTGTATGGAGAAACCAGTCACTACACTATCTCCAGAAGCCTCCTGTATGGAGAAACCAGTCACTACACTATCTCCAGAAGCCTCCTGTATGGAGAAACCAGTCACTACACTATCTCCAGACACCTCCTGTATGGAAAAACCAGTCACTACACTGTCTCCAGAAGCCTCCTGTATGGAGAAACCAGACACTACACTATCTCCAGAAGCCTCCTTTATGGAGAAACCAGTCACTACACTATCTCCAGAAGCCTCCTATATAGAGAAAACAGTCACTACTCTATCTGCAGAACCCTCCTGTGTGGAGAAACCAGTCACTACACTATATCCAGAAGCCTCATGTATGGAGAAACCAGTCACTACACTATCTCCAGACACCTCCTGTATGGAGAAACCAATCACTACACTATCTCCAGAAGCCTCCTTTATGGAGAAACCAGTCACTACACTATCTCCAGAAGCCTCCTGTATGGAGAAACCAGTCACTACTCTATCTCCAGAACCCTCCTGTATGGAGAAACCAGTCACTACACCATCTCCAGAAGCCTCCTGTGTGGAGAAACCAGTCACTACACTATCTCCAGAAGCCTCATGTATAGAGAAACCAGTCACTACACTATCTCCAGAAGCCTCCTGTATGGAGAAACCAGTCACTGCACTATCTCCAGAAGCCTCCTGTATGGAGAAACCAATCACTACACTATCTCCAGAAGCCTCCTGTATGGAGAAACCAGTCACTACACTATCTCCAGACACCTCCTGTATGGAGAAACCAGTGACTACACTATCTCCAGAAGCCTCCTATATGGAGAAACCAGACACCACACTATCTCCAGAAGCCTCCTGTATGGAGAAACCAGTCACTACACTATCTCCACACACCTCCTGTATGGAGAAACCAGTCACTACACTATCTCCAGAAGCCTCCTCTATGGAGAAACCAGACACTACACTATCTCCAGAAGCCTCCTGTATGGAGAAACCAGTCACTACACTACCTCCAGAAGCCTCCTGTATGGAGAAATTAGTCACTACACTATCTCCAGAAGCCTCCTGTATGGAGAAACCAGTCACTACACTATCTCCAGAAGCCACCTGTATGGAGAAACCAGTCACTACACTATCTCCAGAAGCCTCCTGCATGGAGAAACCAGTCACTACACTATCTCCAGAAGCCTCCTGTATGGAGAAACCAGTCACTACACTATCTCCAGAAGCCTCCTGTTTAGAGAAACCAGTCACTACACTATCTCCAGATGCCTCCTATATGGAGAAACCAGTCACTACACTATCTCCAGAAGCCTCCTGTATGGAGAAACCAGTCACTACACTATCTCCAGAAGCCTCATGTATGGAGAAACCAGTCACTACACTATCTCCAGACAACTCCTGTATGGAGAAACCAGTCACTACACTATCTCCAGAAGCCTCCTGTATGGAGAAACCAGTCACTACACTATCTCCAGAAGCCTCCTGTATGGAGAAACCAGTCACTACACTATCTCCAGAAGCCTCCTATATGGAGAAACCAGTCACTACACTATCTCCAGAAGCCTCATGTATGTAGAAACCAGTCACTACACTATCTCCAGAAGCCTCATGTATGGAGAAACCAGTCACTACACTATCTCCAGACACCTCCTGTATGGAGAAACCAGTCACTACACTATCTCCAGAAGCCTCCTTTATGAAGAAACCAGTCACTACACTATCTCCAGAAGCCTCCTGTATGGAGAAACCAGTCACTACTCTATCTCCAGAACCCTCCTGTATGGAGAAACCAGTCACTACACCATCTCCAGAAGCCTCCTGTATGGAGAAACCAGTCACTACACTATCTCCAGAAGCCTCCTGTATGGAGAAACCAGTCACTACACTATC
The DNA here is from genome assembly GCF_046119375.1 of Phyllobates terribilis. NCBI lineage: Eukaryota > Metazoa > Chordata > Amphibia > Anura > Dendrobatidae > Phyllobates > Phyllobates terribilis. Next base: position 1,238,661,918 of record NW_027362761.1, on the reverse strand, counting down.
TCCAGAAGCCTCCTGTATGGAGAAACCAGTCACTACACTATCTCCAGAAGCCTCCTGTATGGAGAAACCAGTCACTACTCTATCTCCAGAACCCTCCTGTATGGAGAAACCAGTCACTACACCATCTCCAGAAGCCTCCTGTGTGGAGAAACCAGTCACTACACTATCTCCAGAAGCCTCCTATATGGAGGAACCAGTCACTACACTATCTCCAGAAGCCTCATGTATGTAGAAACCAGTCACTACACTATCTCCAGAAGCCTCATGTATGGAGAAACCAGTCACTACACTTTCTCCAGACACCTCCTGTATGGAGAAACCAGTCACTACACTATCTCCAGAAGCCTCCTTTATGAAGAAACCAGTCACTACACTATCTCCAGAAGCCTCCTGTATGGAGAAACCAGACACTACACTATCTCCAGAAGCCTTCTTTATGGAGAAACCAGTCACTACACTATCTCCAGAAGCCTCCTGTATGGAGAAACCAGTCACTACACTATCTCCAGAAGCCTCCTATATAGAGAAACCAGTCACTACTCTATCTGCAGAACCCTCCTGTGTGGAGAAACCAGTCACTACACTATATCCAGAAGCCTCATGTATGGAGAAACCAGTCACTACACTATCTCCAGACACCTCCTGTATGGAGAAACCAATCACTACACTATCTCCAGAAGCCTCCTTTATGGAGAAACCAGTCACTACACTATCTCCAGAAGCCTCCTGTATGGAGAAACCAGTAACTACTCTATCTCCAGAACCCTCCTGTATGGAGAAACCAGTCACTACACCATCTCCAGAAGCCTCCTGTGTGGAGAAACCAGTCACTACACTATCTCCAGAAGCCTCATGTATGGAGAAACCAGTCACTACACTATCTCCAGAAGCCTCCTGTATGGAGAAACCAGTCACTACACTATCTCCAGAAGCCTCCTCTATGGAGAAACCAGTCACTACACTATCTCCAGAAGCCTCCTGTATGGAGAAACCAGTCACTACACTATCTCCAGACACCTCCTGTATGGAGAAACCAGTCACTACTCTATCTCCAGAACCCTCCTGTATGGAGAAACCAGTCACTACACCATCTCCAGAAGCCTCCTGTATGGAGAAACCAGTCACTACACTATCTCCAGAAGCCTCCTGTATGGAGAAACCAGTCACTACACTATCTCCAGAAGCCTCCTGTATGGAGAAACCAGTCACTACACTATCTCCAGAAGCCTCCTGTATGGAGAAACCAGTCACTACACTATCTCCAGACACCTCCTGTATGGAGAAACCAGTCACTACACTATCTCCAGAAGCCTCCTGTATGGAGAAACCAGACACTACACTATCTCCAGAAGCCTCCTTTATGGAGAAACCAGTCACTACACTATCTCCAGAAGCCTCCTATATAGAGAAAACAGTCACTACTCTATCTGCAGAACCCTCCTGTGTGGAGAAACCAGTCACTACACTATATCCAGAAGCCTCATGTATGGAGAAACCAGTCACTACACTATCTCCAGACACCTCCTGTATGGAGAAACCAATCACTACACTATCTCCAGAAGCCTCCTTTATGGAGAAACCAGTCACTACACTATCTCCAGAAGCCTCCTGTATGGAGAAACCAGTCACTACTCTATCTCCAGAACCCTCCTGTATGGAGAAACCAGTCACTACACCATCTCCAGAAGCCTCCTGTGTGGAGAAACCAGTCACTACACTATCTCCAGAAGCCTCATGTATAGAGAAACCAGTCACTACACTATCTCCAGAAGCCTCCTGTATGGAGAAACCAGTCACTACACTATCTCCAGAAGCCTCCTGTATGGAGAAACCAGTCACTACACTATCTCCAGAAGCCTCCTGTATGGAGAAACCAGTCACTACACTATCTCCAGACACCTCCTGTATGGAGAAACCAGTGACTACACTATCTCCAGAAGCCTCCTATATGGAGAAACCAGACACCACACTATCTCCAGGAGCCTCCTGTATGGAGAAACCAGTCACTACACTATCTCCACACACCTCCTGTATGGAGAAACCAGTCACTACACTATCTCCAGAAGCCTCCTGTATGGAGAAACCAGTCACTACACTATCTCCAGAAGCCTCCTGTATAGAGAAACCAGTCACTACACTATCTCCAGATGCCTCCTATATGGAGAAACCAGTCACTACACTATCTCCAGAAGCCTCATGTATGGAGAAACCAGTCACTACACTATCTCCAGAAGCCTCATGTATGGAGAAACCAGTCACTACACTATCTCCAGACACCTCCTGTATGGAGAAACCAGTCACTACACTATCTCCAGAAGCCTCCTGTATGGAGAAACCAGTCACTACACTATCTCCAGAAGCCTCCTGTATGGAGAAACCAGTCACTACACTATCTCCAGAAGCCTCCTATATGGAGGAACCAGTCACTACACTATCTCCAGAAGCCTCATGTATGTAGAAACCAGTCACTACACTATCTCCAGAAGCCTCATGTATGGAGAAACCAGTCACTACACTATCTCCAGACACCTCCTGTATGGAGAAACCAGTCACTACTCTATCTCCAGAAGCCTCCTTTATGGAGAAACCAGTCACTACACTATCTCCAGAAGCCTCCTTTATGAAGAAACCAGTCAATACACTATCTCCAGAAGCCTCTTGTATGGAGAAACCAGTCACTACTCTATCTCCAGAACCCTCCTGTATGGAGAAACCAGTCACTACACCATCTCCAGAAGCCTCCTGTATGGAGAAACCAGTCACTACACTATCTCCAGAAGCCTCCTGTATGGAGAAACCAGTCACTACACTATCTCCAGAAGCCTCCTGTATGGAGAAACCAGTCACTACACTATCTCCAGAAGCCTCCTGTATGGAGAAACCAGTCACTACACTATCTCCAGACACCTCCTGTATGGAGAAACCAGTCACTACACTATCTCCAGAAGCCTCCTGTATGGAGAAACCAGACACTATACTATCTCCAGAAGCCTCCTTTATGGAGAAACCAGTCACTACACTATCTCCAGAAGCCTCCTATATAGAGAAAACAGTCACTACTCTATCTGCAGAACCCTCCTGTGTGGAGAAACCAGTCACTACACTATATCCAGAAGCCTCATGTATGGAGAAACCAGTCACTACACTATCTCCAGACACCTCCTGTATGGAGAAACCAATCACTACACTATCTCCAGAAGCCTCCTTTATGGAGAAACCAGTCACTACACTATCTCCAGAAGCCTCCTGTATGGAGAAACCAGTCACTACTCTATCTCCAGAACCCTCCTGTATGGAGAAACCAGTCACTACACCATCTCCAGAAGCCTCCTGTGTGGAGAAACCAGTCACTACACTATCTCCAGAAGCCTCATGTATAGAGAAACCAGTCACTACACTATCTCCAGAAGCCTCCTGTATGGAGAAACCAGTCACTACACTATCTCCAGAAGCCTCCTGTATGGAGAAACCAGTCACTACACTATCTCCAGAAGCCTCCTGTATGGAGAAACCAGTCACTACACTATCTCCAGACACCTCCTGTATGGAGAAACCAGTGACTACACTATCTCCAGAAGCCTCCTATATGGAGAAACCAGACACCACACTATCTCCAGGAGCCTCCTGTATGGAGAAACCAGTCACTACACTATCTCCACACACCTCCTGTATGGAGAAACCAGTCACTACACTATCTCCAGAAGCCTCCTGTATGGAGAAACCAGTCACTACACTATCTCCAGAAGCCTCCTGTATAGAGAAACCAGTCACTACACTATCTCCAGATGCCTCCTATATGGAGAAACCAGTCACTACACTATCTCCAGAAGCCTCATGTATGGAGAAACCAGTCACTACACTATCTCCAGACACCTCCTGTATGGAGAAACCAGTCACTACACTATCTCCAGAAGCCTCCTGTATGGAGAAACCAGTCACTACACTATCTCCAGAAGCCTCCTGTATGGAGAAACCAGTCACTACACTATCTCCAGAAGCCTCCTATATGGAGGAACCAGTCACTACACTATCTCCAGAAGCCTCATGTATGTAGAAACCAGTCACTACACTATCTCCAGAAGCCTCATGTATGGAGAAACCAGTCACTACACTATCTCCAGACACCTCCTGTATGGAGAAACCAGTCACTACTCTATCTCCAGAAGCCTCCTTTATGGAGAAACCAGTCACTACACTATCTCCAGAAGCCTCCTTTATGAAGAAACCAGTCAATACACTATCTCCAGAAGCCTCTTGTATGGAGAAACCAGTCACTACTCTATCTCCAGAACCCTCCTGTATGGAGAAACCAGTCACTACACTATCTCCAGAAGCCTCCTGTATGGAGAAACCAGACATTACACTATCTCCAAAAGCCTCCTTTATGGAGAAACCAGTCACTACACTATCTCCAGAAGCCTCCTATATAGAGAAAACAGTCACTACTCTATCTGCAGAACCCTCCTGTGTGGAGAAACCAGTCACTACACTATATCCAGAAGCCTCATGTATGGAGAAACCAGTCACTACACTATCTCCAGACACCTCCTGTATGGAGAAACCAATCACTACACTATCTCCAGAAGCCTCCTTTATGGAGAAACCAGTCACTACACTATCTCCAGAAGCCTCCTGTATGGAGAAACCAGTCACTACTCTATCTCCAGAACCCTCCTGTATGGAGAAACCAGTCACTACACCATCTCCAGAAGCCTCCTGTGTGGAGAAACCAGTCACTACACTATCTCCAGAAGCCTCATGTATAGAGAAACCAGTCACTACACTATCTCCAGAAGCCTCCTGTATGGAGAAACCAGTCACTACACTATCTCCAGAAGCCTCCTGTATGGAGAAACCAGTCACTACACTATCTCCAGAAGCCTCCTGTATGGAGAAACCAGTCACTACACTATCTCCAGACACCTCCTGTATGGAGAAACCAGTGACTGCACTATCTCCAGAAGCCTCCTATATGGAGAAACCAGACACCACACTATCTCCAGAAGCCTCCTGTATGGAGAAACCAGTCACTACACTATCTCCACACACCTCCTGTATGGAGAAACCAGTCACTACACTATCTCCAGAAGCCTCCTGTATGGAGAAACCAGACACTACACTATCTCCAGAAGCCTCCTTTATGGAGAAACCAGTCACTACACTATCTCCAGAAGCCTCCTGTATGGAGAAATTAGTCACTAGACTATCTCCAGAAGCCTCCTGTATGGAGAAACCAGTCACTACACTATCTCCAGAAGCCTCCTGCATGGAGAAACCAGTCACTACACTATCTCCAGAAGCCTCCTGTATGGAGAAACCAGTCACTACACTATCTCCAGAAGCCTCCTGTATGGAGAAACTAGTCACTACACTATCTCCAGAAGCCTCCTGTTTAGAGAAACCAGTCACTACACTATCTCCAGATGCCCCCTATATGGAGAAACCAGTCACTACACTATCTCCAGAAGCCTCCTGTATGGAGAAACCAGTCACTACACTATCTCCAGAAGCCTCATGTATGGAGAAACCAGTCACTACACTATCTCCAGACAACTCCTGTATGGAGAAACCAGTCACTACACTATCTCCAGAAGCCTCCTGTATGGAGAAACCAGTCACTACACTATCTCCAGACACCTCCTGTATGGAGAAACCAGTCACTACACTATCTCCAGAAGCCTCCTGTATGGAGAAACCAGACACTACACTATCTCCAGAAGCCTCCTTTATGGAGAAACCAGTCACTACACTATCTCCAGAAGCCTCCTGTATGGAGAAACCAGTCACTACACTATCTCCAGAAGCCTCCTATATAGAGAAACCAGTCACTACTTTATCTCCAGAACCCTCCTGTGTGGAGAAACCAGTCACTACACTATATCCAGAAGCCTCATGTATGGAGAAACCAGTCACTACACTATCTCCAGACACCTCCTGTATGGAGAAACCAATCACTACACTATCTCCAGAAGCCTCCTTTATGGAGAAACCAGTCACTACACTATCTCCAGAAGCCTCCTGTATGGAGAAACCAGTCACTACTCTATCTCCAGAACCCTCCTGTATGGAGAAACCAGTCACTACACCATCTCCAGAAGCCTCCTGTGTGGAGAAACAAGTCACTACACTATCTCCAGAAGCCTCATGTATGGAGAAACCAGTCACTACACTATCTCCAGAAGCCTCCTGTATGGAGAAACCAGTCACTACACTATCTCCAGAAGCCTCCTGTATGGAGAAACCAGTCACTACACTATCTCCAGAAGTCTCCTGTATGGAGAAACCAGTCACTACACTATCTCCAGAAACCTCCTGTATGGAGAAACCAGTCACTACACTATCTCCAGAAGCCTCCTATATAGAGAAAACAGTCACTACTCTATCTGCAGAACCCTCCTGTGTGGAGAAACCAGTCACTACACTATATCCAGAAGCCTCATGTATGGAGAAACCAGTCACTACACTATCTCCAGACACCTCCTGTATGGAGAAACCAATCACTACACTATCTCCAGAAGCCTCCTTTATGGAGAAACCAGTCACTACACTATCTCCAGAAGCCTCCTGTATGGAGAAACCAGTCACTACACCATCTCCAGAAGCCTCCTGTGTGGAGAAACCAGTCACTACACTATCTCCAGAAGCCTCATGTATAGAGAAACCAGTCACTACACTATCTCCAGAAGCCTCCTGTATGGAGAAACCAGTCACTACACTATCTCCAGAAGCCTCCTGTATGGAGAAACCAGTCACTACACTATCTCCAGAAGCCTCCTGTATGGAGAAACCAGTCACTACACTATCTCCAGACACCTCCTGTATGGAGAAACCAGTGACTACACTATCTCCAGAAGCCTCCTATATGGAGAAACCAGACACCACACTATCTCCAGAAGCCTCCTGTATGGAGAAACCAGTCACTACACTATCTCCACACACCTCCTGTATGGAGAAACCAGTCACTACACTATCTCCAGAAGCCTCCTGTATGGAGAAACCAGACACTACACTATCTCCAGAAGCCTCCTTTATGGAGAAACCAGTCACTACACTATCTCCAGAAGCCTCCTGTATGGAGAAATTAGTCACTACACTATCTCCAGAAGCCTCCTGTATGGAGAAACCAGTCACTACACTATCTCCAGAAGCCTCCTGCATGGAGAAACCAGTCACTACACTATCTCCAAAAGCCTCCTGTATGGAGAAACCAGTCACTACACTATCTCCAGAAACCTCCTGTATGGAGAAACCAGTCACTACACTATCTCCAGAAGCCTCCTGTATAGAGAAACCAGTCACTACACTATCTCCAGATGCCTCCTATATGGAGAAACCAGTCACTACACTATCTCCAGAAGCCTCCTGTATGGAGAAAGCAGTCACTACACTATCTCCAGAAGCCTCATGTATGGAGAAACCAGTCAGTACACTTTCTCCAGACAACTCCTGTATGGAGAAACCAGTCACTACACTATCTCCAGAAGCCTCCTGTATGGAGAAACCAGTCACTACACTATCTCCAGAAGCCTCCTGTATGGAGAAACCAGTCACTACACTATCTCCAGAAGCCTCCTATTTGGAGAAACCAGTCACTACACTATCTCCAGAAGCCTCATGTATGTAGAAACCAGTCACTACACTATCTACAGAAGCCTCATGTATGGAGAAACCAGTCACTACACTATCTCCAGACACCTCCTGTATGGAGAAACCAGTCACTACACTATCTCCAGAAGCCTCCTTTATGAAGAAACCAGTCACTACACTATCTCCAGAAGCCTCCTGTATGGAGAAACCAGTCACTACTCTATCTCCAGAACCCTCCTGTATGGAGAAACCAGTCACTACACCATCTCCAGAAGCCTCCTGTATGGAGAAACCAGTCACTACACTATCTCCAGAAGCCTTCTGTATGGAGAAACCAGTCACTACACTATCTCCAGAAGCCTCCTGTATGGAGAAACCAGTCACTACACTATCTCCAGAAGCCTCCTGTATGGAGAAACCAGTCACTACACTATCTCCAGACACCTCCTGTATGGAGAAACCAGTCACTACACTATCTCCAGAAGCCTCCTGTATGGAGAAACCAGTCACTACACTATCTCCAGAAGCCTCCTGTATGGAGAAACCAGTCACTACTCTATCTCCAGAACCCTCCTGTATGGAGAAACCAGTCACTACACCATCTCCAGAAGCCTCCTGTGTGGAGAAACAAGTCACTACACTATCTCCAGAAGCCTCATGTATGGAGAAACCAGTCACTACACTATCTCCAGAAGCCTCCTGTATGGAGAAACCAGTCACTACACTATCTCCAGAAGCCTCCTGTATGGAGAAACCAGTCACTACACTATCTCCAGAAGTCTCCTGTATGGAGAAACCAGTCACTACACTATCTCCAGAAACCTCCTGTATGGAGAAACCAGTCACTACACTATCTCCAGAAGCCTCCTATATAGAGAAAACAGTCACTACTCTATCTGCAGAACCCTCCTGTGTGGAGAAACCAGTCACTACACTATATCCAGAAGCCTCATGTATGGAGAAACCAGTCACTACACTATCTCCAGACACCTCCTGTATGGAGAAACCAATCACTACACTATCTCCAGAAGCCTCCTTTATGGAGAAACCAGTCACTACACTATCTCCAGAAGCCTCCTGTATGGAGAAACCAGTCACTACACCATCTCCAGAAGCCTCCTGTGTGGAGAAACCAGTCACTACACTATCTCCAGAAGCCTCATGTATAGAGAAACCAGTCACTACACTATCTCCAGAAGCCTCCTGTATGGAGAAACCAGTCACTACACTATCTCCAGAAGCCTCCTGTATGGAGAAACCAGTCACTACACTATCTCCAGAAGCCTCCTGTATGGAGAAACCAGTCACTACACTATCTCCAGACACCTCCTGTATGGAGAAACCAGTGACTACACTATCTCCAGAAGCCTCCTATATGGAGAAACCAGACACCACACTATCTCCAGAAGCCTCCTGTATGGAGAAACCAGTCACTACACTATCTCCACACACCTCCTGTATGGAGAAACCAGTCACTACACTATCTCCAGAAGCCTCCTGTATGGAGAAACCAGACACTACACTATCTCCAGAAGCCTCCTTTATGGAGAAACCAGTCACTACACTATCTCCAGAAGCCTCCTGTATGGAGAAATTAGTCACTACACTATCTCCAGAAGCCTCCTGTATGGAGAAACCAGTCACTACACTATCTCCAGAAGCCTCCTGCATGGAGAAACCAGTCACTACACTATCTCCAAAAGCCTCCTGTATGGAGAAACCAGTCACTACACTATCTCCAGAAACCTCCTGTATGGAGAAACCAGTCACTACACTATCTCCAGAAGCCTCCTGTATAGAGAAACCAGTCACTACACTATCTCCAGATGCCTCCTATATGGAGAAACCAGTCACTACACTATCTCCAGAAGCCTCCTGTATGGAGAAAGCAGTCACTACACTATCTCCAGAAGCCTCATGTATGGAGAAACCAGTCAGTACACTTTCTCCAGACAACTCCTGTATGGAGAAACCAGTCACTACACTATCTCCAGAAGCCTCCTGTATGGAGAAACCAGTCACTACACTATCTCCAGAAGCCTCCTGTATGGAGAAACCAGTCACTACACTATCTCCAGAAGCCTCCTATTTGGAGAAACCAGTCACTACACTATCTCCAGAAGCCTCATGTATGTAGAAACCAGTCACTACACTATCTACAGAAGCCTCATGTATGGAGAAACCAGTCACTACACTATCTCCAGACACCTCCTGTATGGAGAAACCAGTCACTACACTATCTCCAGAAGCCTCCTTTATGAAGAAACCAGTCACTACACTATCTCCAGAAGCCTCCTGTATGGAGAAACCAGTCACTACTCTATCTCCAGAACCCTCCTGTATGGAGAAACCAGTCACTACACCATCTCCAGAAGCCTCCTGTATGGAGAAACCAGTCACTACACTATCTCCAGAAGCCTTCTGTATGGAGAAACCAGTCACTACACTATCTCCAGAAGCCTCCTGTATGGAGAAACCAGTCACTACACTATCTCCAGAAGCCTCCTGTATGGAGAAACCAGTCACTACACTATCTCCAGACACCTCCTGTATGGAGAAACCAGTCACTACACTATCTCCAGAAGCCTCCTGTATGGAGAAACCAGTCACTACACTATCTCCAGAAGCCTCCTGTATGGAGAAACCAGTCACTACACTATCTCCAGAAGCCTCCTATATAGAGAAACCCGTCACTACTCTATCTCCAGAACCCTCCTGTGTGGAGAAACCAGTCACTACACTATTTCCAGAAGCCTCATGTATGGAGAAACCAGTCACTACACTATCTCCAGACACCTCCTGTATGGAGACACCAATCACTACACTATCTCCAGAAGCCTCCTTTATGGAGAAACCAGTCACTACACTATCTCCAGATGCCTCCTGTATGGAGAAACCAGTCACTACTCTATCTCCAGAACCCTCCTGTATGGAGAAAACAGTCACTACACCATCTCCAGAAGCCTCCTGTGTGGAGAAACCAGTCACTACACTATCTCCAGAAGCCTCATGTATGGAGAAACCAGTCACTACACTATCTCCAGAAGACTCCTGTATGGAGAAACCAGTCACTACACTATCTCCAGAAGCCTCCTGTATGGAGAAACCAGTCACTACACTATCTCCAGAAGCCTCCTGTATGGAGAAACCAGTCACTACACTATCTCCAGACACCTCCTGTATGGAGAAACCAGTCACTACACTATCTCCAGAAACCTCCTGTATGGAGAAACCAGACACTACACTATCTCCAGAAGCCTCCTTTATGGAGAAACCAGTCACTACACTATCTCCAGAAGCCTCCTGTATGGAGAAACCAGTCACTACACTATCTCCAGAAGCCTCCTGCATGGAGAAACCAGTCACTACACTATCTCCAGAAGCCTCCTGTATGGAGAAACCAGTCACTACACTATCCCCAGAAGCCTCCTGTATGGAGAAACCAGTCACTACACTATCTCCAGAAGCCTCCTGTATAGAGAAACCAGTCACTACACTATCTCCAGATGCCTCTTATATGGAGAAACCAGTCACTACACTATCTCCAGAAGTCTCATGTATGGAGAAACCAGTCACTACACTATCTCCAGAAGCCTCATGTATGGAGAAACCAGTCACTACACTATCTCCAGCCAACTCCTGTATGGAGAAACCAGTCACTACACTATCTCCAGAAGCCTCCTGTATGGAGAAACCAGTCACTACACTATCTCCAGAAGCCTCCTGTATGGAGAAACCAGTCACTACACTATCTCCAGAAGCCTGCTATATGGAGAAACCAGTCACTACACTATCTCCAGAAGCCTCCTGTATGGAGAAACCAGTCACTACACTATCTCCAGAAGCCTCCTGTATGGAGAAACCAGTCACTACACTATCTCCAGACACCTCCTGTATGGAGAAACCAGTCACTACACTATCTCCAGAAGTCTCCTGTATGGAGAAACCAGACACTACACTATCTCCAGAAGCCTCCTTTATGGAGAAACCAGTCACTACACTATCTCCAGAAGCCTCCTGTATGGAGAAACCAGTCACTACACTATCTCCAGAAGCCTCCTATATAGAGAAACCAGTCACTACTCTATCTGCAGAACCCTCCTGTGTGGAGAAACCAGTCACTACACTATATCCAGAAGCCTCATGTATGGAGAAACCAGTCACTACACTATCTCCAGACACCTCCTGTATGGAGAAACCAATCACTACACTATCTCCAGAAGCCTCCTTTATGGAGAAACCAGTCACTACACTATCTCCAGAAGCCTCCTGTATGGAGAAACCAGTCACTACTCTATCTCCAGAACCCTCCTGTATGGAGAAACCAGTCACTACACCATCTCCAGAAGCCTCCTGTATGGAGAAACCAGTCACTACACTATATCCAGAAGCCTCCTGTATGGAGAAACCAGTCACTACACTATCTCCAGAAGCCTCCTGTATGGAGAAACCAGTCACTACACTATCTCCAGAGGCCTCCTCTATGGAGAAACCAGTCACTACACTATCTCCAGAAGCCTCCTGTATGGAGAAACCAGTCACTACACTATCTCCAGACACCTCCTGTATGGAGAAACCAGTCACTACACTATCTCCAGAAGCCTCCTGTATGGAGAAACCAGACACTACACTATCTCCAGAAGCCTCCTTTGTGGAGAAACCAGTCACTACACTATCTCCAGAAGCCTCCTGTATGGAGAAACCAGTCACTACACTATCTCCAGAAGCCTCCTGTATGGAGAAACCAGTCACTACACTATCTCCAGAAGCCTCCTGTATGCAGAAACCAGTCACTATACTATCTCCAGAAGCCTCCTGCATGGAGAAACCAGTCACTACACTATCTCCAGAAGCCTCCTGTATGGAGAAACCAGTCACTACACTATCTCCAGAAGCCTCCTGTATGGAGAAACCAGTCACTACACTATCTCAAGAAGCCTCCTGTATAGAGAAACCAGTCACTACACTATCTCCAGATGCCTCCTATATGGAGAAACCAGTCACTACACTATCTCCAGAAGCCTCATGTATGGAGAAACCAGTCACTACACTATCTCCAGAAGCCTCATGTATGGAGAAACCAGTCACTACACTATCTCCAGACACCTCCTGTATGGAGAAACCAGTCACTACACTATCTCCAGAAGCCTCCTGTATGGAGAAACCAGTCACTACACTATCTCCAGAAGCCTCCTGTATGGAGAAACCAGTCACTACACTATCTCCAGAAGCCTCCTATATGGAGGAACCAGTCACTACACTATCTCCAGAAGCCTCATGTATGTAGAAACCAGTCACTACACTATCTCCAGAAGCCTCATGTATGGAGAAACCAGTCACTACACTATCTCCAGACACCTCCTGTATGGAGAAACCAGTCACTACACTATCTCCAGAAGCCTCCTTTATGAAGAAACCAGTCACTACACTATCTCCAGAAGCCTCCTGTATGGAGAAACCAGTCACTACACTATCTCCAGAAGCCTACTTTATGAAGAAACCAGTCAATACACTATCTCCAGAAGCCTCCTGTATGGAGAAACCAGTCACTACTCTATCTCCAGAACCCTCCTGTATGGAGAAACCAGTCACTACACCATCTCCAGAAGCCTCCTGTATGGAGAAACCAGTCACTACACTATCTCCAGAAGCCTCCTGTATGGAGAAACCAGTCACTACACTATCTCCAGAAGCCTCCTGTATGGAGAAACCAGTCACTACACTATCTCCAGAAGCCTCCTGTATGGAGAAACCAGTCACTACACTATCTCCAGACACCTCCTGTATGGAGAAACCAGTCACTACACTATCTCCAGAAGCCTCCTGTATGGAGAAACCAGACACTACACTATCTCCAGAAGCCTCTTTTATGGAGAAACCAGTCACTACACTATCTCCAGAAGCCTCCTTTATGAAGAAACCAGTCACTACACTATCTCCAGAAGCCTCCTGTATGGAGAAACCAGTCACTACACTATCTCCAGAAGCCTACTTTATGAAGAAACCAGTCAATACACTATCTCCAGAAGCCTCCTGTATGGAGAAACCAGTCACTACTCTATCTCCAGAACCCTCCTGTATGGAGAAACCAGTCACTACACTATCTCCAGAAGCCTACTTTATGAAGAAACCAGTCAATACACTATCTCCAGAAGCCTCCTGTATGGAGAAACCAGTCACTACTCTATCTCCAGAACCCTCCTGTATGGAGAAACCAGTCACTACACCATCTCCAGAAGCCTCCTGTATGGAGAAACCAGTCACTACACTATCTCCAGAAGCCTCCTGTATGGAGAAACCAGTCACTACACTATCTCCAGAAGCCTCCTGTATGGAGAAACCAGTCACTACACTATCTCCAGAAGCCTCCTGTATGGAGAAACCAGTCACAAAACTATCTAAAGACACCTCCTGTATGGAGAAAGCAGTCACTACACTATCTCCAGAAGCCTCCTGTATGGAGAAACCAGACACTACACTATCTCCAGAAGCCTCTTTTATGGAGAAACCAGTCACTACACTATCTCCAGAAGCCTCCTATATAGAGAAAACAGTCACTACTCTATCTGCAGAACCCTCCTGTGTGGAGAAACCAGTCACTACACTATATCCAGAAGCCTCATGTATGGAGAAACCAGTCACTACACTATCTCCAGACACCTCCTGTATGGAGAAACCAATCACTACACTATCTCCAGAAGCCTCCTTTATGGAGAAACGAGTCACTACACTATCTCCAGAAGCCTCCTGTATGGAGAAACCAGTCACTACTCTATCTCCAGAACCCTCCTGTATGGAGAAACCAGTCACTACACCATCTCCAGAAGCCTCCTGTGTGGAGAAACCAGTCACTACACTATCTCCAGAAGCCTCATGTATAGAGAAACCAGTCACTACACTATCTCCAGAAGCCTCCTGTATGGAGAAACCAGTCACTACACTATCTCCAGAAGCCTCCTGTATGGAGAAACCAGTCACTACACTATCTCCAGAAGCCTCCTGTATGGAGAAACCAGTCACTACACTATCTCCAGACACCTCCTGTATGGAGAAACCAGTGACTACACTATCTCCAGAAGCCTCCTATATGGAGAAACCAGACACCACACTATCTCCAGAAGCCTCCTGTATGGAGAAACCAGTCACTACACTATCTCCACACACCTCCTGTATGGAGAAACCAGTCACTACACTATCTCCAGAAGCCTCCTGTATGGAGAAACCAGACACTACACTATCTCCAGAAGCCTCCTTTATGGAGAAACCAGTCACAACACTATCTCCAGAAGCCTCCTGTATGGAGAAATTAGTCACTACACTATCTCCAGAAGCCTCCTATATGGAGAAACCAGTCACTACACTATCTCCAGAAGCCTCCTGTATGGAGAAACCAGTCACTACACTATCTCCAGAAGCCTCCTGCATGGAGAAACCAGTCACTACACTATCTCCAGAAGCCTCCTGTATGGAGAAACCAGTCACTACACTATCTCCAGAAGCCTCCTGTATGGAGAAACTAGTCACTACACTATCTCCAGAAGCCTCCTGTATAGAGAAACCAGTCACTACACTATCTCCAGATGCCTCCTATATGGAGAAACCAGTCACTACACTATCTCCAGAAGCCTCCTGTATGGAGAAACCAGTCACTACACTATCTCCAGAAGCCTCATGTATGGAGAAACCAGTCACTACACTATCTCCAGACAACTCCTGTATGGAGAAACCAGTCACTACACTATCTCCAGAAGCCTCCTGTATGGAGAAACCAGTCACTACACTATCTCCAGAAGCCTCCTGTATGGAGAAACCAGTCACTACACTATCTCCAGAAGCCTCCTATATGGAGAAACCAGTCACTACACTATCTCCAGAAGCCTCATGTATGTAGAAACCAGTCACTACACTATCTCCAGAAGCCTCATGTATGGAGAAACCAGTCACTACACTATCTCCAGACACCTCCTGTATGGAGAAACCAGTCACTACACTATCTCCAGAAGCCTCCTTTATGAAGAAACCAGTCACTACACTATCTCCAGAAGCCTCCTGTATGGAGAAACCAGTCACTACTCTATCTCCAGAACCCTCCTGTATGGAGAAACCAGTCACTACACCACCTCCAGAAGCCTCCTGTATGGAGAAACCAGTCACTACACTATCTCCAGAAGCCTCCTGTATGGAGAAACCAGTCACTACACTATCTCCAGAAGCCTCCTGTATGGAGAAACCAGTCACTACACTATCTCCAGACACCTCCTGTGTGGAGAAACCAGTCACTACACTATCTCCAGAAGCCTCCTGTATGGAGAAACCAGACACTACACTATCTCCAGAAGCCTCCTTTATGGAGAAACCAGTCACTACACTATCTCCAGAAGCCTCCTGTATGGAGAAACCAGTCACTACACTATCTCCAGAAGCCTCCTATATAGAGAAACCAGTCACTACTCTATCTCCAGAACCCTCCTGTGTGGAGAAACCAGTCACTACACTATATCCAGAAGCCTCATGTATGGAGAAACCAGTCACTACACTATCTCCAGACACCTCCTGTATGGAGAAACCAATCACTACACTATCTCCAGAAGCCTCCTTTATGGAGAAACCAGTCACTACACTATCTCCAGAAGCCTCCTGTATGGAGAAACCAGTCACTACTCTATCTCCAGAACCCTCCTGTATGGAGAAACCAGTCACTACACCATCTCCAGAAGCCTCCTGTGTGGAGAAACCAGTCACTACACTATCTCCAGAAGCCTCATGTATGGAGAAACCAGTCACTACACTATCTCCAGAAGCCTCCTGTATGGAGAAACCAGTCACTACACTATCTCCAGAAGCCTCCTGTATGGAGAAACCAGTCACTACACTATCTCCAGAAGTCTCCTGTATGGAGAAACCAGTCACTACACTATCTCCAGACACCTCCTGTATGGAGAAACCAGTCACTACACTATCTCCAGAAGCCTCCTATATAGAGAAAACAGTCACTACTCTATCTGCAGAACCCTCCTGTGTGGAGAAACCAGTCACTACACTATATCCAGAAGCCTCATGTATGGAGAAACCAGTCACTACACTATCTCCAGACACCTCCTGTATGGAGAAACCAATCACTACACTATCTCCAGAAGCCTCCTTTATGGAGAAACCAGTCACTACACTATCTCCAGAAGCCTCCTGTATGGAGAAACCAGTCACTACTCTATCTCCAGAACCCTCCTGTATGGAGAAACCAGTCACTACACCATCTCCAGAAGCCTCCTGTGTGGAGAAACCAGTCACTACACTATCTCCAGAAGCCTCATGTATAGAGAAACCAGTCACTACACTATCTCCAGAAGCCTCCTGTATGGAGAAACCAGTCACTACACTATCTCCAGAAGCCTCCTGTATGGAGAAACCAGTCACTACACTATCTCCAGAAGCCTCCTGTATGGAGAAACCAGTCACTACACTATCTCCAGACACCTCCTGTATGGAGAAACCAGACACTACACTATCTCCAGAAGCCTCCTTTATGGAGAAACCAGTCACTACACTATCTCCAGAAGCCTCCTGTATGGAGAAATTAGTCACTACACTATCTCCAGAAGCCTCCTGTATGGAGAAACCAGTCACTACACTATCTCCAGAAGCCTCTTGTATGGAGAAACCAGTCACTACACTATCTCCAGAAGCCTCCTGCATGGAGAAACCAGTCACTACACTATCTCCAGAAGCCTCCTGTATGGAGAAACCAGTCACTACACTATCTCCAGAAGCCTCCTGTATGGAGAAACTAGTCACTACACTATTTCCAGAAGCCTCCTGTATAGAGAAACCAGTCACTACACTATCTCCAGATGCCTCCTATATGGAGAAACCAGTCACTACACTATCTCCAGAAGCCTCCTGTATGGAGAAACCAGTCACTACACTATCTCCAGAAGCCTCATGTATGGAGAAACCAGTCACTACACTATCTCCAGACAACTCCTGTATGGAGAAACCAGTCACTACACTATCTCCAGAAGCCTCCTGTATGGAGAAACCAGTCACTACACTATCTCCAGAAGCCTCCTGTATGGAGAAACCAGTCACTACACTATCTCCAGAAGCCTCCTATATGGAGAAACCAGTCACTACACTATCTCCAGAAGCCTCATGTATGTAGAAACCAGTCACTACACTATCTCCAGAAGCCTCATGTATGGAGAAACCAGTCACTACACTATCTCCAGACACCTCCTGTATGGAGAAACCAGTCACAACACTATCTCCAGAAGCCTCCTTTATGAAGAAACCAGTCACTACACTATCTCCAGAAGCCTCCTGTATGGAGAAACCAGTCACTACTCTATCTCCAGAACCCTCCTGTATGGAGAAACCAGTCACTACACCATCTCCAGAAGCCTCCTGTATGGAGAAACCAGTCACTACACTATCTCCAGAAGCCTCCTGTATGGAGAAACCAGTCACTACACTATCTCCAGAAGCCTCCTGTATGGAGAAACCAGTCACTACACTATCTCCAGAAGCCTCCTGTATGGAGAAACCAGTCACTACACTATCTCCAGACACCTCCTGTATGGAGAAACCAGTCACTACACTATCTCCAGAAGCCTCCTGTATGGAGAAACCAGACACTACACTATCTCCAGAAGCCTCCTTTATGGAGAAACCAGTCACTACACTATCTCCAGAAGCCTCCTGTATGGAGAAACCAGTCACTACACTATCTCCAGAAGCCTCCTATATAGAGAAACCAGTCACTACTCTATCTCCAGAACCCTCCTGTGTGGAGAAACCAGTCACTACACTATATCCAGAAGCCTCATGTATGGAGAAACCAGTCACTACACTATCTCCAGACACCTCCTGTATGGAGAAACCAATCACTACACTATCTCCAGAAGCCTCCTTTATGGAGAAACCAGTCACTACACTATCTCCAGAAGCCTCCTGTATGGAGAAACCAGTCACTACTCTATCTCCAGAACCCTCCTGTATGGAGAAACCAGTCACTACACCATCTCCAGAAGCCTCCTGTGTGGAGAAACCAGTTACTACACTATCTCCAGAAGCCTCATGTATGGAGAAACCAGTCACTACACTATCTCCAGAAGCCTCCTGTATGGAGAAACCAGTCACTACACTATCTCCAGAAGCCTCCTGTATGGAGAAACCAGTCACTACACTATCTCCAGAAGTCTCCTGTATGGAGAAACCAGTCACTACACTATCTCCAGACACCTCCTGTATGGAGAAACCAGTCACTACACTATCTCCAGAAACCTCCTGTATGGAGAAACCAGACACTACACTATCTCCAGAAGCCTCCTTTATGGAGAAACCAGTCACTACACGATCTCCAGAAGCCTCCATTATGGAGAAACCAGTCACTACACTATCTCCAGAAGCCTCCTGTATGGAGAAACCAGTCACTACACTATCTCCAGAAGCCTCCTATATGGAGAAACAAGTCACTACTCTATCTCCAGAACCCTCCTGTGTGGAGAAACCAGTCACTACACCATCTCCAGAAGCCTCCTGTGTGGATAAAGTAGTCACTACACTATCTCCAGAAGCCTCCTGTATGGAGAAACCAGTCACTACACTATATCCAGAAGCCTCCTGTATGGAGAAACCAGTCACTACACTATCTCCAGAAGTCTCCTGTATGGAGAAACCAGTCACTACACTATCTCCAGAAGCCTCCTGTATCGAGAAACCAGTCACTACACTATCTCCAGAAGCCTCCTGTATGGAGAAACCAGTCACTACACTATCTCCAGAAGCCTCCTGTATGGAGAAACCAGTCACTACACTATCTCCAGACACCTCCTGTATGGAGAAACCAGTCACTACACTATCTCCAGAAGCCTCCTATATGGAGAAACCAGACACTACACTATCTCCAGAAGCCTCCTGTATGGAGAAACCAGTCACTACGCTATCTCCACACACCTCCTGTATGGAGAAACCAGTCACTACACTATCTCCAGAAGCCTCCTGTATGGAGAAACCAGACACTACACTATCTCCAGAAGCCTCCTTTATGGAGAAACCAGTCACTACACTATCTCCAGAAGCCTCCTGTATGGAGAAACCAGACACTACACTATCTCCAGAAGCCTCCTGTATGGAGAAACCAGTCACTACACTATCTCCAGAAGCCTCCTGTATGGAGAAACCAGTCACTACACTATCTCCAGAAGCCTCCTGCATGGAGAAACCAGTCACTACACTATCTCCATAAGCCTCCTGTATGGAGAAACCAGTCACTACACTATCTCCAGAAGCCTCCTGTATGGAGAAACCAGTCACTACACCATCTCCAGAAGCCTCCTGTATAGAGAAACCAGTCACTACACTATCTCCAGATGCCTCCTATATGGAGAAACCAGTCACTACACTATCTCCAGAAGCCTCATGTATGGAGAAACCAGTCACTACACTATCTCCAGAAGCCTCATGTATGGAGAAACCAGTCACTACACTATCTCCAGACAACTCCTGTATGGAGAAACCAGTCACTACACTATCTCCAGAAGCCTCCTGTATGGAGAAACCAGTCACTACACTATCTCCAGAAGCCTCCTGTATGGAGAAACCAGTCACTACACTATCTCCAGAAGCCTCCTATATGGAGAAACCAGTCACTACACTATCTCCAGAAGCCTCATGTATGTAGAAACCAGTCACTACACTATCTCCAGAAGCCTCATGTATGGAGAAACCAGTCACTACACTATCTCCAGACACCTCCTGTATGGAGAAACCAGTCACTACACTATCTCCATAAGCCTCCTTTATGAAGAAACCAGTCACTACACTATCTCCAGAAGCCTCCTGTATGGAGAAACCAGTCACTACACTATCTCCAGAAGCCTCCTGTATGGAGAAACCAGTCACTACACTATCTCCAGAAGTCTCCTGTATGGAGAAACCAGTCACTACACTATCTCCAGACACCTCCTGTATGGAGAAACCAGTCACTACACTATCTCCAGAAGCCTCCTATATAGAGAAAACAGTCACTACTCTATCTGCAGAACCCTCCTGTGTGGAGAAACCAGTCACTACACTATATCCAGAAGCCTCATGTATGGAGAAACCAGTCACTACACTATCTCCAGACACCTCCTGTATGGAGAAACCAATCACTACACTATCTCCAGAAGCCTCCTTTATGGAGAAACCAGTCACTACACTATCTCCAGAAGCCTCCTGTATGGAGAAACCAGTCACTACTCTATCTCCAGAACCCTCCTGTATGGAGAAACCAGTCACTACACCATCTCCAGAAGCCTCCTGTGTGGAGAAACCAGTCACTACACTATCTCCAGAAGCCTCATGTATAGAGAAACCAGTCACTACACTATCTCCAGAAGCCTCCTGTATGGAGAAACCAGTCACTACACTATCTCCAGAAGCCTCCTGTATGGAGAAACCAGTCACTACACTATCTCCAGAAGCCTCCTGTATGGAGAAACCAGTCACTACACTATCTCCAGACACCTCCTGTATGGAGAAACCAGTGACTACACTATCTCCAGAAGCCTCCTATATGGAGAAACCAGACACCACACTATCTCCAGAAGCCTCCTGTATGGAGAAACCAGTCACTACACTATCTCCACACACCTCCTGTGTGGAGAAACCAGTCACTACACTATCTCCAGAAGCCTCCTGTATGGAGAAACCAGACACTACACTATCTCCAGAAGCCTCCTTTATGGAGAAACCAGTCACTACACTATCTCCAGAAGCCTCCTGTATGGAGAAATTAGTCACTACACTATCTCCAGAAGCCTCCTGTATGGAGAAACCAGTCACTACACTATCTCCAGAAGCCTCTTGTATGGAGAAACCAGTCACTACACTATCTCCAGAAGCCTCCTGCATGGAGAAACCAGTCACTACACTATCTCCAGAAGCCTCCTGTATGGAGAAACCAGTCACTACACTATCTCCAGAAGCCTCCTGTATGGAGAAACTAGTCACTACACTATTTCCAGAAGCCTCCTGTATAGAGAAACCAGTCACTACACTATCTCCAGATGCCTCCTATATGGAGAAACCAGTCACTACACTATCTCCAGAAGCCTCCTGTATGGAGAAACCAGTCACTACACTATCTCCAGAAGCCTCATGTATGGAGAAACCAGTCACTACACTATCTCCAGACAACTCCTGTATGGAGAAACCAGTCACTACACTATCTCCAGAAGCCTCCTGTATGGAGAAACCAGTCACTACACTATCTCCAGAAGCCTCCTGTATGGAGAAACCAGTCACTACACTATCTCCAGAAGCCTCCTATATGGAGAAACCAGTCACTACACTATCTCCAGAAGCCTCATGTATGTAGAAACCAGTCACTACACTATCTCCAGAAGCCTCATGTATGGAGAAACCAGTCACTACACTATCTCCAGACACCTCCTGTATGGAGAAACCAGTCACAACACTATCTCCAGAAGCCTCCTTTATGAAGAAACCAGTCACTACACTATCTCCAGAAGCCTCCTGTATGGAGAAACCAGTCACTACTCTATCTCCAGAACCCTCCTGTATGGAGAAACCAGTCACTACACCATCTCCAGAAGCCTCCTGTATGGAGAAACCAGTCACTACACTATCTCCAGAAGCCTCCTGTATGGAGAAACCAGTCACTACACTATCTCCAGAAGCCTCCTGTATGGAGAAACCAGTCACTACACTATCTCCAGAAGCCTCCTGTATGGAGAAACCAGTCACTACACTATCTCCAGACACCTCCTGTATGGAGAAACCAGTCACTACACTATCTCCAGAAGCCTCCTGTATGGAGAAACCAGACACTACACTATCTCCAGAAGCCTCCTTTATGGAGAAACCAGTCACTACACTATCTCCAGAAGCCTCCTGTATGGAGAAACCAGTCACTACACTATCTCCAGAAGCCTCCTATATAGAGAAACCAGTCACTACTCTATCTCCAGAACCCTCCTGTGTGGAGAAACCAGTCACTACACTATATCCAGAAGCCTCATGTATGGAGAAACCAGTCACTACACTATCTCCAGACACCTCCTGTATGGAGAAACCAATCACTACACTATCTCCAGAAGCCTCCTTTATGGAGAAACCAGTCACTACACTATCTCCAGAAGCCTCCTGTATGGAGAAACCAGTCACTACTCTATCTCCAGAACCCTCCTGTATGGAGAAACCAGTCACTACACCATCTCCAGAAGCCTCCTGTGTGGAGAAACCAGTTACTACACTATCTCCAGAAGCCTCATGTATGGAGAAACCAGTCACTACACTATCTCCAGAAGCCTCCTGTATGGAGAAACCAGTCACTACACTATCTCCAGAAGCCTCCTGTATGGAGAAACCAGTCACTACACTATCTCCAGAAGTCTCCTGTATGGAGAAACCAGTCACTACACTATCTCCAGACACCTCCTGTATGGAGAAACCAGTCACTACACTATCTCCAGAAACCTCCTGTATGGAGAAACCAGACACTACACTATCTCCAGAAGCCTCCTTTATGGAGAAACCAGTCACTACACGATCTCCAGAAGCCTCCTTTATGGAGAAACCAGTCACTACACTATCTCCAGAAGCCTCCTGTATGGAGAAACCAGTCACTACACTATCTCCAGAAGCCTCCTATATGGAGAAACAAGTCACTACTCTATCTCCAGAACCCTCCTGTGTGGAGAAACCAGTCACTACACCATCTCCAGAAGCCTCCTGTGTGGATAAAGTAGTCACTACACTATCTCCAGAAGCCTCCTGTATGGAGAAACCAGTCACTACACTATATCCAGAAGCCTCCTGTATGGAGAAACCAGTCACTACACTATCTCCAGAAGTCTCCTGTATGGAGAAACCAGTCACTACACTATCTCCAGAAGCCTCCTGTATCGAGAAACCAGTCACTACACTATCTCCAGAAGCCTCCTGTATGGAGAAACCAGTCACTACACTATCTCCAGAAGCCTCCTGTATGGAGAAACCAGTCACTACACTATCTCCAGACACCTCCTGTATGGAGAAACCAGTCACTACACTATCTCCAGAAGCCTCCTATATGGAGAAACCAGACACTACACTATCTCCAGAAGCCTCCTGTATGGAGAAACCAGTCACTACGCTATCTCCACACACCTCCTGTATGGAGAAACCAGTCACTACACTATCTCCAGAAGCCTCCTGTATGGAGAAACCAGACACTACACTATCTCCAGAAGCCTCCTTTATGGAGAAACCAGTCACTACACTATCTCCAGAAGCCTCCTGTATGGAGAAACCAGTCACTACACTATCTCCAGAAGCCTCCTGTATGGAGAAACCAGTCACTACACTATCTCCAGAAGCCTCCTGTATGGAGAAACCAGTCACTACACTATCTCCAGAAGCCTCCTGCATGGAGAAACCAGTCACTACACTATCTCCATAAGCCTCCTGTATGGAGAAACCAGTCACTACACTATCTCCAGAAGCCTCCTGTATGGAGAAACCAGTCACTACACCATCTCCAGAAGCCTCCTGTATAGAGAAACCAGTCACTACACTATCTCCAGATGCCTCCTATATGGAGAAACCAGTCACTACACTATCTCCAGAAGCCTCATGTATGGAGAAACCAGTCACTACACTATCTCCAGAAGCCTCATGTATGGAGAAACCAGTCACTACACTATCTCCAGACAACTCCTGTATGGAGAAACCAGTCACTACACTATCTCCAGAAGCCTCCTGTATGGAGAAACCAGTCACTACACTATCTCCAGAAGCCTCCTGTATGGAGAAACCAGTCACTACACTATCTCCAGAAGCCTCCTATATGGAGAAACCAGTCACTACACTATCTCCAGAAGCCTCATGTATGTAGAAACCAGTCACTACACTATCTCCAGAAGCCTCATGTATGGAGAAACCAGTCACTACACTATCTCCAGACACCTCCTGTATGGAGAAACCAGTCACTACACTATCTCCATAAGCCTCCTTTATGAAGAAACCAGTCACTACACTATCTCCAGAAGCCTCCTGCATGGAGAAACCAGTCACTACTCTATCTCCAGAACCCTCCTGTATGGAGAAACCAGTCACTATACCATCTCCAGAAGCCTCCTGTATGGAGAAACCAGTCACTACACTATCTCCAGAAGCCTCCTGTATGGAGAAACCAGTCACTGCACTATCTCCAGAAGACTCCTGTATGGAGAAACCAGTCACTGCACTATCTCCAGAAGCCTCCTGTATGGAGAAACCAGTCACTACACTATCTCCAGAAGCCTCCTATATGGAGAAACAAGTCACTACACTATCTCCAGAACCCTCCTATATGGAGAAACCAGTCACTACACTATCTCCAGAAGCCTCATGTATGGAGAAACCAGTCACTACACTATCTCCAGAAGCCTCATGTATGGAGAAACCAGTCACTACACTATCATAGAATCATAGAATCATAGAATGGTAGAGTTGGAAGGGACCTCCTGGGTCATCTGGTCCAACCCCCTGCTCAAAGCAGGATTCACTAGATCATCTCAGACAATGTCTGTCCAGCCTCTGTTTGAAGACGTCCATTGAAGGGGAACTCACCACCTCTCGTGGCAGCCTGTTCCACTCATTAATCACCCTAACTGTCAAAAAGTTTTTTCTAATATCTAATCTGTGTCTCCTCCCATTTAGTTTCATCCCATTGCTTCTAGTCTTTCCTTGTGCAAATGAGAATAAAGATGATCCTTCTACAATGTGACAGCCCTTGACATATTTGTAGACAGCTATTAAGTCTCCTCTCAGTCTTTTTTGCAAGCTAAACATTCCCAAATCCTGCAACCGTTCCTCATAGGACATGGTTTGCAGACCAGTTGTTATGTTCTGCTACCAAAGCTAAGGAAAGAGAGGAGATCTGTCCCTACTATAGGACTCAGCTGAATCCCTACGATGTAACAGGGAACCTGATCCTGCGATCAGACCTGCTAAAGTCCTAATCTAGTCTGTACGGAGACCTATAGATGTGGGGAGGGAATCCCTACAAGTACTAAGGACTGGGAGGAATATGGGACACCTCCTAACAGAAATAGTAGCAGACAGACGAACAAACAAAATAGATAGAACAAAGAGGTCCATAGACCAAGCAAACTAACAGAGCTAGATACAGAGCACAGGCTAGCTAGAAAGTAGATATACAATGAAGTCCAGCAAAGCCAGAAGGGCGGAGCAGGATTAAATAGGCCAACAAGGTCATGTGACCAGCAAAGGAAAAAAAACCTAAGAGCAAGGTTCTAACAGTACCCCCCCTTCTAAGAGGATCCTCCGGATCCCCTAGGACCAGGCTTATCAGGAAATCTCCTGTGAAACGCTCTGATAAGTCTGGACGCGGAAACATCATCTGACCTCACCCAAGAGTTATCCTCGGGTCCGAAACCTTTCCAGGCCACAAGATCCTGCAAACTACCTCTATACCGTCTAGAGTCAAGGATGCGAGAAATTTCATATTCCCCGTCCTCCACCACCGGAGGAACAGAGGCAGAGGCGTCACCATCCGACACAACAGCTTTTTTTAACAGAGAGACATGAAAGACCGGATTAATTCTCCAGGAGGTAGGAACCTCCAACCTAACAGCAGATTGGTTGACAACCTGAAGCACCTTAAAGGGCCCTACAAACTTGGGACCCAATTTCTTAGAAGGAATCCTCAACCGCAGATTCCTAGAGGACAACCAAACCATGTCACCAACAGCGAACAAAACCTCCTGTCGTTTCCTATCAAAGTAGTCTTTAGATTTTCTGTTGGCCTCCTGAAGATTACCACGCACATCCGTCCAAACTCTTTCCAAATCACCGGAAAAATTCTCCTCCTCAGGCACGGCAGATCCCAACTTGGAGAACGACCCAAACGACGGATGTCTCCCAGAACAACAAAAAAAAGGCGAACAACCAGCAGAAGAAGATGTATGATTGTTCAGAGCAAATTCGGCAAGTGGCAGAAACTCAGACCACCCCTCTTGATTGTCTGCCACAAAACAACGCAAGAACTGCTCAACATCCTGGTTTTTCCTTTCTGTCTGGCCATTAGATTCAGGATGATATCCGGACGAAAACGACAAATGAATTCCCAACCTGTCACAAAAGGCACGCCAAAAACGAGCCACGAACTGAGGACCCCTATCAGAAACAATGTCAGTAGGAACGCCATGAAGTCTGACAATTTCCTTGACAAAGGCCTTAGCGAGAGTTTTAGCGCAGGGCAGTTTGACGAAGGGAACCAAGTGACACATCTTGCTAAAACGGTCCACGACCACCCAGATGACAGTAAAACCCTCAGAGGGGGGAAGGTCAGTTATAAAGTCCATAGCCAAATGTGTCCAAGGAGCACTGGGAACCTCCAAAGGACAAAGTAACCCCGCAGCAGGAGTATGTGAGGACTTAGATCTAGCACATATAGTACATTGGCGCACCCACTTAATGACTTCCTTCTGCCATCCAGGCCACCAAAAACTGCGACCCACCAGTCTCTTGGTCTCAGAGATTCCGGGATGACCTGCCAACCGAGATTCGTGACACTCAACAAACAAATCTCTCCTAAAGGTCTCAGGCACAAACAACCTCCCATGAGGAGTGTTAGATGGGGCATTCTCCTGTGCTTTAAGAATCTCATCTTCCAAAACGGAGTCTAAAGCAGCTATCACAACACCTTCTTGTAAAATGTTTTCCTCTTTCTCAGCACCGACTATGGGAGAAAAACTGCGAGACAAGGCATCCGCCTTAACATTCTTAGTACCAGGGATGTAAGTAACGGAGAAATTAAACCGCGAGAAAAACAGTGCCCACCTAGCCTGACGGGCATTCAGGCGCTTGGCAGCATCAAGATATATCAGATTTTTATGATCCGTAAGAACCTGAACGGGAAATTCCACACCTTCCAAGAAGTGGCGCCAGTGTTCAAATGCGAGTTTAATAGCCAATAATTCCCGATTACCAATATCGTAATTCAGTTCAGTCTCCGAAAATTTTTTTGAAAAAAAGGCACAGGGATGTAATCCATCCCCGTTATCCTGAGACAATACTGCGCCAACCCCCACAGAGGAAGCATCAACCTCAACCAAAAACGGCCTAGTAACATCAGGCTGCATAAGGATGGGAGCAGAGGTGAACCTCTCCTTGAGATACACAAAAGCTTCAATGGCCTCAGAAGACCACTGAACCGCATTAGCACCTTTCCTGGTGAGATCGGTCAGAGGTTTGACAATACTAGAAAAATTTTTTATGAATTTTCTGTAGTATTTGGCGAAACCCAAAAACCTCTGTATCGATTTCAAACCAATAGGCCTAGGCCATTCCTGCACAGCCTGAACCTTAACCGGATCCATCTCAAAACCTTTGCTGGAGATAATGTAGCCCAAAAAACTAATTCTCTGTACAGCGAACTCACATTTCTCCAGCTTAGCAAAAAGCGAATTGTCCATTAATAACTGTAATACCTCACGCACGCTCCGCCAATGAGACTCCAGATCTGGCGAATAAATCAAAATGTCATCCAAATACACAACCACATTTTTACCGATCAAAGGTCTAAGGATGTCATTAATCAGATTCTGAAAAAATGCAGGAGCATTAGTAAGACCAAAAGGCATAACCAGATTCTCAAAATGACCCACAGGAGTGTTAAAAGCAGTCTTCCATTCATCACCCTCCTTCATGCGCAACAGATTGTATGCCCCCTTAAGGTCAATTTTAGAGAACCACTTGGCCCCCAATAACTGGTTAAACAGATCAGGAATCAATGGCAGTGGGTAAGGATTGCATACAGTAATTTTGTTAATCTCACGAAAATCCAGACAAGGACGTAAACCGCCGTCCTTTTTTTTTACAAAAAAAAATCCAACCGCCACAGGAGACTTAGAGGGCCTAATGTGACCGGCGGCCAAACTTGTCTGTATGTATTCCTCCAAAGCCTTCCTCTCAGGAATAGTAAGGTTCAATAAACGACTTTTAGGAAGAGTCGCTCCAGGGACAAATTCAATAGAACAATCATAGTCTCTATGGGGAGGCAAAACCTGCGATTCCTTCTCAGAAAAAACTCTCCAAAAATCCTGAATAGGAACAGGCAATTCTCCCCTATCCAAAGCTGCAATACGCCCGTTACAACACTTGTCATAACACTTATGGCTCCAGGATTTAATTTCACTGGTAGACCAATCCAGTACAGGATTGTGAAATTTTAACCAGGGCAATCCCAATATTACTGGAGAAGGCAAGTTATTCAAAACTACCAAATCCAATTTCTCATGGTGAACACCATTAATAGTGAGAGGAAATTCACAGACCTTGAGAGTAACATTCTTCAAAGGGGAACCATCCACAGAAACCACAGCAATGGGGGATGATAAAGGTTCAGGTTTTAAATTGAGTCTTTCCAAGAATCCCCCATCAATTACATTCAGAGTAGATCCACAATCAACAAACACCCGAAATTCCATTAATTTTTCCTGAGCAATCGTGGAAGCAGCTAAAAATACACCCTTGGAATTTAAACAGGCAATACGGGCATGACTGACCATTTTTTTTTCTTTCTTCATACGAAGCTCACAGCCTTTAATCAAATGACCAGATTTTCCGCAATAGAAACACAAGCCTTCCGAAAAACGACGGTCTTTTTCTTGAGAGCGAGGTGCCACCGATCCAATCTCCATCGGTTCACCACTGTTAGTACACACATTCTCATAACCAGAAACTGACATAGCAGAGGATTTGCTCTCATTAACCCTTGCACGCAGTCTTCTATCCACCCGTATAGCTAATTGCATAGCCTGTTGCAAATCCTCAGGTGTAGGATAAGCAATTAGCAGGTCTTTAACCCTTTCACTGAGCCCAGCAAGAAATAGACTTTTCAGAGCAGAATCGTTCCACCCTGTTTGAGTGGACCAACGACGAAAATGAGTACAATATTTTTCGACATTACCTGATCCTTGTTTTAAACGTCTCAACTCAGTCTCAGCTGATGCCACACGGTCAGGATCATCATATAATAATCCTAAAGCAGAAAAAAAACTATCCACTGATCTGAAGCATGTATCACTAGGTTGCAAAGAAAAGGCCCACTCCTGAGGCTCTTTGCGCAAAAGTGACATTATGAACCCTACGCGCTGGGATTCATCCCCAGAGGACTTGGGTCTCAAACGAAAATACAATAAGCAAGCATTTTTAAATGAAAAAAATTCTCGATGTTCACCAAAAAATAAATCCGGCAAACATACCTTAGGCTCCAAGAAATATGCTCCAGGACAGTTACTCACGTGCTGACGGAGCTCGGCCACTTCCAGAGAGAGTCCCTGCAGGTGTTTAGCCAAATCCTAAACCGACACCATGATGGAACAAAAAAAAAAAATCTTTCCTTAGAGAATTTGCAGGCTGGACTTACTGTTATGTTCTGCTACCAAAGCTAAGGAAAGAGAGGAGATCTGTCCCTACTATAGGACTCAGCTGAATCCCTACGATGTAACAGGGAACCTGATCCTGCGATCAGACCTGCTAAAGTCCTAATCTAGTCTGTACGGAGACCTATAGATGTGGGGAGGGAATCCCTACAAGTACTAAGGACTGGGAGGAATATGGGACACCTCCTAACAGAAATAGTAGCAGACAGACGAACAAACAAAATAGATAGAACAAAGAGGTCCGTAGACCAAGCAAACTAACAGAGCTAGATACAGAGCACAGGCTAGCTAGAAAGTAGATATACAATGAAGTCCAGCAAAGCCAGAAGGGCGGAGCAGGATTAAATAGGCCAACAAGGTCATGTGACCAGCAAAGGAAAAAAAAACCTAACAGCAAGGTTCTAACACCAGTCACCATTCTGGTCGCTCTTCTCTGAACTTGCTCCAGTTTGTCTATGTCTTTTTTAAAATGTGGTGCCCAAAACTGTACACAGTATTCCAGATGAGGTCTGACCAAAGAGGAGTAAAGACCGATAATGACTTCACGTGATCTAGACTGTATGCTTCTGTTAATACATCCCAGAATTGTATTTGCCTTTTTTGCTGCTGCATCACACTGTTGACTCATGTTCAGTCTATGATCTATTAGTATACCTAAGTCTTTTTCACATGTACTGTTGCTTAGCTCTATTCCTCCCATTCTGTATATGCTTTTTTCATTTTTATTGCCCAGATGTAGTACTTTGCATTTTTCCCTGTTAAAAACCATTCTGTTGGTTGCTGCCCACTGCTCCAGTTTATTTAGGTCTTTTTGAATCCTCTCTCTCTCTTCTCTAGTATTAGCTATCCCTCCTAGCTTTGTGTCATCAGCAAATTTAATCAGTTTACCCTCAATTCCTTCATCTAAATCATTGATAAAGATGTTGAACAATACAGGTCCCAGGACGGAGCCCTGTGGTACCCCACTTGAGACATTCATCCAGCTGGATGTGAAGCCATTTACAACCACCCTTTGAGTCCGATCACTAAGCCAGTTATGAATCCACCTAACAGTTGCCTGGTCCATTGCATACTTGGTCATTTTTTCAATAAGGATGATGTGAGATACTTTGTCAAATGCTTTGCTGAAGTCAAGATATACTATATCTACAGCATTTCCCTGATCCACCCAGTCAGTGATTCTGTCATAGAAGGAAATTAAGTTAGTCTGACATGACTTGTTAGTTACAAACCCATGCTGACTCTGGTTAATCACTTCATTCTTATCCATGTACTTACATACATGTTGTTTAATAATTTGTTCAAAGATCTTTCCTGGTATAGAAGTCAGACTCACCGGCCTATAGTTCCCTGGGTCCACCTTCTTCCCCTTTTTGAAGATAGGAACAACATTTGCTCTTCTCCAGTCTTCTGGGACTTCTCCTGTTCTCCAAGAATTTTCAAAGATTATGGAGAGTGGTTCTAAAATTTCTTCTACAATCTCCTTCAGTACTCTGGGGTGTAATTCATCTGGACCTGGAGACTTGAACTATTTATGTTAGCTAAATATTCCCTCACAATCTTTCTGTTTACTGATAACTTGGATTCCTCTATTCCTTTAAAAGGACAGTGAAGATCAGTTGATGTTACATTTTCTTTCTGAGAGAAAACAGATGCAAAATAGGAATTAAAAAGTTCGGCCTTCTCAACATCCTCTCTTACCATTTCTCCATTTTCATCCTGTAAAAATCCTATAGCATCTTTGACTTTTCTTTTACTTTTGACATACCCCCAAAATCCTTTTTTATTGCTTTTGACATCTCTTGCAAGCCTTAATTCATTGTCAGCTTTAGCTAACCTGATACGTGCCCTGCAGGATCTGCAGACTGCATTATAATCTTCTTTAGATATGCCTCCCTCTTTCCAGTTAATAAACATTTCTTTCTTTCTTTTTAGCATGTGTTTAAGTTTTGTGTTCATCCATCCTGGTTTCCTTAAATGCTTCCCATTCTTCCTACTTTTCGGGATTGTTAACGATTGTGCTTTGAGAATCTCATTTTTAAAAATTTCCCATCCTTCCTGGACATTTTTGTCCTTAAGGACATCCAGCCATTGGATCCCTCCTATTCTCTTTCTGAGTCTCTTAAAATCTGCCTTTCTAAAATCTAACCTTGAAGTTTGAGTCTTCACATGTCTTCCTCCTTTAGTTATCCAAAATTCTATAATAGCATGATCGCTGCCTCCTAGGGTCCCAGCCACCTTTACCTCCTCAACCATTTCCTCCCTGTTTATAAGGATTAGATCCAAAGTAGCAGATCCCCTTGTTTTCTCCCCTACCTTTTGGAAGATAAAGTTGTCAGCAAGAGAGGATAAGAATTTTCTTGACCTGTTAGTTTTACTTGAGAGAGATTCCCAACAAATGTCTGGATAGTTGAAATCTCCCATGACCACTACGTCATATTTTTTGGAGAACTTGGTCATTTGATACATAAAGAGTTCATCCATATCTTCAGCTTGCCCAGGTGGCCTGTAGTAAATGCCTACAATGGTGTCCTTTCCGTTGTTCTCTCCTTGTATTCTTACCCAAACAGTTTCCACAGAACTCCCAGTCTCTGAAGCTTCAATCTCTGTGCAGATATACGCTTTTCTAACATACAATGCAACACCTCCTCCTCGTTTATCAAGTCTGTTTCTTGCAAATAAGTTGTATCCTTTTAGCCTTGTATTCCAATCATGTGTATCGTCCCACCAAGTTTCAGTGATTCCAATGACATCATATTCCTTTTCCTGCGTTAGTAGTTCCAATTCTCCTTGTTTGTTGCCCATGCTTTGTGCATTTGTATAAAAACATTTTAATTTGTGATTGGTTTCTCTTCCTCCCATATTTTTATTATTTAGATTGTTTTGTCTTTGTTCTTCTTTTCCACTTCCAGTAGCAGAGATCTCAATAGTATTTGTCAGCTGTATGGCTTTTTCTGGCCTTTTGCTTCCCTTCCCACATTGTTCTAGTTTAAAGCTCTTCTGATGAGTGTAGCAAGGCGACTTCCAAATACATGTTTTCCAGTTTTCGTAAGGTGCACCCCATCTCTAGCAAGTAGTCCATCGTATAGGTAATTCATTCCGTGATCCAGAAATCCAAATCCTTGTTGACGGCACCATCGACGTAGCCAGTTGTTCACCTGTAGAATCTTATTCCACCTCATTGTTCCATGGCCATCCACTGGGAGGATGGATGAGAAGACCACCTGCGCTCCCAATTCTTTCACTTTCTTGCCTAAGTCTTCAAAGTCACTGCAGATGGTTTCCAGGTCCTTTCTTGCGGTGTCATTTGTCCCCACATGTATTAGCAGGAATGGGTAGTGATCTGTAGGTCTGAAGAGTCTTGATATCCTGTCAGACACATCTTTAATTTTTGCTCCTGGAAGACAGCACATTTCTCTTGAGGTTATGTCTGGTCTGCAGATAGCGGCCTCTGTTCCTCTTAACAGGGAATCCCCCATGACCACCACTCTCCGTTTTTTCTTCACAACATTCTTCTTTCTCCATCCAGGAGGATTCTGAGGGCTTACAAGGTTATTCATTGCTGGCAAAGTCTTATCTTGCTGTATTTCTTCATGGTTCTCCTGCGTGAGAGCCTGGTACTGGTTCCTGAGCAGTATGGGTGCTGACTGCCTCTCGATCCTCCTGCTTCTGTGGGTCACAGGCTTCCATTCCTCTGTTTCCTCAGGTGCAGTTCGAATTTCTTCTCTTTCTGAATCATGAAGAGATAATTCTGCTCTGTCTAAGAACTCTTCACCTTCCTTAATGATTTTCAAGGTAGTTAACCTCTCTTCTAGATTTCCCAACTTTTCCTCCAACAGGGACACAAGCTGCATTTCTGGCATGTGAAGTTTGGCTTTTCCACTGGCAAGTCTGTGAACATGTAGCAGGATATGCAGCTCACCAAATGGCTCCTGGACTCTTCCATGTTCTTATTGTTAATGTTCTGAAAACAGTGAAAAAAGCTTAAAAAAAAAGCTTCAAAATGCGCGCGCCGGTTTACCGATGTCCTCTTTTCAGCAAATTATCTCCTCAGGAATCCTCCCCTGGTTTACCGATGTCCTCTTTTCAGCTCCAACAGCCAAAATCCAGTGTTCTTTGAGCTCGCGGAGACTCTTCACTTACCCCAAAATGCAGTGGGAATATGCAAATTATCTCCTCAGGAATCCTCCCCTCCAGAAGCCTCCTGTATCGAGAAACCAGTCACTACACTATCTCCAGACACCTCCTGTATGTAGAAACCAGTCACTAGACTATCTCCAGAAGCCTCCTGTATGGAGAAACCAGTCACTACACTATCTCCAGAAGCCTCCTGTATGGAGAAACCAGTCACTACACTATCTCCAGAAGTCTCCTGTATGGAGAAACCAGTCACTACACTATCTCCAGAAGCCTCCTGTATGGAGAAACCAGTCACTACACTATCTCCAGAAGCCTCCTGTATGGAGAAACCAGTCACTACACTATCTCCAGACACCTCCTGTATGGAGAAACCAGTCACTACACTATCTCCAGAAGCATCCTGTATGGAGAAACCAGTCACTACACTATCTCCAGAAGCCTCCTTTATGGAGAAACCAGTCACTACACTATCTCCAGAAGCCTCCTGTATGGAGAAACCAGTCACTACACTATCTCCAGAAGCCTCCTGTATGGAGAAACCAGTCACTACACTATCTTCAGAAGCCTCCTGTATGGAGAAAC
Source organism: Phyllobates terribilis (assembly GCF_046119375.1). Taxonomy (NCBI): domain Eukaryota; kingdom Metazoa; phylum Chordata; class Amphibia; order Anura; family Dendrobatidae; genus Phyllobates; species Phyllobates terribilis. Next base: position 1,238,627,173 of record NW_027362761.1, on the reverse strand, counting down.
CAGTCACTACACTATCTCCAGAAGCCTCCTGTATGGAGAAACCAGTCACTACACTATCTCCAGAAGCCTCCTGTATGGAGAAACCAGTCACTACACTATCTCCAGAAGCCTCCTGTATGGAGAAACCAGACACTACACTATCTCCAGAAGCCTCCTTTATGGAGAAACCAGTCACTACACTATCTCCAGAAGCCTCCTGTATGGAGAAACCAGTCACTACACTATCTCCAGAAGCCTCCTATATAGAGAAACCAGTCACTACTCTATCTCCAGAACCCTCCTGTGTGGAGAAACCAGTCACTACACTATCTCCAGAAGCCTCATGTATGGAGAAACCAGTCACTACACTATCTCCAGACACCTCCTGTATGGAGAAACCAATCACTACACTATCTCCAGAAGCCTCCTTTATGGAGAAACCAGTCACTACATTATCTCCAGAAGCCTCCTGTATGGAGAAACCAGTCACTACACTATCTCCAGAAGCCTCCTGTATGGAGAAACCAGTCACTACTCTATCTCCAGAACCCTCCTGTATGGAGAAACCAGTCACTACACCAACTCCAGAAGCCTCGTGTGTGGAGAAACCAGTCACTACACTATCTCCAGAAGCCTCCTGTATGGAGAAACCAGTCACTACACTATCTCCAGAAGCCTCCTGTATGGAGAAACCAGTCACAACACTATCTCCAGAAGCCTCCTGTATGGAGAAACCAGACACTACACTATCTCCAGAAGCCTCCTTTATGGAGAAACCAGTCACTACACTATCTCCAGAAGCCTCCTGTATGGAGAAACCAGTCACTACACTATCTCCAGAAGCCTCCTATATGGAGAAACCAGTCATTACTCTATCTCCAGAACCCTCCTGTGTGGAGAAACCAGTCACTACACCATCTCCAGAAGCCTCCTGTGTGGAGAAACTAGTCACTACACTATCTCCAGAAGCCTCATGTATGGAGAAACCAGTCACTACACTATCTCCAGACACCTCCTGTATGGAGAAACCAGTCACTACACTATCTCCAGAAGCCTCCTGTATGGAGAAACCAGTCACCACACTATCTCCACAAGCCTCCTGTATGGAGAAACCAGTCACTACACTATCTCCAGAAGCCTCCTATATGGAGAAACCAGTCACTACACTATCCCCAGAAGCCTCATGTATGTAGAAACCAGTCACTACACTATCTCCAGAAGCCTCATGTATGGAGAAACCAGTCACTACACTATCTCCAGACACCTCCTGTATGGAGAAACCAGTCACTACACTATCTCCAGAAGCCTCCTTTATGAAGAAACCAGTCACTACACTATCTCCAGAAGCCTCCTATATAGAGAAACCAGTCACTACTCTATCTCCAGAACCCTCCTGTGTGGAGAAACCATTCACTACATTATATCCAGAAGCCTCAAGTATGGAGAAACCAGTCACTACACTATCTCCAGACACCTCCTGTATGGAGAAACCAATCACTACACTATCTCCAGAAGCCTCCTTTATGGAGAAACCAGTCACTACACTATCTCCAGAAGCCTCCTGTATGGAGAAACCAGTCACTACTCTATCTCCAGAACCCTCCTGTATGGAGAAACCAGTCACTACACTATCTCCAGACACCTCCTGTATGGAGAAACCAGTCACTACACTATCTCCAGAAGCCTCCTGTATGGAGAAACCAGACACTACACTATCTCCAGAAGCTTCCTTTATGGAGAAACCAGTCACTACACTATCTCCAGAAGCCTCCTGTATGGAGAAACCAGTCACTACACTATCTCCAGAAGCCTCCTATATAGAGAAACCAGTCACTACTCTATCTCCAGAACCCTCCTGTGTGGAGAAACCAGTCACTACACTATATCCAGAAGCCTCATGTATGGAGAAACCAGTCACTACACTATCTCCAGACACCTCCTGTATGGAGAAACCAATCACTACACTATCTCCAGAAGCCTCCTTTATGGAGAAACCAGTCACTACTCTATCTCCAGAAGCCTCCTGTATGGAGAAACCAGTCACTACACTATCTCCAGAAGCCTCCTATATGGAGAAACAAGTCACTACTCTATCTCCAGAACCCTCCTGTGTGGAGAAACCAGTCACTACACCATCTCCAGAAGCCTCCTGTGTGGATAAACTAGTCACTACACTATCTCCAGAAGCCTCCTGTATGGAGAAACCAGTCACTACATTATCTCCAGAAGCCTCCTGTATGGAGAAACCAGTCAATACAACATCTCCAGAAGTCTCCTGTATGGAGAAACCAGTCACTACACTATCTCCAGAAGACTCCTGTATGGAGAAGCCAGTCACTACACTATCTCCAGAAGCCTCCTGTATGGAGAAACCAGTCACTACACTATCTCCAGACACCTCCTGTATGGAGAAACCAGTCACTACACTATCTCCAAAAGCCTCCTGTATGGAGAAACCAGTCACTACACTATCTCCAGAAGTCTCCTGTATGGAGAAACCAGTCACTACACTATCTCCAGAAGCCTCCTGTATGGAGAAACAAGTCACTACACTATCTCCAGAAGCCTCCTGTATGGAGAAACCAGTCACTACACTATCTCCAGAAGCCTCCTGTATGGAGAAACCAGTCACTACACTATCTCCAGAAGCCTCCTGTATGGAGAAACCAGTCACTACACTATCTCCAGACACCTCTTGTATGGAGAAACCAGTCACTACACTATTTCCAGAAGCCTCCTGTATGGAGAAACCAGACACTACACTATCTCCAGAAGCCTCCTTTATGGAGAAACCAGTCACTACACTATCTCCAGAAGCCTCCTGTATGGAGAAACCAGTCACTACACTATCTCCAGAAGCCTCCTATATAGAGAAACCAGTCACTACTCTATCTCCAGAACCCTCCTGTGTGAAGAAACCAGTTACTACACTATCTCCAGAAGCCTCATGTATGGAGAAACCAGTCACTACACTATCTCCAGGCACCTCCTGTATGGAGAAACCAATCACTACACTATCTCCAGAAGCCTCCTTTATGGAGAAACCAGTCACTACATTATCTCCAGAAGCCTCCTGTATGGAGAAACCAGTCACTACACTATCTCCAGAAGCCTCCTGTATGGAGAAACCAGTCACTACTCTATCTCCAGAACCCTCCTGTATGGAGAAACCAGTCACTACACCATCTCCAAAAGCCTCCTGTGTGGAGAAACCAGTCACTACACTATCTCCAGAAGCCTCCTGTATAGAGAAACCAGTCACTACACTATCTCCAGAAGCCTCCTGTATGGAGAAACCAGTCACTACACTATCTCCAGAAGCCTCCTGTATGGAGAAACCAGTCACTACACTATCTCCAGAAGCCTCCTGTATGGAGAAACCAGTCACTACACTATCTCCAGACACCTCCTGTATGTAGAAACCAGTCACTACACTATCTCCAGAAGCCTCCTGTATGGAGAAACCAGACACTACACTATCTCCAGAAGCCTCCTTTATGGAGAAACCAGTCACTACACTATCTCCAGATGCCTCCTGTATGGAGAAACCAGTCACTACACTATCTCCAGAAGCCTCCTGTATGGAGAAACCAGTCACTACACTATCTCCAGACACCTCCTGTATGGAGAAACCAGTCACTACACTATCTCCAGAAGCCTCCTGTATGGAGAAACCAGTCAGTACACTATCTCCAGAAACCTCCTGTATGGAGAAACCAATCACTACACTATCTCCAGAAGCCTCCTTTATGGAGAAACCAGTCACTACACTATCTCCAGAAGCCTCCTGTATGGAGAAACCAGTCACTACTCTATCTCCAGAACCCTCCTGTATGGAGAAACCAGTCACTACACCATCTCCAGAAGCCTCCTGTGTGGAGAAACCAGTCACTACACTATCTCCAGAAGCCTCATGTATGGAGAAACCAGTAACTACACTATCTCCAGACGCCTCCTGTATGGAGAAACCAGTCACTACACTATCTCCAGAACCCTCCTGTATGGAGAAACCAGTCACTACACTATCTCCAGAAGCCTCCTGTATGGAGAAACCAGTCACTGCACTATCTCCAAAAGCCTCCTGTATGGAGAAACCAGTCACTACACTATCTCCAGACACCTCCTGTATGGAGAAACCATTCACTACACTATCTCCAGAAGCCTCCTGTGTGGATAAACTAGTCACTACACTATCTCCAGAAGCCTCCTGTATGGAGAAACCAGTCACTACTCTATCTCCAGAACCCTCCTGTATGGAGAAACCAGTCACTACACCATCTCCAGAAGCCTCCTGTGTGGAGAAACCAGTCACTACACTATCTCCAGAAGCCTCCTGTATGGAGAAACCAGTCACTACACTATCTCCAGAAGCCACCTGTATGGAGAAACCAGTCACTACACTATCTCCAGAAGCCTCCTGTATGGAGAAACCAGTCACTACACTATCTCCAGAAGCCTCCTGTATGGAGAAACCAGTCACTACACTATCTCCAGACACCTCCTGTATGGAGAAACCAGTCACTACACTATCTCCAGAAGTCTCCTGTATGGAGAAACCAGACACTACACTATCTCCAGAAGCATCCTGTATGGAGAAACCAGTCACTACACTATCTCCAGAAGCCTCCTGTATGGAGAAACCAGTCACTATACTATCTCCAGATGCCTCCTGTATGGAGAAACCAGTCACTACACTATCTCCAGAAGCCTCCTGTATGGAGAAACTAGTCACTACACTATCTCCAGAAGCCTCCTGTATGGAGAAACCAGTCACTACACTATCTCCAGAAGCCTCCTGTATGGAGAAACCAGTCACTACACTATCTCCAGAAGCCTCCTATATGGAGAAACCAGTCACTACACTATCTCCAGAAGCCTCATGTATGTAGAAACCAGTCACTACACTATCTCCAGAAGCCTCATGTATGGAGAAACCAGTCACTACACTATCTCCAGAAGCCTCCTGTATGGAGAAACCAGTCACTACACTATCTCCAGAAGCCTCCTATATAGAGAAACCAGTCACTACTCTATCTCCAGAACCCTCCTGTGTGGAGAAACCAGTTACTACACTATCTCCAGAAGCCTCATGTATGGAGAAACCAGTCACTACACTATCTCCAGACACCTCCTGTATGGAGAAACCAATCACTACACTATCTCCAGAAGCCTCCTTTATGGAGAAACCAGTCACTACATTATCTCCAGAAGCCTCCTGTATGGAGAAACCAGTCACTACACTATCTCCAGAAGCCTCCTGTATGGAGAAACCAGTCACTACTCTATCTCCAGAACCCTCCTGTATGGAGAAACCAGTCACTACACCATCTCCAAAAGCCTCCTGTGTGGAGAAACCAGTCACTACACTATCTCCAGAAGCCTCCTGTATGGAGAAACCAGTCACTACACTATCTCCAGAAGCCTCCTGTATGGAGAAACCAGTCACTACACTATCTCCAGAAGCCTCCTGTATGGAGAAACCAGTCACTACACTATCTCCAGAAGCCTCCTGTATGGAGAAACCAGTCACTACACTATCTCCAGACACCTCCTGTATGTAGAAACCAGTCACTACACTATCTCCAGAAGCCTCCTGTATGGAGAAACCAGACACTACACTATCTCCAGAAGCCTCCTTTATGGAGAAACCAGTCACTACACTATCTCCAGAAGTCTCCTGTATGGAGAAACCAGTCACTACACTATCTCCAGAAGCCTCCTGTATGGAGAAACAAGTCACTACACTATCTCCAGAAGCCTCCTGTATGGAGAAACCAGTCACTACACTATCTCCAGAAGCCTCCTGTATGGAGAAACCAGTCACTACACTATCTCCAGAAGCCTCCTGTATGGAGAAACCAGTCACTACACTATCTCCAGACACCTCTTGTATGGAGAAACCAGTCACTACACTATTTCCAGAAGCCTCCTGTATGGAGAAACCAGACACTACACTATCTCCAGAAGCCTCCTTTATGGAGAAACCAGTCACTACACTATCTCCAGAAGCCTCCTGTATGGAGAAACCAGTCACTACACTATCTCCAGAAGCCTCCTATATAGAGAAACCAGTCACTACTCTATCTCCAGAACCCTCCTGTGTGAAGAAACCAGTTACTACACTATCTCCAGAAGCCTCATGTATGGAGAAACCAGTCACTACACTATCTCCAGGCACCTCCTGTATGGAGAAACCAATCACTACACTATCTCCAGAAGCCTCCTTTATGGAGAAACCAGTCACTACATTATCTCCAGAAGCCTCCTGTATGGAGAAACCAGTCACTACACTATCTCCAGAAGCCTCCTGTATGGAGAAACCAGTCACTACTCTATCTCCAGAACCCTCCTGTATGGAGAAACCAGTCACTACACCATCTCCAAAAGCCTCCTGTGTGGAGAAACCAGTCACTACACTATCTCCAGAAGCCTCCTGTATAGAGAAACCAGTCACTACACTATCTCCAGAAGCCTCCTGTATGGAGAAACCAGTCACTACACTATCTCCAGAAGCCTCCTGTATGGAGAAACCAGTCACTACACTATCTCCAGAAGCCTCCTGTATGGAGAAACCAGTCACTACACTATCTCCAGACACCTCCTGTATGTAGAAACCAGTCACTACACTATCTCCAGAAGCCTCCTGTATGGAGAAACCAGACACTACACTATCTCCAGAAGCCTCCTTTATGGAGAAACCAGTCACTACACTATCTCCAGATGCCTCCTGTATGGAGAAACCAGTCACTACACTATCTCCAGAAGCCTCCTGTATGGAGAAACCAGTCACTACACTATCTCCAGACACCTCCTGTATGGAGAAACCAGTCACTACACTATCTCCAGAAGCCTCCTGTATGGAGAAACCAGTCAGTACACTATCTCCAGAAACCTCCTGTATGGAGAAACCAATCACTACACTATCTCCAGAAGCCTCCTTTATGGAGAAACCAGTCACTACACTATCTCCAGAAGCCTCCTGTATGGAGAAACCAGTCACTACTCTATCTCCAGAACCCTCCTGTATGGAGAAACCAGTCACTACACCATCTCCAGAAGCCTCCTGTGTGGAGAAACCAGTCACTACACTATCTCCAGAAGCCTCATGTATGGAGAAACCAGTAACTACACTATCTCCAGACGCCTCCTGTATGGAGAAACCAGTCACTACACTATCTCCAGAACCCTCCTGTATGGAGAAACCAGTCACTACACTATCTCCAGAAGCCTCCTGTATGGAGAAACCAGTCACTGCACTATCTCCAAAAGCCTCCTGTATGGAGAAACCAGTCACTACACTATCTCCAGACACCTCCTGTATGGAGAAACCATTCACTACACTATCTCCAGAAGCCTCCTGTGTGGATAAACTAGTCACTACACTATCTCCAGAAGCCTCCTGTATGGAGAAACCAGTCACTACTCTATCTCCAGAACCCTCCTGTATGGAGAAACCAGTCACTACACCATCTCCAGAAGCCTCCTGTGTGGAGAAACCAGTCACTACACTATCTCCAGAAGCCTCCTGTATGGAGAAACCAGTCACTACACTATCTCCAGAAGTCTCCTGTATGGAGAAACCAGACACTACACTATCTCCAGAAGCATCCTGTATGGAGAAACCAGTCACTACACTATCTCCAGAAGCCTCCTGTATGGAGAAACCAGTCACTATACTATCTCCAGATGCCTCCTGTATGGAGAAACCAGTCACTACACTATCTCCAGAAGCCTCCTGTATGGAGAAACTAGTCACTACACTATCTCCAGAAGCCTCCTGTATGGAGAAACCAGTCACTACACTATCTCCAGAAGCCTCCTGTATGGAGAAACCAGTCACTACACTATCTCCAGAAGCCTCCTATATGGAGAAACCAGTCACTACACTATCTCCAGAAGCCTCATGTATGTAGAAACCAGTCACTACACTATCTCCAGAAGCCTCATGTATGGAGAAACCAGTCACTACACTATCTCCAGAAGCCTCCTGTATGGAGAAACCAGTCACTACACTATCTCCAGAAGCCTCCTATATAGAGAAACCAGTCACTACTCTATCTCCAGAACCCTCCTGTGTGGAGAAACCAGTTACTACACTATCTCCAGAAGCCTCATGTATGGAGAAACCAGTCACTACACTATCTCCAGACACCTCCTGTATGGAGAAACCAATCACTACACTATCTCCAGAAGCCTCCTTTATGGAGAAACCAGTCACTACATTATCTCCAGAAGCCTCCTGTATGGAGAAACCAGTCACTACACTATCTCCAGAAGCCTCCTGTATGGAGAAACCAGTCACTACTCTATCTCCAGAACCCTCCTGTATGGAGAAACCAGTCACTACACCATCTCCAAAAGCCTCCTGTGTGGAGAAACCAGTCACTACACTATCTCCAGAAGCCTCCTGTATGGAGAAACCAGTCACTACACTATCTCCAGAAGCCTCCTGTATGGAGAAACCAGTCACTACACTATCTCCAGAAGCCTCCTGTATGGAGAAACCAGTCACTACACTATCTCCAGAAGCCTCCTGTATGGAGAAACCAGTCACTACACTATCTCCAGACACCTCCTGTATGTAGAAACCAGTCACTACACTATCTCCAGAAGCCTCCTGTATGGAGAAACCAGACACTACACTATCTCCAGAAGCCTCCTTTATGGAGAAACCAGTCACTACACTATCTCCAGAAGCCTCCTGTATGGAGAAACCAGTCACTACACTATCTCCAGAAGCCTCCTGTATGGAGAAACCAGTCACTACACTATCTCCAGACACCTCCTGTATGGAGAAACCAGTCACTACACTATCTCCAGAAGCCTCCTGTATGGAGAAACCAGTCAGTACACTATCTCCAGACACCTCCTGTATGGAGAAACCAATCACTACACTATCTCCAGAAGCCTCCTTTATGGAGAAACCAGTCACTACACTATCTCCAGAAGCCTCCTGTATGGAGAAACCAGTCACTACTCTATCTCCAGAACCCTCCTGTATGGAGAAACCAGTCACTACACCATCTCCAGAAGCCTCCTGTGTGGAGAAACCAGTCACTACACTATCTCCAGAAGCCTCATGTATGGAGAAACCAGTAACTACACTATCTCCAGACGCCTCCTGTATGGAGAAACCAGTCACTACACTATCTCCAGAAGCCTCCTGTATGGAGAAACCAGTCACTACACTATCTCCAGAAGCCTCCTGTATGGAGAAACCAGTCACTGCACTATCTCCAGAAGCCTCCTGTATGGAGAAACCAGTCACTACACTATCTCCAGACACCTCCTGTATGGAGAAACCATTCACTACACTATCTCCAGAAGCCTCCTGTGTGGATAAACTAGTCACTACACTATCTCCAGAAGCCTCCTGTATGGAGAAACCAGTCACTACTCTATCTCCAGAACCCTCCTGTATGGAGAAACCAGTCACTACACCATCTCCAGAAGCCTCCTGTGTGGAGAAACCAGTCACTACACTATCTCCAGAAGCCTCCTGTATGGAGAAACCAGTCACTACACTATCTCCAGAAGCCACCTGTATGGAGAAACCAGTCACTACACTATCTCCAGAAGCCTCCTGTATGGAGAAACCAGTCACTACACTATCTCCAGAAGCCTCCTGTATGGAGAAACCAGTCACTACACTATCTCCAGACACCTCCTGTATGGAGAAACCAGTCACTACACTATCTCCAGAAGTCTCCTGTATGGAGAAACCAGACACTACACTATCTCCAGAAGCATCCTGTATGGAGAAACCAGTCACTACACTATCTCCAGAAGCCTCCTGTATGGAGAAACCAGTCACTACACTATCTCCAGATGCCTCCTGTATGGAGAAACCAGTCACTACACTATCTCCAGAAGCCTCCTGTATGGAGAAACTAGTCACTACACTATCTCCAGAAGCCTCCTGTATGGAGAAACCAGTCACTACACTATCTCCAGAAGCCTCCTGTATGGAGAAACCAGTCACTACACTATCTCCAGAAGCCTCCTATATGGAGAAACCAGTCACTACACTATCTCCAGAAGCCTCATGTATGTAGAAACCAGTCACTACACTATCTCCAGAAGCCTCATGTATGGAGAAACCAGTCACTACACTATCTCCAGACACCTCCTGTATGGAGAAACCAATCACTACACTATCTCCAGAAGCCTCCTTTATGGAGAAACCAGTCACTACATTATCTCCAGAAGCCTCCTGTATGGAGAAACCAGTCACTACACTATCTCCAGAAGCCTCCTGTATGGAGAAACCAGTCACTACTCTATCTCCAGAACCCTCCTGTATGGAGAAACCAGTCACTACACCATCTCCAAAAGCCTCCTGTGTGGAGAAACCAGTCACTATACTATCTCCAGAAGCCTCCTGTATGGAGAAACCAGTCACTACACTATCTCCAGAAGCCTCCTGTATGGAGAAACCAGTCACTACACTATCTCCAGAAGCCTCCTGTATGGAGAAACCAGTCACTACACTATCTCCAGAAGCCTCCTGTATGGAGAAACCAGTCACTACACTATCTCCAGACACCTCCTGTATGTAGAAACCAGTCACTACACTATCTCCAGAAGCCTCCTGTATGGAGAAACCAGACACTACACTATCTCTAGAAGCCTCCTTTATGGAGAAACCAGTCACTACACTATCTCCAGAAGCCTCCTGTATGGAGAAACCAGTCACTACACTATCTCCAGAAGCCTCCTGTATGGAGAAACCAGTCACTACACTATCTCCAGACACCTCCTGTATGGAGAAACCAGTCACTACACTATCTCCAGAAGCCTCCTGTATGGAGAAACCAGTCAGTACACTATCTCCAGACACCTCCTGTATGGAGAAACCAATCACTACACTATCTCCAGAAGCCTCCTTTATGGAGAAACCAGTCACTACACTATCTCCAGAAGCCTCCTGTATGGAGAAACCAGTCACTACTCTATCTCCAGAACCCTCCTGTATGGAGAAACCAGTCACTACACCATCTCCAGAAGCCTCCTGTGTGGAGAAACCAGTCACTACACTATCTCCAGAAGCCTCATGTATGGAGATACCAGTAACTACACTATCTCCAGACGCCTCCTGTATGGAGAAACCAGTCACTACACTATCTCCAGAAGCCTCCTGTATGGAGAAACCAGTCACTACACTATCTCCAGAAGCCTCCTGTATGGAGAAACCAGTCACTACACTATCTCCAGAAGCCTCTTGTATGGAGAAACCAGTCACTGCACTATCTCCAGAAGCCTCCTGTATGGAGAAACCAGTCACTACACTATCTCCAGACACCTCCTGTATGGAGAAACCATTCACTACACTATCTCCAGAAGCCTCCTGTGTGGATAAACTAGTCACTAAACTATCTCCAGAAGCCTCCTGTATGGAGAAACCAGTCACTACTCTATCTCCAGAACCCTCCTGTATGGAGAAACCAGTCACTACACCATCTCCAGAAGCCTCCTGTGTGGAGAAACCAGTCACTACACTATCTCCAGAAGCCTCCTGTATGGAGAAACCAGTCACTACACTATCTCCAGAAGCCACCTGTATGGAGAAACCAGTCACTACACTATCTCCAGAAGCCTCCTGTATGGAGAAACCAGTCACTACACTATCTCCAGAAGCCTCCTGTATGGAGAAACCAGTCACTACACTATCTCCAGACACCTCCTGTATGGAGAAACCAGTCACTACACTATCTCCAGAAGCCTCCTGTATGGAGAAACCAGACACTACACTATCTCCAGAAGCATCCTGTATGGAGAAACCAGTCACTACACTATCTCCAGAAGCCTCCTGTATGGAGAAACCAGTCACTACACTATCTCCAGATGCCTCCTGTATGGAGAAACCAGTCACTACACTATCTCCAGAAGCCTCCTGTATGGAGAAACTAGTCACTACACTATCTCCAGAAGCCTCCTGTCTGGAGAAACCAGTCACTACACTATCTCCAGAAGCCTCCTGTATGGAGAAACCAGTCACTACACTATCTCCAGAAGCCTCCTATATGGAGAAACCAGTCACTACACTATCTCCAGAAGCCTCATGTATGTAGAAACCAGTCACTACACTATCTCCAGAAGCCTCATGTATGGAGAAACCAGTCACTACACTATCTCTAGACACCTCCTGTATGGAGAAACCAGTCACTACACTATCTCCAGAAGCCTCCTTTATGAAGAAACCAGTCACTACACTATCTCCAGAAGCCTCCTGTATGGAGAAACCAGTCACTACTCTATCTCCAGAACCCTCCTGTATGGGGAAACCAGTCACTACACCATCTCCAGAAGCCTCCTGTATGGAGAAACCAGTCACTACACTATCTCCAGAAGCCTCCTGTATGGAGAAACCAGTCACTACACTATCTCCAGAAGCCTCCTATATAGAGAAACCAGTCACTACCCTATCTCCAGAACCCTCCTGTGTGGAGAAACCAGTCACTACACTATATCCAGAAGCCTCATGTATGGAGAAACCAGTCAGTACACTATCTCCAGACACCTCCTGTATGGAGAAACCAATCACTACACTATCTCCAGAAGCCTCCTGTATGGAGAAACCAGTCACTGCACTATCTCCAGAAGCCTCCTGTATGGAGAAACCAGTCACTACACTATCTCCAGACACCTCCTGTATGGAGAAACCAGTCACTACACTATCTCCAGAAGCCTCCTGTATGGAGAAACCAGTCACTACACTATCTCCAGAAGCCTCCTGTATGGAGAAACCAGTCACTACACTATCTCCAGAAGCCTCCTGTATGGAGAAACCAGTCACTACACTATCTCCAGAAGCCTCCTATATAGAGAAACCAGTCACTACCCTATCTCCAGAACCCTCCTGTGTGGAGAAACCAGTCACTACACTATATCCAGAAGCCTCATGTATGGAGAAACCAGTCAGTACACTATCTCCAGACACCTCCTGTATGGAGAAACCAATCACTACACTATCTCCAGAAGCCTCCTGTATGGAGAAACCAGTCACTGCACTATTTCCAGAAGCCTCCTGTATGGAGAAACCAGTCACTACACTATCTCCAGACACCTCCTGTATGGAGAAACCATTCACTACACTATCTCCAGAAGCCTCCTGTGTGGATAAACTAGTCACTACACTATCTCCAGAAGCCTCCTGTATGGAGAAACCAGTTACTACTCTATCTCCAGAACCCTCCTGTATGGAGAAACCAGTCACTACACCATCTCCAGAAGCCTCCTGTGTGGAGAAACCAGTCACTACACTATCTCCAGAAGCCTCCTGTATGGAGAAACCAGTCACTACACTATCTCCAGAAGCCTCCTGTATGGAGAAACCAGTCACTACACTATCTCCAGAAGCCTCCTGTATGGAGAAACCAGTCACTACACTATCTCTAGAAGCCTCCTGTATGGAGAAACCAGTCACTGCACTATCTCCAGACACCTCCTATATGGAGAAACCAGTCACTACACTATCTCCAGAAGCCTCCTGTATGGAGAAACCAGACACTACACTATCTCCAGAAGCATCCTGTATGGAGAAACCAGTCACTACACTATCTCCAGAAGCCTCCTGTATGGAGAAACCAGTCACTACACTATCTCCAGATGCCTCCTGTATGGAGAAACCAGTCACTACACTATCTCCAGAAGCCTCCTGTATGGAGAAACTAGTCACTACACTATCTCCAGAACCCTCCTGTATGGAGAAACCAGTCACTACACTATCTCCAGAAGCCTCCTGTATGGATAAACCAGTCACTACACTATCTCCAGAAGCCTCCTATATGGAGAAACCAGTCACTACACTATCTCCAGAAGCCTCATGTATGGAGAAACCAGTCACTACACTATCTCCAGAAGCCTCATGTATGGAGAAACCAGTCACTACACTATCTCTAGACACCTGCTGTATGGAGAAACCAGTGACTACACTATCTCCAGAAGCCTCCTTTATGAAGAAACCAGTCACTACACTATCTCCAGAAGCCTCCTGTATGGAGAAACCAGTCACTACTCTATCTCCAGAACCCTCCTGTATGGAGAAACCAGTCACTACACCATCTCCAGAAGCCTCCTGTATGGAGAAAGCAGTCACTACACTATCTCCAGAAGCCTCCTGTATGGAGAAACCAGTCACTACACTATCTCCAGAAGCCTCCTGTATGGAGAAACCAGTCACTACACTATCTCCAGAAGCCTCCTGTATGGAGAAACCAGTCACTACACTATCTCCAGACACCTCCTGTATGGAGAAACCAGTCACTACACTATCTCCAGAAGCCTCCTGTATGGAGAAACCAGACACTACACTATCTCCAGAAGCCTCCTTTATGGAGAAACCAGTCACTACACTATCTCCAGAAGCCTCCTGTATGGAGAAACCAGTCACTACACTATCTCCAGAAGCCTCCTATTTAGAGAAACCAGTCACTACCCTATCTCCAGAACCCTCCTGTGTGGAGAAACCAGTCACTACACTATATCCAGAAGCCTCATGTATGGAGAAACCAGTCAGTACACTATCTCCAGACACCTCCTGTATGGAGAAACCAATCACTACACTATCTCCAGAAGCCTCCTTTATGGAGAAACCAGTCACTACACTATCTCCAGAAGCCTCCTGTATGGAGAAACCAGTCACTACTCTATCTCCAGAAGCCTCCTGTATGGAGAAACCAGTCACTACACTATCTCCAGAAGCCTCCTGTATGGAGAAACCCGTCACTACACTATCTCCAGAAGCCTCCTGTATGGAGAAACCAGTCACTACACTATCTCCAGAAGCCTCCTGTATGGAGAAACCAGTCACTGCACTATCTCCAGAAGCCTCCTGTATGGAGAAACCAGTCACTACACTATCTCCAGACACCTCCTGTATGGAGAAACCATTCACTACACTATCTCCAGAAGCCTCCTGTGTGGATAAACTAGTCACTACACTATCTCCAGAAGCCTCCTGTATGGAGAAACCAGTCACTACTCTATCTCCAGAACCCTCCTGTATGGAGAAACCAGTCACTACACCATCTCCAGAAGCCTCCTGTGTGGAGAAACCAGTCACTACACTATCTCCAGAAGCCTCCTGTATGGAGAAACCAGTCACTACACTATCTCCAGAAGCCTCCTGTATGGAGAAACCAGTCACTACACTATCTCCAGAAGCCTCCTGTATGGAGAAACCAGTCACTACACTGTCTCCAGAAGCCTCCTGTATGGAGAAACCAGTCACTACACTATCTCCAGACACCTCCTGTATGGAGAAACCAGTCACTACACTATCTCCAGAAGCCTCCTGTATGGAGAAACCAGACACTACACTATCTCCAGAAGCATCCTGTATGGAGAAACCAGTCACTACACTATCTCCAGAAGCCTCCTGTATGGAGAAACCAGTCACTACACTATCACCAGAAGCCTCCTGTATGGAGAAACCAGACACTACACTATCTCCAGAAGCATCCTGTATGGAGAAACCAGTCACTACACTATCTCCAGAAGCCTCCTGTATGGAGAAACCAGTCACTACACTATCTCTAGACACCTCCTGTATGGAGAAACCAGTCACTACACTATCTCCAGAAGCCTCCTTTATGAAGAAACCAGTCACTACACTATCTCCAGAAGCCTCCTGTATGGAGAAACCAGTCACTACTCTATCTCCAGAACCCTCCTGTATGGAGAAACCAGTCACTACACCATCTCCAGAAGCCTCCTGTATGGAGAAACCAGTCACTACACTATCTCCAGAAGCCTCCTGTATGGAGAAACCAGTCACTACACTATCTCCAGAAGCCTCCTGTATGGAGAAACCAGTCACTACACTATCTCCAGAAGCCTCCTGTATGGAGAAACAAGTCACTACACTATCTCCAGACACCTCCTGTATGGAGAAACCAGTCACTACACTATCTCCAGAAGCCTCCTGTATGGAGAAACCAGACACTACACTATCTCCAGAAGCCTCCTTTATGGAGAAACCAGTCACTACACTATCTCCAGAAGCCTCCTGTATGGAGAAACCAGTCACTACACTATCTCCAGAATCCTCCTATATAGAGAAACCAGTCACTACCCTATTTCCAGAACCCTCCTGTGTGGAGAAACCAGTCACTACACTATATCGAGAAGCCTCATGTATGGAGAAACCAGTCAGTACACTATCTCCACACACCTCCTGTATGGAGAAACCAATCACTACACTATCTCCAGAAGCCTCCTTTATGGAGAGACCAGTCACTACACTATCTCCAGAAGCCTCCTGTATGGAGAAACCAGTCACTACTCTATCTCCAGAACCCTCCTGTATGGAGAAACCAGTCACTACACCATCTCCAGAAGCCTCCTGTGTGGAGAAACCAGTCACTACACTATCTCCAGAAGCCTCATGTATGGAGAAACCAGTCACTACACTATCTCCAGAAGCCTCCTTTATGGAGAAACCAGTCACTACACTATCTCCAGAAGCCTCCTGTATGGAGAAACCAGTCACTACACTATCTCCAGAAGCCTCCTGTATGGAGAAACCAGTCACTGGACTATCTCCAGAAGCCTCCTGTATGGAGAAACCAGTCACTACACTATCTCCAGACACCTCCTGTATGGAGAAACCATTCACTACACTATCTCCAGAAGCCTCCTGTGTGGATAAACTAGTCACTACACTATCTCCAGAAGCCTCCTGTATGGAGAAACCAGTCACTACTCTATCTCCAGAACCCTCCTGTATGGAGAAACCAGTCACTACACCATCTCCAGAAGCCTCCTGTGTGGAGATACCAGTCACTACACTATCTCCAGAAGCCTCCTGTATGGAGAAACCAGTCACTACACTATCTCCAGAAGCCTCCTGTATGGAGAAACCAGTCACTACACTATCTCCAGAAGCCTCCTGTATGGAGAAACCAGTCACTACACTATCTCCAGAAGCCTCCTGTATGGAGAAACCAGTCACTACACTATCTCCAGACACCTCCTGTATGGAGAAACCAGTCACTACACTATCTCCAGAAGCCTCCTGTATGGAGAAACCAGACACTACACTATCTCCAGAAGCCTCCTTTATGGAGAAAGCAGTCACTACACTATCTCCAGAAGCCTTCTGTATGGAGAAACCAGTCACTACACTATCTCTAGAAGCCTCCTATATGGAGAAACCAGTCACTACTCTATCTCCAGAACCCTCCTGCGCGGAGAAACCAGTCACTGCACCATCTCCAGGAGCCTCCTGTGTGGAGAAACTAGTCACTACACTATCTCCAGAAGCCTCATGTATGGAGAAACTAGTCACTACACTATCTCCAGACACCTCCTGTATGTAGAAACCAGTCACTACACTATCTCCAGAAGCCTCCTGTATGGAGAAACCAGTCACTACACTATCTCCAGAAGCCTCCTGTATGGAGAAACCAGTCACTACACTATCTCCAGAAGCCTC
Source organism: Phyllobates terribilis (assembly GCF_046119375.1). NCBI lineage: Eukaryota > Metazoa > Chordata > Amphibia > Anura > Dendrobatidae > Phyllobates > Phyllobates terribilis. The sequence continues at coordinate 1,238,609,757 of NW_027362761.1, read as the reverse complement.
CTATATGGAGAAACCAGTCACTACACTATCTCCAGAAGCCTCATGTATGTAGAAACCAGTCACTACACTATCTCCAGAAGCCTCATGTATGGAGAAACCAGTCACTATACTATCTCCAGACACCTCCTGTATGGAGAAACCAGTCACTACACTATCTCCAGACACCTCCTGTATGGAGAAACCAGTCACTACACTATCTCCAGAAGCCTCCTGTATGGAGAAACCAGACACTACACTATCTCCAGAAGCCTCCTTTATGGAGAAACCAGTCGCTACACTATCTCCAGAAGCCTCCTGTATGGAGAAACCAGTCACTACACTATCTCCAGACACCTCCTGTATGGAGAAACCAGTCACTACACTATCTCCAGAAGCCTCCTGTATGGAGAAACCAGACACTACACTATCTCCAGAAGCCTCCTTTATGGAGAAACCAGTCGCTACACTATCTCCAGAAGCCTCCTGTATGGAGAAACCAGTCACTACACTATCTCCAGAAGCCTCCTATATAGAGAAACCAGTCACTACACTATCTCCAGAAGCCTCATGTATGTAGAAACCAGTCACTACACTATCTCCAGAAGCCTCATGTATGGAGAAACCAGTCACTATACTATCTCCAGACACCTCCTGTATGGAGAAACCAGTCACTACACTATCTCCAGACACCTCCTGTATGGAGAAACCAGTCACTACACTATCTCCAGAAGCCTCCTGTATGGAGAAACCAGACACTACACTATCTCCAGAAGCCTCCTTTATGGAGAAACCAGTCGCTACACTATCTCCAGAAGCCTCCTGTATGGAGAAACCAGTCACTACACTATCTCCAGAAGCCTCCTGTATGGAGAAACCAGTCACTACACTATCTCCAGAAGCCTCCTGTATGGAGAAACCAGTCACTACACTATCTCCAGACACCTCCTGTATGGAGAAACCAGTCACTACACTATCTCCAGAAGCCTCCTGTATGGAGAAACCAGACACTACACTATCTCCAGAAGCCTCCTGTATGGAGAAACCAGTCACTACACTATCCCCAGAAGCCTTCTGTATGGAGAAACCAGTCACTACACTATCTCTAGAAGCCTCCTATATGGAGAAACCAGTCACTACTCTATCTCCAGAACCCTCCTGCGCGGAGAAACCAGTCACTGCACCATCTCCAGGAGCCTCCTGTGTGGAGTTACTAGTCACTACACTATCTCCAGAAGCCTCATGTATGGAGAAACCAGTCACTACACTATCTCCAGACACCTCCTGTATGGAGAAACCAGTCACTACACTATCTCCAGAAGCCTCCTGTATGGAGAAACCAGTCACTACACTATCTCCAGAAGCCTCCTGTATGGAGAAACCAGTCACTACACTATCTCCAGAAGCCTCCTATATGGAGAAACCAGTCACTACACTATCTCCAGAAGCCTCATGTATGTAGAAACCAGTCACTACACTATCTCCAGAAGCCTCATGTATGGAGAAACCAGTCACTATACTATCTCCAGACACCTCCTGTATGGAGAAACCAGTCACTACACTATCTCCAGACACCTCCTGTATGGAGAAACCAGTCACTACACTATTTCCAGAAGCCTCCTGTATGGAGAAACCAGACACTACACTATCTCCAGAAGCCTCCTTTATGGAGAAACCAGTCGCTACACTATCTCCAGAAGCCTCCTGTATGGAGAAACCAGTCACTACACTATCTCCAGACACCTCCTGTATGGAGAAACCAGTCACTACACTATCTCCAGAAGCCTCCTGTATGGAGAAACCAGACACTACACTATCTCCAGAAGCCTCCTTTATGGAGAAACCAGTCGCTACACTATCTCCAGAAGCCTCCTGTATGGAGAAACCAGTCACTACACTATCTCCAGAAGCCTCCTATATAGAGAAACCAGTCACTACTCTATCTCCAGAACCCTCCTGTGTGGAGAAACCAGTCACTACACTATATCCAGAAGCCTCATGTATGGAGAAACCAGTCACTACACTACCTCCAGACACCTCCTGTATGGAGAAACCAATCACTACACTATCTCCAGAAGCATCCTGTATGGAGAAACCAGTCACTACACTATCTCCAGAAGCCTCCTGTATGGAGAAACCAGTCACTACACTATCTCTAGACACCTCCTGTATGGAGAAACCAGTCACTACACTATCTCCAGAAGCCTCCTTTATGAAGAAACCAGTCACTACACTATCTCCAGAAGCCTCCTGTATGGAGAAACCAGTCACTACTCTATCTCCAGAACCCTCCTGTATGGAGAAACCAGTCACTACACCATCTCCAGAAGCCTCCTGTATGGAGAAACCAGTCACTACACTATCTCCAGAAGCCTCCTGTATGGAGAAACCAGTCACTACACTATCTCCAGAAGCCTCCTGTATGGAGAAACCAGTCACTACACTATCTCCAGAAGCCTCCTGTATGGAGAAACCAGTCACTACACTATCTCCAGACACCTCCTGTATGGAGAAACCAGTCACTACACTATCTCCAGAAGCCTCCTGTATGGAGAAACCAGACACTACACTATCTCCAGAAGCCTCCTTTATGGAGAAACCAGTCACTACACTATCTCCAGAAGCCTTCTGTATGGAGAAACCAGTCACTACACTATCTCTAGAAGCCTCCTATATGGAGAAACCAGTCACTACTCTATCTCCAGAACCCTCCTGCGCGGAGAAACCAGTCACTGCACCATCTCCAGGAGCCTCCTGTGTGGAGAAACTAGTCACTACACTATCTCCAGAAGCCTCATGTATGGAGAAACCAGTCACTACACTATCTCCAGACACCTCCTGTATGGAGAAACCAGTCACTACACTATCTCCAGAAGCCTCCTGTATGGAGAAACCAGTCACTACACTATCTCCAGAAGCCTCCTGTATGGAGAAACCAGTCACTACACTATCTCCAGAAGCCTCCTATATGGAGAAACCAGTCACTACACTATCTCCAGAAGCCTCATGTATGTAGAAACCAGTCACTACACTATCTCCAGAAGCCTCATGTATGGAGAAACCAGTCACTATACTATCTCCAGACACCTCCTGTATGGAGAAACCAGTCACTACACTATCTCCAGACACCTCCTGTATGGAGAAACCAGTCACTACACTATCTCCAGAAGCCTCCTGTATGGAGAAACCAGACACTACACTATCTCCAGAAGCCTCCTTTATGGAGAAACCAGTCGCTACACTATCTTCAGAAGCCTCCTGTATGGAGAAACCAGTCACTACACTATCTCCAGACACCTCCTGTATGGAGAAACCAGTCACTACACTATCTCCAGAAGCCTCCTGTATGGAGAAACCAGACACTACACTATCTCCAGAAGCCTCCTTTATGGAGAAACCAGTCGCTACACTATCTCCAGAAGCCTCCTGTATGGAGAAACCAGTCACTACACTATCTCCAGAAGCCTCCTATATAGAGAAACCAGTCACTACTCTATCTCCAGAACCCTCCTGTGTGGAGAAACCAGTCACTACACTATATCCAGAAGCCTCATGTATGGAGAAACCAGTCACTACACTACCTCCAGACACCTCCTGTATGGAGAAACCAATCACTACACTATCTCCAGAAGCATCCTGTATGGAGAAACCAGTCACTACACTATCTCCAGAAGCCTCCTGTATGGAGAAACCAGTCACTACACTATCTCTAGACACCTCCTGTATGGAGAAACCAGTCACTACACTATCTCCAGAAGCCTCCTTTATGAAGAAACCAGTCACTACACTATCTCCAGAAGCCTCCTGTATGGAGAAACCAGTCACTACTCTATCTCCAGAACCCTCCTGTATGGAGAAACCAGTCACTACACCATCTCCAGAAGCCTCCTGTATGGAGAAACCAGTCACTACACTATCTCCAGAAGCCTCCTGTATGGAGAAACCAGTCACTACACTATCTCCAGAAGCCTCCTGTATGGAGAAACCAGTCACTACACTATCTCCAGAAGCCTCCTGTATGGAGAAGCCAGTCACTACACTATCTCCAGACACCTCCTGTATGGAGAAACCAGTCACTACACTATCTCCAGAAGCCTCCTGTATGGAGAAACCAGACACTACACTATCTCCAGAAGCCTCCTTTATGGAGAAACCAGTCACTACACTATCTCCATAAGCCTCCTGTATGGAGAAACCAGTCACTACACTATCTCCAGAAGCCTCCTATATAGAGAAACCAGTCACTACCCTATTTCCAGAACCCTCCTGTGTGGAGAAACCAGTCACTACACTATCTCCAGAAGCCTCATGTATGGAGAAACCAGTCAGTACACTATCTCCAGAAGCCTCCTGTATGGAGAAACCAATCACTACACTATCTCCAGAAGCCTCCTTTATGGAGAAACCAGTCACTACACTATCTCCAGAAGCCTCCTGTATGGAGAAACCAGTCACTACACTATCTCCATAAGCCTCCTGTATGGAGAAACCAGTCACTACTCTATCTCCAGAACCCTCCTGTATGGAGAAACCAGTCACTATACCATCTCCAGAAGCCTCCTGTGTGGAGAAACCAGTCACTACACTATCTCCAGAAGCCTCATGTATGGAGAAACCAGTCACTACACTATCTCCAGAAGCCTCCTTTATGGAGAAACCAGTCACTACACTATCTCCAGAAGCCTCCTGTATGGAGAAACCAGTCACTACACTATCTCCAGAAGCCTCCTGTATGGAGAAACCAGTCACTGCACTATCTCCAGAAGCCTCCTGTATGGAGAAACCAGTCACTACACTATCTCCAGACACCTCCTGTATGGAGAAACCATTCACTACACTATCTCCAGAAGCCTCGTGTGTGGATAAACTAGTCACTACACTATCTCCAGAAGCCTCCTGTATGGAGAAACCAGTCACTACTCTATCTCCAGAACCCTCCTGTATGGAGAAACCAGTCACTACACTATCTCCAGAAGCCTCCTGTATGGAGAAACCAGTCACTACACTATCTCCAGATGCCTCCTGTATGGAGAAACCAGTCACTACACTATCTCCAGAAGCCTCCTGTATGGAGAAACTAGTCACTACACTATCTCCAGAAGCCTCCTGTATGGAGAAACCAGTCACTACACTATCTCCAGAAGCCTCCTGTATGGAGAAACCAGTCACTACACTATCTCCAGAAGCCTCCTATATGGAGAAACCAGTCACTACACTATCTCCAGAAGCCTCATGTATGTAGAAACCAGTCACTACACTATCTCCAGAAGCCTCATGTATGGAGAAACCAGTCACTACACTATCTCCAGACACCTCCTGTATGGAGAAACCAATCACTACACTTTCTCCAGAAGCCTCCTTTATGGAGAAACCAGTCACTACATTATCTCCAGAAGCCTCCTGTATGGAGAAACCAGTCACTACACTATCTCCAGAAGCCTCCTGTATGGAGAAACCAGTCACTACTCTATCTCCAGAACCCTCCTGTATGGAGAAACCAGTCACTACACCATCTCCAAAAGCCTCCTGTGTGGAGAAACCAGTCACTATACTATCTCCAGAAGCCTCCTGTATGGAGAAACCAGTCACTACACTATCTCCAGAAGCCTCCTGTATGGAGAAACCAGTCACTACACTATCTCCAGAAGCCTCCTGTATGGAGAAACCAGTCACTACACTATCTCCAGAAGCCTCCTGTATGGAGAAACCAGTCACTACACTATCTCCAGACACCTCCTGTATGTAGAAACCAGTCACTACACTATCTCCAGAAGCCTCCTGTATGGAGAAACCAGACACTACACTATCTCTAGAAGCCTCCTTTATGGAGAAACCAGTCACTACACTATCTCCAGAAGCCTCCTGTATGGAGAAACCAGTCACTACACTATCTCCAGAAGCCTCCTGTATGGAGAAACCAGTCACTACACTATCTCCAGACACCTCCTGTATGGAGAAACCAGTCACTACACTATCTCCAGAAGCCTCCTGTATGGAGAAACCAGTCAGTACACTATCTCCAGACACCTCCTGTATGGAGAAACCAATCACTACACTATCTCCAGAAGCCTCCTTTATGGAGAAACCAGTCACTACACTATCTCCAGAAGCCTCCTGTATGGAGAAACCAGTCACTACTCTATCTCCAGAACCCTCCTGTATGGAGAAACCAGTCACTACACCATCTCCAGAAGCCTCCTGTGTGGAGAAACCAGTCACTACACTATCTCCAGAAGCCTCATGTATGGAGATACCAGTAACTACACTATCTCCAGACGCCTCCTGTATGGAGAAACCAGTCACTACACTATCTCCAGAAGCCTCCTGTATGGAGAAACCAGTCACTACACTATCTCCAGAAGCCTCCTGTATGGAGAAACCAGTCACTACACTATCTCCAGAAGCCTCTTGTATGGAGAAACCAGTCACTGCACTATCTCCAGAAGCCTCCTGTATGGAGAAACCAGTCACTACACTATCTCCAGACACCTCCTGTATGGAAAAACCATTCACTACACTATCTCCAGAAGCCTCCTGTGTGGATAAACTAGTCACTAAACTATCTCCAGAAGCCTCCTGTATGGAGAAACCAGTCACTACTCTATCTCCAGAACCCTCCTGTATGGAGAAACCAGTCACTACACCATCTCCAGAAGCCTCCTGTGTGGAGAAACCAGTCACTACACTATCTCCAGAAGCCTCCTGTATGGAGAAACCAGTCACTACACTATCTCCAGAAGCCACCTGTATGGAGAAACCAGTCACTACACTATCTCCAGAAGCCTCCTGTATGGAGAAACCAGTCACTACACTATCTCCAGACACCTCCTGTATGGAGAAAACAGTCACTACACTATCTCCAGAAGCCTCCTGTATGGAGAAACCAGACACTACACTATCTCCAGAAGCCTCCTTTATGGAGAAACCAGTCACTACACTATCTCCAGAAGCCTCCTGTATGGAGAAACCAGTCACTACACTATCTCCAGAAGCCTCCTATTTAGAGAAACCAGTCACTACCCTATCTCCAGAACCCTCCTGTGTGGAGAAACCAGTCACTACACTATATCCAGAAGCCTCATGTATGGAGAAACCAGTCAGTACACTATCTCCAGACACCTCCTGTATGGAGAAACCAATCACTACACTATCTCCAGAAGCCTCCTTTATGGAGAAACCAGTCACTACACTATCTCCAGAAGCCTCCTGTATGGAGAAACCAGTCACTACTCTATCTCCAGAAGCCTCCTGTATGGAGAAACCAGTCACTACACTATCTCCAGAAGCCTCCTGTATGGAGAAACCCGTCACTACACTATCTCCAGAAGCCTCCTGTATGGAGAAACCAGTCACTACACTATCTCCAGAAGCCTCCTGTATGGAGAAACCAGTCACTGCACTATCTCCAGAAGCCTCCTGTATGGAGAAACCAGTCACTACACTATCTCCAGACACCTCCTGTATGGAGAAACCATTCACTACACTATCTCCAGAAGCCTCCTGTGTGGATAAACTAGTCACTACACTATCTCCAGAAGCCTCCTGTATGGAGAAACCAGTCACTACTCTATCTCCAGAACCCTCCTGTATGGAGAAACCAGTCACTACACCATCTCCAGAAGCCTCCTGTGTGGAGAAACCAGTCACTACACTATCTCCAGAAGCCTCCTGTATGGAGAAACCAGTCACTACACTATCTCCAGAAGCCTCCTGTATGGAGAAACCAGTCACTACACTATCTCCAGAAGCCTCCTGTATGGAGAAACCAGTCACTACACTGTCTCCAGAAGCCTCCTGTATGGAGAAACCAGTCACTACACTATCTCCAGACACCTCCTGTATGGAGAAACCAGTCACTACACTATCTCCAGAAGCCTCCTGTATGGAGAAACCAGACACTACACTATCTCCAGAAGCATCCTGTATGGAGAAACCAGTCACTACACTATCTCCAGAAGCCTCCTGTATGGAGAAACCAGTCACTACACTATCTCCAGAAGCCTCCTGTATGGAGAAACCAGACACTACACTATCTCCAGAAGCATCCTGTATGGAGAAACCAGTCACTACACTATCTCCAGAAGCCTCCTGTATGGAGAAACCAGTCACTACACTATCTCTAGACACCTCCTGTATGGAGAAACCAGTCACTACACTATCTCCAGAAGCCTCCTTTATGAAGAAACCAGTCACTACACTATCTCCAGAAGCCTCCTGTATGGAGAAACCAGTCACTACTCTATCTCCAGAACCCTCCTGTATGGAGAAACCAGTCACTACACCATCTCCAGAAGCCTCCTGTATGGAGAAACCAGTCACTACACTATCTCCAGAAGCCTCCTGTATGGAGAAACCAGTCACTACACTATCTCCAGAAGCCTCCTGTATGGAGAAACCAGTCACTACACTATCTCCAGAAGCCTCCTGTATGGAGAAACCAGTCACTACACTATCTCCAGACACCTCCTGTATGGAGAAACCAGTCACTACACTATCTCCAGAAGCCTCCTGTATGGAGAAACCAGACACTACACTATCTCCAGAAGCCTCCTTTATGGAGAAACCAGTCACTACACTATCTCCAGAAGCCTCCTGTATGGAGAAACCAGTCACTACACTATCTCCAGAAGCCTCCTATATAGAGAAACCAGTCACTACCCTATTTCCAGAACCCTCCTGTGTGGAGAAACCAGTCACTACACTATATCGAGAAGCCTCATGTATGGAGAAACCAGTCAGTACACTATCTCCACACACCTCCTGTATGGAGAAACCAATCACTACACTATCTCCAGAAGCCTCCTTTATGGAGAGACCAGTCACTACACTATCTCCAGAAGCCTCCTGTATGGAGAAACCAGTCACTACTCTATCTCCAGAACCCTCCTGTATGGAGAAACCAGTCACTACACCATCTCCAGAAGCCTCCTGTGTGGAGAAACCAGTCACTACACTATCTCCAGAAGCCTCATGTATGGAGAAACCAGTCACTACACTATCTCCAGAAGCCTCCTTTATGGAGAAACCAGTCACTACACTATCTCCAGAAGCCTCCTGTATGGAGAAACCAGTCACTACACTATCTCCAGAAGCCTCCTGTATGGAGAAACCAGTCACTGGACTATCTCCAGAAGCCTCCTGTATGGAGAAACCAGTCACTACACTATCTCCAGACACCTCCTGTATGGAGAAACCATTCACTACACTATCTCCAGAAGCCTCCTGTGTGGATAAACTAGTCACTACACTATCTCCAGAAGCCTCCTGTATGGAGAAACCAGTCACTACTCTATCTCCAGAACCCTCCTGTATGGAGAAACCAGTCACTACACCATCTCCAGAAGCCTCCTGTGTGGAGATACCAGTCACTACACTATCTCCAGAAGCCTCCTGTATGGAGAAACCAGTCACTACACTATCTCCAGAAGCCTCCTGTATGGAGAAACCAGTCACTACACTATCTCCAGAAGCCTCCTGTATGGAGAAACCAGTCACTACACTATCTCCAGAAGCCTCCTGTATGGAGAAACCAGTCACTACACTATCTCCAGACACCTCCTGTATGGAGAAACCAGTCACTACACTATCTCCAGAAGCCTCCTGTATGGAGAAACCAGACACTACACTATCTCCAGAAGCCTCCTTTATGGAGAAACCAGTCACTACACTATCTCCAGAAGCCTTCTGTATGGAGAAACCAGTCACTACACTATCTCTAGAAGCCTCCTATATGGAGAAACCAGTCACTACTCTATCTCCAGAACCCTCCTGCGCGGAGAAACCAGTCACTGCACCATCTCCAGGAGCCTCCTGTGTGGAGAAACTAGTCACTACACTATCTCCAGAAGCCTCCTGTATGGAGAAACTAGTCACTACACTATCTCCAGACACCTCCTGTATGTAGAAACCAGTCACTACACTATCTCCAGAAGCCTCCTGTATGGAGAAACCAGTCACTACACTATCTCCAGAAGCCTCCTGTATGGAGAAACCAGTCACTACACTATCTCCAGAAGCCTCCTATATGGAGAAACCAGTCACTACACTATCTCCAGAAGCCTCATGTATGTAGAAACCAGTCACTACACTATCTCCAGAAGCCTCATGTATGGAGAAACCAGTCACTATACTATCTCCAGACACCTCCTGTATGGAGAAACCAGTCACTACACTATCTCCAGACACCTCCTGTATGGAGAAACCAGTCACTACACTATCTCCAGAAGCCTCCTGTATGGAGAAACCAGACACTACACTATCTCCAGAAGCCTCCTTTATGGAGAAACCAGTCGCTACACTATCTCCAGAAGCCTCCTGTATGGAGAAACCAGTCACTACACTATCTCCAGACACCTCCTGTATGGAGAAACCAGTCACTACACTATCTCCAGAAGCCTCCTGTATGGAGAAACCAGACACTACACTATCTCCAGAAGCCTCCTTTATGGAGAAACCAGTCGCTACACTATCTCCAGAAGCCTCCTGTATGGAGAAACCAGTCACTACACTATCTCCAGAAGCCTCCTATATAGAGAAACCAGTCACTACACTATCTCCAGAAGCCTCATGTATGTAGAAACCAGTCACTACACTATCTCCAGAAGCCTCATGTATGGAGAAACCAGTCACTATACTATCTCCAGACACCTCCTGTATGGAGAAACCAGTCACTACACTATCTCCAGACACCTCCTGTATGGAGAAACCAGTCACTACACTATCTCCAGAAGCCTCCTGTATGGAGAAACCAGACACTACACTATCTCCAGAAGCCTCCTTTATGGAGAAACCAGTCGCTAAACTATCTCCAGAAGCCTCCTGTATGGAGAAACCAGTCACTACACTATCTCCAGAAGCCTCCTGTATGGAGAAACCAGACACTACACTATCTCCAGAAGCCTCCTGTATGGAGAAACCAGTCACTACACTATCCCCAGAAGCCTTCTGTATGGAGAAACCAGTCACTACACTATCTCTAGAAGCCTCCTATATGGAGAAACCAGTCACTACTCTATCTCCAGAACCCTCCTGCGCGGAGAAACCAGTCACTGCACCATCACCAGGAGCCTCCTGTGTGGAGTTACTAGTCACTACACTATCTCCAGAAGCCTCATGTATGGAGAAACCAGTCACTACACTATCTCCAGACACCTCCTGTATGGAGAAACCAGTCACTACACTATCTCCAGAAGCCTCCTGTATGGAGAAACCAGTCACTACACTATCTCCAGAAGCCTCCTGTATGGAGAAACCAGTCACTACACTATCTCCAGAAGCCTCCTATATGGAGAAACCAGTCACTACACTATCTCCAGAAGCCTCATGTATGTAGAAACCAGTCACTACACTATCTCCAGAAGCCTCATGTATGGAGAAACCAGTCACTATACTATCTCCAGACACCTCCTGTATGGAGAAACCAGTCACTACACTATCTCCAGACACCTCCTGTATGGAGAAACCAGTCACTACACTATTTCCAGAAGCCTCCTGTATGGAGAAACCAGACACTACACTATCTCCAGAAGCCTCCTTTATGGAGAAACCAGTCGCTACACTATCTCCAGAAGCCTCCTGTATGGAGAAACCAGTCACTACACTATCTCCAGACACCTCCTGTATGGAGAAACCAGTCACTACACTATCTCCAGAAGCCTCCTGTATGGAGAAACCAGACACTACACTATCTCCAGAAGCCTCCTTTATTGAGAAACCAGTCGCTACACTATCTCCAGAAGCCTCCTGTATGGAGAAACCAGTCACTACACTATCTCCAGAAGCCTCCTATATAGAGAAACCAGTCACTACTCTATCTCCAGAACCCTCCTGTGTGGAGAAACCAGTCACTACACTATATCCAGAAGCCTCATGTATGGAGAAACCAGTCACTACACTACCTCCAGACACCTCCTGTATGGAGAAACCAATCACTACACTATCTCCAGAAGCATCCTGTATGGAGAAACCAGTCACTACACTATCTCCAGAAGCCTCCTGTATGGAGAAACCAGTCACTACACTATCTCTAGACACCTCCTGTATGGAGAAACCAGTCACTACACTATCTCCAGAAGCCTCCTTTATGAAGAAACCAGTCACTACACTATCTCCAGAAGCCTCCTGTATGGAGAAACCAGTCACTACTCTATCTCCAGAACCCTCCTGTATGGAGAAACCAGTCACTACACCATCTCCAGAAGCCTCCTGTATGGAGAAACCAGTCACTACACTATCTCCAGAAGCCTCCTGTATGGAGAAACCAGTCACTACACTATCTCCAGAAGCCTCCTGTATGGAGAAACCAGTCACTACACTATCTCCAGAAGCCTCCTGTATGGAGAAACCAGTCACTACACTATCTCCAGACACCTCCTGTATGGAGAAACCAGTCACTACACTATCTCCAGAAGCCTCCTGTATGGAGAAACCAGACACTACACTATCTCCAGAAGCCTCCTTTATGGAGAAACCAGTCACTACACTATCTCCAGAAGCCTTCTGTATGGAGAAACCAGTCACTACACTATCTCTAGAAGCCTCCTATATGGAGAAACCAGTCACTACTCTATCTCCAGAACCCTCCTGCGCGGAGAAACCAGTCACTGCACCATCTCCAGGAGCCTCCTGTGTGGAGAAACTAGTCACTACACTATCTCCAGAAGCCTCATGTATGGAGAAACCAGTCACTACACTATCTCCAGACACCTCCTGTATGGAGAAACCAGTCACTACACTATCTCCAGAAGCCTCCTGTATGGAGAAACCAGTCACTACACTATCTCCAGAAGCCTCCTGTATGGAGAAACCAGTCACTACACTATCTCCAGAAGCCTCCTATATGGAGAAACCAGTCACTACACTATCTCCAGAAGCCTCATGTATGTAGAAACCAGTCACTACACTATCTCCAGAAGCCTCATGTATGGAGAAACCAGTCACTATACTATCTCCAGACACCTCCTGTATGGAGAAACCAGTCACTACACTATCTCCAGACACCTCCTGTATGGAGAAACCAGTCACTACACTATCTCCAGAAGCCTCCTGTATGGAGAAACCAGACACTACACTATCTCCAGAAGCCTCCTTTATGGAGAAACCAGTCGCTACACTATCTTCAGAAGCCTCCTGTATGGAGAAACCAGTCACTACACTATCTCCAGACACCTCCTGTATGGAGAAACCAGTCACTACACTATCTCCAGAAGCCTCCTGTATGGAGAAACCAGACACTACACTATCTCCAGAAGCCTCCTTTATGGAGAAACCAGTCGCTACACTATCTCCAGAAGCCTCCTGTATGGAGAAACCAGTCACTACACTATCTCCAGAAGCCTCCTATATAGAGAAACCAGTCACTACTCTATCTCCAGAACCCTCCTGTGTGGAGAAACCAGTCACTACACTATATCCAGAAGCCTCATGTATGGAGAAACCAGTCACTACACTACCTCCAGACACCTCCTGTATGGAGAAACCAATCACTACACTATCTCCAGAAGCATCCTGTATGGAGAAACCAGTCACTACACTATCTCCAGAAGCCTCCTGTATGGAGAAACCAGTCACTACACTATCTCTAGACACCTCCTGTATGGAGAAACCAGTCACTACACTATCTCCAGAAGCCTCCTTTATGAAGAAACCAGTCACTACACTATCTCCAGAAGCCTCCTGTATGGAGAAACCAGTCACTACACCATCTCCAGAAGCCTCCTGTATGGAGAAACCAGTCACTACACCATCTCCAGAAGCCTCCTGTATGGAGAAACCAGTCACTACACTATCTCCAGAAGCCTCCTGTATGGAGAAACCAGTCACTACACTATCTCCAGAAGCCTCCTGTATGGAGAAACCAGTCACTACACTATCTCCAGAAGCCTCCTGTATGGAGAAGCCAGTCACTACACTATCTCCAGACACCTCCTGTATGGAGAAACCAGTCACTACACTATCTCCAGAAGCCTCCTGTATGGAGAAACCAGACACTACACTATCTCCAGAAGCCTCCTTTATGGAGAAACCAGTCACTACACTATCTCCATAAGCCTCCTGTATGGAGAAACCAGTCACTACACTATCTCCAGAAGCCTCCTATATAGAGAAACCAGTCACTACCCTATTTCCAGAACCCTCCTGTGTGGAGAAACCAGTCACTACACTATATCCAGAAGCCTCATGTATGGAGAAACCAGTCAGTACACTATCTCCAGAAGCCTCCTGTATGGAGAAACCAATCACTACACTATCTCCAGAAGCCTCCTATATAGAGAAACCAGTCACTACCCTATTTCCAGAACCCTCCTGTGTGGAGAAACCAGTCACTACACTATATCCAGAAGCCTCATGTATGGAGAAACCAGTCAGTACACTATCTCCAGAAGCCTCCTGTATGGAGAAACCAGTCACTACACTATCTCTAGACACCTCCTGTATGGAGAAACCAGTCACTACACTATCTCCAGAAGCCTCCTTTATGAAGAAACCAGTCACTACACTATCTCCAGAAGCCTCCTGTATGGAGAAACCAGTCACTACTCTATCTCCAGAACCCTCCTGTATGGAGAAACCAGTCACTACACCATCTCCAGAAGCCTCCTGTATGGAGAAACCAGTCACTACACTATCTCCAGAAGCCTCCTGTATGGAGAAACCAGTCACTACACTATCTCCAGAAGCCTCCTGTATGGAGAAACCAGTCACTACACTATCTCCAGAAGCCTCCTGTATGGAGAAACCAGTCACTACACTATCTCCAGACACCTCCTGTATGGAGAAACCAGTCACTACACTATCTCCAGAAGCCTCCTGTATGGAGAAACCAGTCACTACACTATCTCCAGAAGCCTCCTGTATGGAGAAACCAGTCACTACACTATCTCCAGAAGCCTCCTATATGGAGAAACCAGTCACTACACTATCTCCAGAAGCCTCATGTATGTAGAAACCAGTCACTACACTATCTCCAGAAGCCTCATGTATGGAGAAACCAGTCACTATACTATCTCCAGACACCTCCTGTATGGAGAAACCAGTCACTACACTATCTCCAGACACCTCCTGTATGGAGAAACCAGTCACTACACTATCTCCAGAAGCCTCCTGTATGGAGAAACCAGACACTACACTATCTCCAGAAGCCTCCTTTATGGAGAAACCAGTCGCTACACTATCTCCAGAAGCCTCCTGTATGGAGAAACCAGTCACTACACTATCTCCAGACACCTCCTGTATGGAGAAACCAGTCACTACACTATCTCCAGAAGCCTCCTGTATGGAGAAACCAGACACTACACTATCTCCAGAAGCCTCCTTTATGGAGAAACCAGTCGCTACACTATCTCCAGAAGCCTCCTGTATGGAGAAACCAGTCACTACACTATCTCCAGAAGCCTCCTATATAGAGAAACCAGTCACTACACTATCTCCAGAAGCCTCATGTATGTAGAAACCAGTCACTACACTATCTCCAGAAGCCTCATGTATGGAGAAACCAGTCACTATACTATCTCCAGACACCTCCTGTATGGAGAAACCAGTCACTACACTATCTCCAGACACCTCCTGTATGGAGAAACCAGTCACTACACTATCTCCAGAAGCCTCCTGTATGGAGAAACCAGACACTACACTATCTCCAGAAGCCTCCTTTATGGAGAAACCAGTCGCTAAACTATCTCCAGAAGCCTCCTGTATGGAGAAACCAGTCACTACACTATCTCCAGAAGCCTCCTGTATGGAGAAACCAGTCACTACACTATCTCCAGAAGCCTCCTGTATGGAGAAACCAGTCACTACACTATCTCCAGACACCTCCTGTATGGAGAAACCAGTCACTACACTATCTCCAGAAGCCTCCTGTATGGAGAAACCAGACACTACACTATCTCCAGAAGCCTCCTGTATGGAGAAACCAGTCACTACACTATCCCCAGAAGCCTTCTGTATGGAGAAACCAGTCACTACACTATCTCTAGAAGCCTCCTATATGGAGAAACCAGTCACTACTCTATCTCCAGAACCCTCCTGCGCGGAGAAACCAGTCACTGCACCATCACCAGGAGCCTCCTGTGTGGAGTTACTAGTCACTACACTATCTCCAGAAGCCTCATGTATGGAGAAACCAGTCACTACACTATCTCCAGACACCTCCTGTATGGAGAAACCAGTCACTACACTATCTCCAGAAGCCTCCTGTATGGAGAAACCAGTCACTACACTATCTCCAGAAGCCTCCTGTATGGAGAAACCAGTCACTACACTATCTCCAGAAGCCTCCTATATGGAGAAACCAGTCACTACACTATCTCCAGAAGCCTCATGTATGTAGAAACCAGTCACTACACTATCTCCAGAAGCCTCATGTATGGAGAAACCAGTCACTATACTATCTCCAGACACCTCCTGTATGGAGAAACCAGTCACTACACTATCTCCAGACACCTCCTGTATGGAGAAACCGGTCACTACACTATTTCCAGAAGCCTCCTGTATGGAGAAACCAGACACTACACTATCTCCAGAAGCCTCCTTTATGGAGAAACCAGTCGCTACACTATCTCCAGAAGCCTCCTGTATGGAGAAACCAGTCACTACACTATCTCCAGACACCTCCTGTATGGAGAAACCAGTCACTACACTATCTCCAGAAGCCTCCTGTATGGAGAAACCAGACACTACACTATCTCCAGAAGCCTCCTTTATTGAGAAACCAGTCGCTACACTATCTCCAGAAGCCTCCTGTATGGAGAAACCAGTCACTACACTATCTCCAGAAGCCTCCTATATAGAGAAACCAGTCACTACTCTATCTCCAGAACCCTCCTGTGTGGAGAAACCAGTCACTACACTATATCCAGAAGCCTCATGTATGGAGAAACCAGTCACTACACTACCTCCAGACACCTCCTGTATGGAGAAACCAATCACTACACTATCTCCAGAAGCATCCTGTATGGAGAAACCAGTCACTACACTATCTCCAGAAGCCTCCTGTATGGAGAAACCAGTCACTACACTATCTCTAGACACCTCCTGTATGGAGAAACCAGTCACTACACTATCTCCAGAAGCCTCCTTTATGAAGAAACCAGTCACTACACTATCTCCAGAAGCCTCCTGTATGGAGAAACCAGTCACTACTCTATCTCCAGAACCCTCCTGTATGGAGAAACCAGTCACTACACCATCTCCAGAAGCCTCCTGTATGGAGAAACCAGTCACTACACTATCTCCAGAAGCCTCCTGTATGGAGAAACCAGTCACTACACTATCTCCAGAAGCCTCCTGTATGGAGAAACCAGTCACTACACTATCTCCAGAAGCCTCCTGTATGGAGAAACCAGTCACTACACTATCTCCAGACACCTCCTGTATGGAGAAACCAGTCACTACACTATCTCCAGAAGCCTCCTGTATGGAGAAACCAGACACTACACTATCTCCAGAAGCCTCCTTTATGGAGAAACCAGTCACTACACTATCTCCAGAAGCCTTCTGTATGGAGAAACCAGTCACTACACTATCTCTAGAAGCCTCCTATATGGAGAAACCAGTCACTACTCTATCTCCAGAACCCTCCTGCGCGGAGAAACCAGTCACTGCACCATCTCCAGGAGCCTCCTGTGTGGAGAAACTAGTCACTACACTATCTCCAGAAGCCTCATGTATGGAGAAACCAGTCACTACACTATCTCCAGACACCTCCTGTATGGAGAAACCAGTCACTACACTATCTCCAGAAGCCTCCTGTATGGAGAAACCAGTCACTACACTATCTCCAGAAGCCTCCTGTATGGAGAAACCAGTCACTACACTATCTCCAGAAGCCTCCTATATGGAGAAACCAGTCACTACACTATCTCCAGAAGCCTCATGTATGTAGAAACCAGTCACTACACTATCTCCAGAAGCCTCATGTATGGAGAAACCAGTCACTATACTATCTCCAGACACCTCCTGTATGGAGAAACCAGTCACTACACTATCTCCAGACACCTCCTGTATGGAGAAACCAGTCACTACACTATCTCCAGAAGCCTCCTGTATGGAGAAACCAGACACTACACTATCTCCAGAAGCCTCCTTTATGGAGAAACCAGTCGCTACACTATCTTCAGAAGCCTCCTGTATGGAGAAACCAGTCACTACACTATCTCCAGACACCTCCTGTATGGAGAAACCAGTCACTACACTATCTCCAGAAGCCTCCTGTATGGAGAAACCAGACACTACACTATCTCCAGAAGCCTCCTTTATGGAGAAACCAGTCGCTACACTATCTCCAGAAGCCTCCTGTATGGAGAAACCAGTCACTACACTATCTCCAGAAGCCTCCTATATAGAGAAACCAGTCACTACTCTATCTCCAGAACCCTCCTGTGTGGAGAAACCAGTCACTACACTATATCCAGAAGCCTCATGTATGGAGAAACCAGTCACTACACTACCTCCAGACACCTCCTGTATGGAGAAACCAATCACTACACTATCTCCAGAAGCATCCTGTATGGAGAAACCAGTCACTACACTATCTCCAGAAGCCTCCTGTATGGAGAAACCAGTCACTACACTATCTCTAGACACCTCCTGTATGGAGAAACCAGTCACTACACTATCTCCAGAAGCCTCCTTTATGAAGAAACCAGTCACTACACTATCTCCAGAAGCCTCCTGTATGGAGAAACCAGTCACTACTCTATCTCCAGAACCCTCCTGTATGGAGAAACCAGTCACTACACCATCTCCAGAAGCCTCCTGTATGGAGAAACCAGTCACTACACTATCTCCAGAAGCCTCCTGTATGGAGAAACCAGTCACTACACTATCTCCAGAAGCCTCCTGTATGGAGAAACCAGTCACTACACTATCTCCAGAAGCCTCCTGTATGGAGAAGCCAGTCACTACACTATCTCCAGACACCTCCTGTATGGAGAAACCAGTCACTACACTATCTCCAGAAGCCTCCTGTATGGAGAAACCAGACACTACACTATCTCCAGAAGCCTCCTTTATGGAGAAACCAGTCACTACACTATCTCCATAAGCCTCCTGTATGGAGAAACCAGTCACTACACTATCTCCAGAAGCCTCCTATATAGAGAAACCAGTCACTACCCTATTTCCAGAACCCTCCTGTGTGGAGAAACCAGTCACTACACTATATCCAGAAGCCTCATGTATGGAGAAACCAGTCAGTACACTATCTCCAGAAGCCTCCTGTATGGAGAAACCAATCACTACACTATCTCCAGAAGCCTCCTTTATGGAGAAACCAGTCACTACACTATCTCCAGAAGCCTCCTGTATGGAGAAACCAGTCACTACACTATCTCCATAAGCCTCCTGTATGGAGAAACCAGTCACTACTCTATCTCCAGAACCCTCCTGTATGGAGAAACCAGTCACTACACCATCTCCAGAAGCCTCCTGTGTGGAGAAACCAGTCACTACACTATCTCCAGAAGCCTCATGTATGGAGAAACCAGTCACTACACTATCTCCAGAAGCCTCCTTTATGGAGAAACCAGTCACTACACTATCTCCAGAAGCCTCCTGTATGGAGAAACCAGTCACTACACTATCTCCAGAAGCCTCCTGTATGGAGAAACCAGTCACTGCACTATCTCCAGAAGCCTCCTGTATGGAGAAACCAGTCACTACACTATCTCCAGACACCTCCTGTATGGAGAAACCATTCACTACACTATCTCCAGAAGCCTCGTGTGTGGATAAACTAGTCACTACACTATCTCCAGAAGCCTCCTGTATGGAGAAACCAGTCACTACTCTATCTCCAGAACCCTCCTGTATGGAGAAACCAGTCACTACACTATCTCCAGAAGCCTCCTGTATGGAGAAACCAGTCACTACACTATCTCCAGAAGCCTCCTGTATGGAGAAACCAGTCACTACACTATCTCCAGACACCTCCTGTATGGAGAAACCAGTCACTACACTATCTCCAGAAGCCTCCTGTATGGAGAAACCAGACACTACACTATCTCCAGAAGCCTCCTTTATGGAGAAACCAGTCACTACACTATCTCCAGAAGCCTTCTGTATGGAGAAACCAGTCACTACACTATCTCTAGAAGCCTCCTATATGGAGAAACCAGTCACTACTCTATCTCCAGAACCCTCCTGCGCGGAGAAACCAGTCACTGCACCATCTCCAGGAGCCTCCTGTGTGGAGAAACTAGTCACTACACTATCTGCAGAAGCCTCATGTATGGAGAAACCAGTCACTACACTATCTCCAGACACCTCCTGTATGGAGAAACCAGTCACTACACTATCTCCAGAAGCCTCCTGTATGGAGAAACCAGTCACTACACTATCTCCAGAAGCCTCCTGTATGGAGAAACCAGTCACTACACTATCTCCAGAAGCCTCCTATATGGAGAAACCAGTCACTACACTATCTCCAGAAGCCTCATGTATGTAGAAACCAGTCACTACACTATCTCCAGAAGCCTCATGTATGGAGAAACCAGTCACTATACTATCTCCAGACACCTCCTGTATGGAGAAACCAGTCACTACACTATCTCCAGACACCTCCTGTATGGAGAAACCAGTCACTACACTATCTCCAGAAGCCTCCTGTATGGAGAAACCAGACACTACACTATCTCCAGAAGCCTCCTTTATGGAGAAACCAGTCGCTACACTATCTCCAGAAGCCTCCTGTGTAGCGCTGGCGTCCTTGCCCTCTGCTAGGCAGGGACGCTGCTCCCCTCACCGCTCTGCTCCGTGCCCGGCGTCCTCTCCCCGCTCTGCTGTCAGCGCGCGCTCCTTCCCGGCGTCCTCCTCCCGCTCTGCTCTCAGCGCGCGCTCCTTCCCGGCCCCTGTGCTTAGGGCGCGCGCGCGCGCGCTCCCCTCCTCTTAAAGGGGCCGCGCGCGCCGTCCTAAGGAGTCCCCGGCCAATGGCCGGAGGACTTCATCATATATAAGGCACCTCCTCCAAAATGGAGGTGCCCGAGCAATGTTGTTTGCACCTGTGTCTCACCTGTGCTTCAGCCCTCAGGTCCCGTTGCCAGTTACCTGCCAGTTACCTGCCAGTTACCTGCCAGTTTCCTGCCAGTTTCCTGCTAGTTACCTGCCTGATTCCTGCCTGAATACTTGTTACCTGCCTGCCTGCCTGAGGTCCGACGGTCTGCCTTACAACTCCGGTCAGTCTGTCTAAGGACCAGCTTGCCCGCTCACCTGGGAGCGCTTCTCCGCTACCTGCCTGCTTGCCAGCCCGGAGGCTCCGTTGTCACGTGCTGTGACCACCAGCTATCTCAGAGACTCTTGCCCGCTCACCTGGGAGCGCATCTCCGTTACCTGCCTGCTTGCCAGCCCGGAGGTCCCGTTGTCACGTGCGGTGACCACCAGCTTTTCCAGAGACTCTTGCCCGCTCACCTGGGAGCGCTTCTCCGTTACCTACCTGCCTGCCAGCCCGGAGGTTCCGCCGTCACGTGCCGTGACCACCTGCTATTCCAGAGACTCTCGCTTGCTCACCTGGGAGCACACATCTACCATCTGCCTGCTAGCCTACCCGGAGGCTCTGCCATCACAGGTCGTACCTACCCCTTACCCAGAGACTGCCCTGATCACTTGCCGTAACTCCCTGTCCGTTCACCCAGAGACTGCCACCCGCTCCCTTACAAGGGCCGCCCCCTTGTATAGTAGCTCAGAGGTTCCGCCTCCCGGACCCGTTACAGTTTGCTCGGGCCATGGAACCCGGTGGCACCCAAGCTCCCTCGCTCTCGGACCTCTGTCTTGAACTGTCCCGTCAGAGGTCCCAACAGGAGGCCATCCTGGGTCACCTGCGGAATGTTAATACTCGCCTGAACACTCTGTCTGATCCACCAACAACCTCCGCCAGTGCCATATCTTGCAATCCGGCAGCTCCGCTGCCCACTAATACTATGGTATCCTACCCCGGACCCCGGCTCTCTGCACCTCCTCGCTTCGGAGGCGACCCCGTCCAGGCTCGGGGCTTCATAAATCAGTGCACCCTGCACTTTGAACTTTTGTCCCATCAGTTTAATTCCGATCGGGCCAAAATTGCCTTTATCATGTCCCATCTCACCGGGGAGGCCCTGGCCTGGCTAAATCCTCTATGGGAGAGAGGAGACCCCCTGGTGTCCAACTTGCCTGCTTTTCTCTCGGCTTTCCGGAAAGTCTTCGACGAACCCGGACGGAAGACCTCATCCGCATCCTCTCTGCTATGCCTCCGTCAGGAGGGTCTCACCGTGGGCCAATATGCCATACGGTTCCGCACCCTTGCCTCGGAGCTGGCCTGGGATAACGACGCTCTGGTATCCGTCTTCTGGGAGGGTCTGTCCGGTCGTATTAAAGATGAACTTGCTGGTCGGGACATTCCTACCTCTCTCGATGATCTAATAACCCTTGCCACCCGGATTGACCTACGGTTCCAGGAGCGTGCCAAAGAGGTCACCCGTGAGAGAAGGATTCCACGTTTAGCTCCTACTTTCCAGAAACCCGTCATTCCCTCCATCTCCCCCCAGGTACACTCTCCTGAGCCTATGCAGGTCGACCAGACCAAGATGGTCAAAACCCGTCAGGACTCACGCCGTGCCGAGGGGAGCTGCTTCTACTGTGGCAGTAAGGAGCACCAGATCCGTGCCTGCCCGGAGAGGTCGGGAAACGCCTGTGTCTAGGTTCGCTCAGAGAGGTCCACCTAGACAAGAATAAATCCTCTCCATCCCTGCTGTTGTCAGTTTCGATCATCTACGGGGAGAACCGTTATTTCGAACTAGCCCAACTTGACTCTGGAGCAGCCGGGAACCTTATTTCACAGTCCCTGGTTGAGAAATACCGCATCCCCACCAAACCTCTGGCTGTACCCTTGTCTGTCGCTGCCGTGGATGGGGGCCTCTTACCTCGCCCCATTCAACTCATCACCGAATCCATTACCCTGCAGGTGGGAATGCTGCATTCTGAAAGTATCTCCTTTCATGTTCTGCCTGGACTCTCTCACGCCCTCTTGCTAGGTCTGCCCTGGCTCCAGAGACATGCACCCGTGCTAGACTGGCAAACCGGAGAGGTCCTTCGCTGGGGACAAGACTGTCATAAAACCTGCCTGGTTCCCGTCCATCCCGTCCGTCCCTCTCCTACCCCAGCTAATCTACCTGGACTTCCGATTCCTTATTGGTCCTATGCAGATGTCTTTAATAAAAAGGAGGCAGAGACATTACCACCACATAGACCATACGACTGTCCCATCGATCTGCTACCCGGTACTACTCCTCCCCGTGGGCGTATCTATCCTTTATCCGCTGCTGAGACCCGGTCAATGTCCGAATATATTGAGGAGAATCTGGCCAGAGGATTCATCCGGAAATCTACCTCCCCGGCGGGAGCAGGCTTCTTTTTCGTCAAAAAGAAGGACGGCTCTCTCCGTCCCTGTATAGACTATAGAGGCCTAAACCTGATCACGGTGAAGAATAAGTACCCCCTTCCGCTCATTCCAGAATTATTTGATCGCCTGAGGGGGGCTAGGATCTTCACCAAACTGGACCTTCGTGGGGCGTACAACCTGGTTCGTATTCGTCAGGGGGATGAATGGAAGACGGCATTCAACACCCGGGACGGCCACTATGAATACCTGGTAATGCCCTTTGGTCTCTGTAACGCTCCTGCCGTCTTTCAAGAGTTGGTCAATGACATCTTCCGGGACCTTCTCTACTCTTGCGTAGTGGTGTACCTGGACGACATCTTGGTCTTCTCTCCGGATCTCCAGACTCACCGGAGGGACGTTCGTCAGGTCCTGCTCAGGCTAAGGCAGAACCATCTCTACGCTAAATTTGAGAAGTGCCTCTTTGAGCAGACCTCGCTTCCGTTTCTGGGCTACATTATCTCTCAGACCGGCCTACAAATGGATCCTGAGAAACTGTCTGCCATCGAGAAATGGCCCCGACCGGAGGGGTTGAAGGCCATTCAGCGATTCCTGGGCTTCGCCAACTACTACCGCCTCTTCATACCACACTTCTCTTCCCGGACGGCCCCAATTTCTGCGCTCACCCGTAAAGGTACTAATCCCAAAGAGTGGCCACCCGAAGCAGAGGAGGCCTTTCTTTCCCTTAAACAGGCCTTCTCTTCCGCCTCGGTGCTGCATCGCCCAGATGGCAACAAACAGTTCTTCCTGGAAGTTGACGCCTCCTCCTCTGGAGCCGGAGCGGTACTTACTCAAAAATCATCTTCCGGGAGGATGGTAACTTGTGGCTTCTTCTCTAAACTCTTCTCCTCCTCTGAGCGCAACTATTCCATAGGAGACCGAGAGTTATTGGCCATCAAACTGGCATTGGAGGAGTGGCGTTACCTGCTCGAGGGGGCTCTTCACCCGGTAATAATTTACACTGACCACAAGAACTTGGCTTACCTCCAGCATGCCCAGAGACTTAACCCGCGCCAAGCCCGGTGGTCCTTGTTTTTTGCTCGTTTTGATTTTGTCCTTCATTTTCGCCCGGCTGACAAAAACGTCAAGGCGGACGCCTTGTCTCGGTCCTTTCTGGTGTCTGATCTCGAGGAGGATCCGAAACATATCATCGATCCCGCCAGAGTAATGCAGGTGGCTCCCGTGAGTCTAAATCGTCTTCCTCCTGGTAAGACGTTCGTACCAGTACCTGATCGGGAGAAGATCCTACACTGGGGTCATTCGTCTAAACTAGCTGGCCACGCCGGTCAGAAAAAGACCCTCCAGCTTATTACCCGGCACTACTGGTGGCCTAACCTGCACAAGGATGTAATAGACTTTGTTTCTGCCTGTGTGTCCTGCGCCCGCAACAAAGTTCCGAGACACCTGCCGGCCGGCCGCCTCCTACCTCTGCCAGTACCTGCTGCCCCCTGGCAGCATATAGCGATGGACTTCATTACTGATCTACCCGTCTCTGCCGGTTGTACGGTCATTTGGGTGGTCGCTGACCGCTTCTCCAAGATGGCTCACTTCATTCCACTGCCAGGTCTTCCGTCTGCACCCGAGCTGGCTAAAGACTTTATCCGCCACATCTTCCGTCTTCATGGCCTGCCCCGTCACATCGTGTCGGATCGTGGGGTACAGTTCACTTCCCGTTTCTGGAGAGCCACTTGTAAATTGCTGGACGTCACCCTGGACTTCTCCTCCGCTTACCACCCACAGTCTAATGGTCAAGTGGAGCGGATCAATCAGAACCTGACCAGTTACCTTCGGCACTTCGTTAATGCCCACCATTCTGACTGGGTGGATCTCCTGCCATGGGCCGAATTCTCGTACAACAATCACGAGAGCGAGTCTTCCTCCAAATCCCCGTTTTTTGTAGTCTACGGTCAGCATCCTCGGATCCCGTTTCCCGTCTCCACCTCGGCGGACAATCCGGCTGCGGAATCTCTTGTTAACAAATTTTCCTCCATATGGGAGAGTACCCGGTCCGCACTCCTTCTGTCTTCCGAGCGTATGAAAAGACACGCTGACAAAAAATGTCTGGACCCTCCTCAATTCCGCCCTGGGGATAAAGTCTGGCTCTCGTCCAAATATGTCCGGCTCAAGATCCCTTCCTATAAGTTAGGGCCTCGGTTCATCGGCCCACTGGAGGTCATCAGTCAGATCAACCCGGTGGCCTATAAATTGAAACTCCCGGCCAACTTACGGATCCCTAACTCCTTCCATGTGTCTCTCCTCAAACCTGTGGTGCTTAACTCTTTTTCCAAGTCTACAGGTACGCCTCCTGCTCCGGTTTCTGCTGAGGACGAGTTTGAGGTAGAGAACATTCTTGCCACCAAAAGGGTAAGAGGAAAGACCTTTTTTCTGGTAGATTGGAAGGGGTTTGGTCCTGAGGAGAGAACGTGGGAGCCCCGGGAGAACATCCATGCCCCTCTCATCCTAGCTAAATTTCTGTCTGGCCTAAAAAAGGGGGGGCCTAAAGGGGGGGGTACTGTAGCGCTGGCGTCCCTGCCCTCTGCTAGGCAGGGACGCTGCTCCCCTCACCGCTCTGCTCCGTGCCCGGCGTCCTCTCCCCGCTCTGCTGTCAGCGCGCGCTCCTTCCCGGCGTCCTCCTCCCGCTCTGCTCTCAGCGCGCGCTCCTTCCCGGCCCCTGTGCTTAGGGCGCGCGCGCTCCCCTCCTCTTAAAGGGACCGCGCGCGCCGTCCTAAGGAGTCCCCGGCCAATGGCCGGAGGACTTCATCATATATAAGGCACCTCCTCCAAAATGGAGGTGCCCGAGCAATGTTGTTTGCACCTGTGTCTCACCTGTGCTTCAGCCCTCAGGTCCCGTTGCCAGTTACCTGCCAGTTACCTGCCAGTTACCTGCCAGTTTCCTGCCAGTTTCCTGCTAGTTACCTGCCTGATTCCTGCCTGAATACTTGTTACCTGCCTGCCTGCCTGAGGTCCGACGGTCTGCCTTACAACTCCGGTCAGTCTGTCTAAGGACCAGCTTGCCCGCTCACCTGGGAGCGCTTCTCCGCTACCTGCCTGCTTGCCAGCCCGGAGGCTCCGTTGTCACGTGCTGTGACCACCAGCTATCTCAGAGACTCTTGCCCGCTCACCTGGGAGCGCATCTCCGTTACCTGCCTGCTTGCCAGCCCGGAGGTCCCGTTGTCACGTGCGGTGACCACCAGCTTTTCCAGAGACTCTTGCCCGCTCACCTGGGAGCGCTTCTCCGTTACCTACCTGCCTGCCAGCCCGGAGGTTCCGCCGTCACGTGCCGTGACCACCTGCTATTCCAGAGACTCTCGCTTGCTCACCTGGGAGCACACATCTACCATCTGCCTGCTAGCCTACCCGGAGGCTCTGCCATCACAGGTCGTACCTACCCCTTACCCAGAGACTGCCCTGATCACTTGCCGTAACTCCCTGTCCGTTCACCCAGAGACTGCCACCCGCTCCCTTACAAGGGCCGCCCCCTTGTATAGTAGCTCAGAGGTTCCGCCTCCCGGACCCGTTACATCCTGTATGGAGAAACCAGTCACTACACTATCTCCAGACACCTCCTGTATGGAGAAACCAGTCACTACACTATCTCCAGAAGCCTCCTGTATGGAGAAACCAGACACTACACTATCTCCAGAAGCCTCCTTTATGGAGAAACCAGTCGCTACACTATCTCCAGAAGCCTCCTGTATGGAGAAACCAGTCACTACACTATCTCCAGAAGCCTCCTATATAGAGAAACCAGTCACTACTCTATCTCCAGAACCCTCCTGTGTGGAGAAACCAGTCACTACACTATATCCAGAAGCCTCATGTATGGAGAAACCAGTCACTACACTACCTCCAGACACCTCCTGTATGGAGAAACCAATCACTACACTATCTCCAGAAGCATCCTGTATGGAGAAACCAGTCACTACACTATCTCCAGAAGCCTCCTGTATGGAGAAACCAGTCACTACACTATCTCTAGACACCTCCTGTATGGAGAAACCAGTCACTACACTATCTCCAGAAGCCTCCTTTATGAAGAAACCAGTCACTACACTATCTCCAGAAGCCTCCTGTATGGAGAAACCAGTCACTACTCTATCTCCAGAACCCTCCTGTATGGAGAAACCAGTCACTACACCATCTCCAGAAGCCTCCTGTATGGAGAAACCAGTCACTACACTATCTCCAGAAGCCTCCTGTATGGAGAAGCCAGTCACTACACTATCTCCAGACACCTCCTGTATGGAGAAACCAGTCACTACACTATCTCCAGAAGCCTCCTGTATGGAGAAACCAGACACTACACTATCTCCAGAAGCCTCCTTTATGGAGAAACCAGTCACTACACTATCTCCATAAGCCTCCTGTATGGAGAAACCAGTCACTACACTATCTCCAGAAGCCTCCTATATAGAGAAACCAGTCACTACCCTATTTCCAGAACCCTCCTGTGTGGAGAAACCAGTCACTACACTATATCCAGAAGCCTCATGTATGGAGAAACCAGTCAGTACACTATCTCCAGAAGCCTCCTGTATGGAGAAACCAATCACTACACTATCTCCAGAAGCCTCCTTTATGGAGAAACCAGTCACTACACTATCTCCAGAAGCCTCCTGTATGGAGAAACCAGTCACTACACTATCTCCATAAGCCTCCTGTATGGAGAAACCAGTCACTACTCTATCTCCAGAACCCTCCTGTATGGAGAAACCAGTCACTACACCATCTCCAGAAGCCTCCTGTGTGGAGAAACCAGTCACTACACTATCTCCAGAAGCCGCATGTATGGAGAAACCAGTCACTACACTATCTCCAGAAGCCTCCTTTATGGAGAAACAGTCACTACACTATCTCCAGAAGCCTCCTGTATGGAGAAACCAGTCACTACACTATCTCCAGAAGCCTCCTGTATGGAGAAACCAGTCACTGCACTATCTCCAGAAGCCTCCTGTATGGAGAAACCAGTCACTACACTATCTCCAGACACCTCCTGTATGGAGAAACCATTCACTACACTATCTCCAGAAGCCTCGTGTGTGGATAAACTAGTCACTACACTATCTCCAGAAGCCTCCTGTATGGAGAAACCAGTCACTACTCTATCTCCAGAACCCTCCTGTATGGAGAAACCAGTCACTACACCATCTCCAGAAGCCTCCTGTATGGAGAAACCAGTCACTACACTATCTCCAGAAGCCTCCTGTATGGAGAAGCCAGTCACTACACTATCTCCAGACACCTCCTGTATGGAGAAACCAGTCACTACACTATCTCCAGAAGCCTCCTGTATGGAGAAACCAGACACTACACTATCTCCAGAAGCCTCCTTTATGGAGAAACCAGTCACTACACTATCTCCATAAGCCTCCTGTATGGAGAAACCAGTCACTACACTATCTCCAGAAGCCTCCTATATAGAGAAACCAGTCACTACCCTATTTCCAGAACCCTCCTGTGTGGAGAAACCAGTCACTACACTATATCCAGAAGCCTCATGTATGGAGAAACCAGTCAGTACACTATCTCCAGAAGCCTCCTGTATGGAGAAACCAATCACTACACTATCTCCAGAAGCCTCCTTTATGGAGAAACCAGTCACTACACTATCTCCAGAAGCCTCCTGTATGGAGAAACCAGTCACTACACTATCTCCATAAGCCTCCTGTATGGAGAAACCAGTCACTACTCTATCTCCAGAACCCTCCTGTATGGAGAAACCAGTCACTACACCATCTCCAGAAGCCTCCTGTGTGGAGAAACCAGTCACTACACTATCTCCAGAAGCCGCATGTATGGAGAAACCAGTCACTACACTATCTCCAGAAGCCTCCTTTATGGAGAAACAGTCACTACACTATCTCCAGAAGCCTCCTGTATGGAGAAACCAGTCACTACACTATCTCCAGAAGCCTCCTGTATGGAGAAACCAGTCACTGCACTATCTCCAGAAGCCTCCTGTATGGAGAAACCAGTCACTACACTATCTCCAGACACCTCCTGTATGGAGAAACCATTCACTACACTATCTCCAGAAGCCTCGTGTGTGGATAAACTAGTCACTACACTATCTCCAGAAGCCTCCTGTATGGAGAAACCAGTCACTACTCTATCTCCAGAACCCTCCTGTATGGAGAAACCAGTCATCACACCATCTCCAGAAGCCTCCTGTGTGGAGATACCAGTCACTACACTATCTCCAGAAGCCTCCTGTATGGAGAAACCAGTCACTACACTATCTCCATAAGCCTCCTGTATGGAGAAACCAGTCACTACACTATCTCCAGAAGCCTCCTGTATGGAGAAACCAGTCACTACACTATCTCCAGAAGCCTCCTGTATGGAGAAACCAGTCACTACACTATCTCCAGACACCTCCTGTATGGAGAAACCAGTCACTACACTATCTCCAGAAGCCTCCTGTATGGAGAAACCAGACACTACACTATCTCCAGAAGCCTCCTTTATGGAGAAACCAGTCACTACACTATCTCCAGAAGCCTCCTGTATGGAGAAACCAGTCACTACACTATCTCTAGAAGCCTCCTATATGGAGAAACCAGTCACTACTCTATCTCCAGAACCCTCCTGCGCGGAGAAACCAGTCACTGCACCATCTCCAGGAGCCTCCTGTGTGGAGAAACTAGTCACTACACTATCTCCAGAAGCCTCATGTATGGAGAAACCAGTCACTACACTATCTCCAGACACCTCCTGTATGGAGAAACCAGTCACTACACTATCTCCAGAAGCCTCCTGTATGGAGAAACCAGTCACTACACTATCTCCAGAAGCCTCCTGTGTGGATAAACTAGTCACTACACTATCTCCAGAAGCCTCCTGTATGGAGAAACCAGTCACTACTCTATCTCCAGAACCCTCCTGTATGGAGAAACCAGTCACTACACCATCTCCAGAAGCCTCCTGTGTGGAGATACCAGTCACTACACTATCTCCAGAAGCCTCCTGTATGGAGAAACCAGTCACTACACTATCTCCATAAGCCTCCTGTATGGAGAAACCAGTCACTACACTATCTCCAGAAGCCTCCTGTATGGAGAAACCAGTCACTACACTATCTCCAGAAGCCTCCTGTATGGAGAAACCAGTCACTACACTATCTCCAGACACCTCCTGTATGGAGAAACCAGTCACTACACTATCTCCAGAAGCCTCCTGTATGGAGAAACCAGACACTACACTATCTCCAGAAGCATCATTTATGGAGAAACCAGTCACTACACTATCTCCAGAAGCCTCCTGTATGGAGAAACCAGTCACTACACTATCTCTAGAAGCCTCCTATATGGAGAAACCAGTCACTACTCTATCTCCAGAACCCTCCTGCGCGGAGAAACCAGTCACTGCACCATCTCCAGGAGCCTCCTGTGTGGAGAAACTAGTCACTACACTATCTCCAGAAGCCTCATGTATGGAGAAACCAGTCACTACACTATCTCCAGACACCTCCTGTATGGAGAAACCAGTCACTACACTATCTCCAGAAGCCTCCTGTATGGAGAAACCAGTCACTACACTATCTCCAGAAGCCTCCTGTATGGAGAAACCAGTCACTACACTATCTCCAGAAGCCTCCTATATGGAGAAACCAGTCACTACACTATCTCCAGAAGCCTCATGTATGTAGAAACCAGTCACTACACTATCTCCAGAAGCCTCATGTATGGAGAAACCAGTCACTATACTATCTCCAGACACCTCCTGTATGGAGAAACCAGTCACTACACTATCTCCAGAAGCCTCCTTTATGAAGAAACCAGTCACTACACTATCTCCAGAAGCCTCCTGTATGGAGAAACCAGTCACTACACTATCTCCAGACACCTCCTGTATGGAGAAACCAGTCACTACACTATCTCCAGAAGCCTCCTGTATGGAGAAACCAGACACTACACTATCTCCAGAAGCCTCCTTTATGGAGAAACCAGTCGCTACACTATCTCCAGAAGCCTCCTGTATGGAGAAACCAGTCACTACACTATCTCCAGAAGCCTCCTATATAGAGAAACCAGTCACTACTCTATCTCCAGAACCCTCCTGTGTGGAGAAACCAGTCACTACACTATATCCAGAAGCCTCATGTATGGAGAAACCAGTCACTACACTACCTCCAGACACCTCCTGTATGGAGAAACCAATCACTACACTATCTCCAGAAGCCTCCTTTATGGAGAAACCAGTCACTACACTATCTACAGAAGCCTCCTGTATGGAGAAACCAGTCACTACTCTATCTCCAGAACCCTCCTGTATGGAGAAACCAGTCACTACACCATCTCCAGAAGCCTCCTGTGTGGAGAAACCAGTCACTACACTATCTCCAGAAGCCTCATGTATGGAGAAACCAGTCACTACACTATCTCCAGAAGCCTCCTGTATGGAGAAACCAGTCACTACACTATCTCCAGAAGCCTCCTGTGTGGAGAAACCAGTCACTACACTATCTCCAGAAGCCTCCTGTATGGAGAAACCAGTCACTACACTATCTCCAGACACCTCCTGTATGGAGAAACCAGTCACTACACTATCTCCAGAAGCCTCCTGTATGGAGAAACCAGACACTACACTATCTCCAGAAGCCTCCTTTATGGAGAAACCAGTCACTACACTATCTCCAGAAGCCTCCTGTATGGAGAAACCAGTCACTACACTATCTCCAGAAGCCTCCTATATGGAGAAACAAGTCACTACTCTATCTCCAGAACCCTCCTGTGTGGAGAAACCAGTCACTACACCATCTCCAGAAGCCTCCTGTGTGGATAAACTAGTCACTACACTATCTCCAGAAGCCTCCTGTATGGAGAAACCAGTCACTACACTATCTCCAGAAGCCACCTGTATGGAGAAACCAGTCACTACACTATCTCCAGAAGTCTCCTGTATGGAGAAACCAGTCACTACACTATCTCCAGAAGCCTCCTGTATGGAGAAACCAGTCACTACACTTTCTCCAGAAGCCTCCTGTATGGAGAAACCAGTCACTATACTATCTCCAGAACCCTCCTGTATGCAGAAACCAGTCACTACACCATCTCCAGAAGCCTCCTGTGTGGAGAAACCAGTCACTACACTATCTCCAGAAGCCTCCTGTATGGAGAAACCAGTCACTACACTATCTCCAGAAGCCTCCTGTATGGAGAAACCAGTCACTACACTATCTACAGAAGCCTCCTGTATGGGGAAACCAGTCACTACACTACCTCCAGAAGCCTCCTGTATGGAGAAACCAGTCACTACACTATCTCCAGACACCTCCTGTATGGAGAAACCAGTCACTACACTATCTCCAGAAGCCTCATGTATGGAGAAACCAGTCACTACACTATCTCCAGACACCTCCTGTATGGAGAAACCAATCACTACACTATCTCCAGAAGCCTCCTTTATGGAGAAACCAGTCACTACATTATCTCCAGAAGCCTCCTGTATGGAGAACCAGTCACTACACTATCTCCAGAAGCCTCCTGTATGGAGAAACCAGTCACTACTCTATCTCCAGAACCCTCCTGTATGGAGAAACCAGTCACTACACCATCTCCAGAAGCCTCCTGTGTGGAGAAACCAGTCACTACACTATCTCCAGAAGCCTCCTGTATGGAGAAACCAGTCACTACACTATCTCCAGAAGCCTCCTGTATGGAGAAACCAGTCACTACACTATCTGCAGAAGCCTCCTGTATGGAGAAACCAGTCACTACACTATCTCCAGAAGCCTCCTGTATGGAGAAACCAGTCACTACACTATCTCCAGAAGCCTCCTGTGTGGAGAAACCAGTCACTACACTATCTCCAGAAGCCTCCTGTATGGAGAAACCAGTCACTACACTATCTCCAGAAGCCTCCTGTATGGAGAAACCAGTCACTACACCATCTCCAGAAGCCTCCTGTGTGGAGAAACCAGTCACTACACTATCTCCAGAAGCCTCCTGTATGGAGAAACCAGTCACTACACTATCTCCAGAAGCCTCCTGTATGGAGAAACCAGTCACTACACTATCTCCAGACACCTCCTGTATGGAGAAACCAGTCACTACACTATCTCCAGAAGCCTCCTGTATGGAGAAACCAGACACTACACTATCTCCAGAAGCCTCCTTTATGGAGAAACCAGTCACTACACTATCTCCAGAAGCCTCCTGTATGGAGAAACCAGTCACTACACTATCTCTAGAAGCCTCCTATATGGAGAAACCAGTCACTACTCTATCTCCAGAACCCTCCTGCGCGGAGAAACCAGTCACTGCACCATCTCCAGGAGCCTCCTGTGTGGAGAAACTAGTCACTACACTATCTCCAGAAGCCTCATGTATGGAGAAACCAGTCACTACACTATCTCCAGACACCTCCTGTATGGAGAAACCAGTCACTACACTATCTCCAGAAGCCTCCTGTATGGAGAAACCAGTCACTACACTATCTCCAGAAGCCTCCTGTATGGAGAAACCAGTCACTACACTATCTCCAGAAGCCTCCTATATGGAGAAACCAGTCACTACACTATCTCCAGAAGCCTCATGTATGTAGAAACCAGTCACTACACTATCTCCAGAAGCCTCATGTATGGAGAAACCAGTCACTATACTATCTCCAGACACCTCCTGTATGGAGAAACCCGTCACTACACTATCTCCAGAAGCCTCCTTTATGAAGAAACCAGTCACTACACTATCTCCAGAAGCCTCCTGTATGGAGAAACCAGTCACTACACTATCTCCAGACACCTCCTGTATGGAGAAACCAGTCACTACACTATCTCCAGAAGCCTCCTGCATGGAGAAACCAGACACTACACTATCTCCAGAAGCCTCCTTTATGGAGAAACCAGTCGCTACACTATCTCCAGAAGCCTCCTGTATGGAGAAACCAGTCACTACACTATCTCCAGAAGCCTCCTATATAGAGAAACCAGTCACTACTCTATCTCCAGAACCCTCCTGTGTGGAGAAACCAGTCACTACACTATATCCAGAAGCCTCATGTATGGAGAAACCAGTCACTACACTACCTCCAGACACCTCCTGTATGGAGAAACCAATCACTACACTATCTCCAGAAGCCTCCTTTATGGAGAAACCAGTCACTACACTATCTACAGAAGCCTCCTGTATGGAGAAACCAGTCACTACTCTATCTCCAGAACCCTCCTGTATGGAGAAACCAGTCACTACACCATCTCCAGAAGCCTCCTGTGTGGAGAAACCAGTCACTACACTATCTCCAGAAGCCTCATGTATGGAGAAACCAGTCACTACACTATCTCCAGAAGCCTCCTGTATGGAGAAACCAGTCACTACACTATCTCCAGAAGCCTCCTGTGTGGAGAAACCAGTCACTACACGATCTCCAGAAGCCTCCTGTATGGAGAAACCAGTCACTACACTATCTCCAGACACCTCCTGTATGGAGAAACCAGTCACTACACTATCTCCAGAAGCCTCCTGTATGGAGAAACCAGACACTACACTATCTCCAGAAGCCTCCTTTATGGAGAAACCAGTCACTACACTATCTCCAGAAGCCTCTTGTATGGAGAAACCAGTCACTACACTATCTCCAGAAGCCTCCTATATGGAGAAACAAGTCACTACTCTATCTCCAGAAGCCTCCTGTGTGGAGAAACCAGTCACTACACCATCTCCAGAAGCCTCCTGTGTGGATAAACTAGTCACTACACTATCTCCAGAAGCCTCCTGTATGGAGAAACCAGTCACTACACTATCTCCAGAAGCCACCTGTATGGAGAAACCAGTCACTACACTATCTCCAGAAGTCTCCTGTATGGAGAAACCAGTCACTACACTATCTCCAGAAGCCTCCTGTATGGAGAAACCAGTCACTACACTATCTCCAGAAGCCTCCTGTATGGAGAAACCAGTCACTACACTATCTCCAGAACCCTCCTGTATGCAGAAACCAGTCACTACACCATCTCCAGAAGCCTCCTGTGTGGAGAAACCAGTCACTACACTATCTCCAGAAGCCTCCTGTATGGAGAAACCAGTCACTACACTATCTCCAGAAGCCTCCTGTATGGAGAAACCAGTCACTACACTATCTCCAGAAGCCTCCTGTATGGGGAAACCAGTCACTACACTACCTCCAGAAGCCTCCTGTATGGAGAAACCAGTCACTACACTATCTCCAGACACCTCCTGTATGGAGAAACCTGTCACTACACTATCTCCAGAAGCCTCATGTATGGAGAAACCAGTCACTACACTATCTCCAGACACCTCCTGTATGGAGAAACCAATCACTACACTATCTCCAGAAGCCTCCTTTATGGAGAAACCAGTCACTACATTATCTCCAGAAGCCTCCTGTATGGAGAACCAGTCACTACACTATCTCCAGAAGCCTCCTGTATGGAGAAACCAGTCACTACTCTATCTCCAGAACCCTCCTGTATGGAGAAACCAGTCACTACACCATCTCCAGAAGCCTCCTGTGTGGAGAAACCAGTCACTACACTGTCTCCAGAAGCCTCCTGTATGGAGAAACCAGTCACTACACTATCTCCAGAAGCCTCCTGTATGGAGAAACCAGTCACTACACTATCTGCAGAAGCCTCCTGTATGGAGAAACCAGTCACTACACTATCTCCAGACACCTCCTGTATGGAGAAACCAGTCACTACACTATCTCCAGAAGCCTCCTGTATGGAGAAACCAGTCACTACACTATCTCCAGAAGCCTCCTGTGTGGAGAAACCAGTCACTACACTATCTCCAGAAGCCTCCTGTATGGAGAAACCAGTCACTACACTATCTCCAGAAGCCTCCTGTATGGAGAAACCAGTCACTACACCATCTCCAGAAGCCTCCTGTGTGGAGAAACCAGTCACTACACTATCTCCAGAAGCCTCCTGTGTGGAGAAACCAGTCACTACACTATCTCCAGAAGCCTCCTGTATGGAGAAACCAGTCACTACACTATCTCCAGAAGCCTCCTGTATGGAGAAACCAGTCACTACACTATCTCCAGAAGCCTCCTGTGTGGAGAAACCAGTCACTACACTATCTCCAGAAGCCTCCTGTATGGAGAAACCAGTCACTACACTATCTCCAGAAGCCTCCTGTATGGAGAAACCAGTCACTACACTACCTCCAGAAGCCTCCTGTATGGAGAAACCAGTCACTACACCATCTCCAGAAGCCTCCTGTGTGGAGAAACCAGTCACTACACTATCTCCAGAAGCCTTCTGTATGGAGAAACCAGTCACTACACTATCTCCAGAAGCCTCATGTATGGAGAAACCAGTCACTACACTATCTCCAGACACCTCCTGTATGG
Source organism: Phyllobates terribilis (assembly GCF_046119375.1). NCBI lineage: Eukaryota > Metazoa > Chordata > Amphibia > Anura > Dendrobatidae > Phyllobates > Phyllobates terribilis. Next base: position 1,238,573,060 of record NW_027362761.1, on the reverse strand, counting down.
AGAAACCAATCACTACACTATCTCCAGAAGCCTCCTTTATGGAGAAACCAGTCACTACACTATCTCCAGAAGCCTCCTGTGTGGAGAAACCAGTCACTACACTATCTCCAGAAGCCTCCTGTATGGAGAAACCAGTCACTACACTATCTCCAGACACCTCCTGTATGGAGAAACCATTCACTACTCTATCTCCAGAAGCCTCCTGTGTGGATAAACTAGTCACTACACTATCTCCAGAAGCCTCCTGTATGGAGAAACCAGTCACTACTCTATCTCCAGAACCCTCCTGTATGGAGAAACCAGTCACTACACCATCTCCAGAAGCCTCCTGTGTGGAGAAACCAGTCACTACACTATCTCCAGAAGCCTCCTGTATGGAGAAACCAGTCACTACACTATCTCCAGAAGCCTCCTGTATGGAGAAACCAGTCACTACACTATCTCCAGAAGCCTCCTGTATGGAGAAACCAGTCACTACACTGTCTCCAGAAGCCTCCTGTATGGAGAAACCAGTCACTACACTATCTCCAGACACCTCCTGTATGGAGAAACCAGTCACTACACTATCTCCAGAAGCCTCCTGTATGGAGAAACCAGACACTACACTATCTCCAGAAGCATCCTGTATGGAGAAACCAGTCACTACACTATCTCCAGAAGCCTCCTGTATGGAGAAACCAGTCACTACACTATCTCTAGACACCTCCTGTATGGAGAAACCAGTCACTACACTATCTCCAGAAGCCTCCTTTATGAAGAAACCAGTCACTACACTATCTCCAGAAGCCTCCTGTATGGAGAAACCAGTCACTACTCTATCTCCAGAACCCTCCTGTATGGAGAAACCAGTCACTACACCATCTCCAGAAGCCTCCTGTATGGAGAAACCAGTCACTACACTATCTCCAGAAGCCTCCTGTATGGAGAAACCAGTCACTACACTATCTCCAGAAGCCTCCTGTATGGAGAAACCAGTCACTACACTATCTCCAGAAGCCTCCTGTATGGAGAAACCAGTCACTACACTATCTCCAGACACCTCCTGTATGGAGAAACCAGTCACTACACTATCTCCAGAAGCCTCCTGTATGGAGAAGCCAGACACTACACTATCTCCAGAAGCCTCCTTTATGGAGAAACCAGTCACTACACTATCTCCAGAAGCCTCCTGTATGGAGAAACCAGTCACTACACTATCTCCAGAAGCCTCCTATATAGAGAAACCAGTCACTACCCTATTTCCAGAACCCTCCTGTGTGGAGAAACCAGTCACTACACTATATCCAGAAGCCTCATGTATGGAGAAACCAGTCAGTACACTATCTCCACACACCTCCTGTATGGAGAAACCAATCACTACACTATCTCCAGAAGCCTCCTTTATGGAGAAACCAGTCACTACACTATCTCCAGAAGCCTCCTGTATGGAGAAACCAGTCACTACTCTATCTCCAGAACCCTCCTGTATGGAGAAACCAGTCACTACACCATCTCCAGAAGCCTCCTGTGTGGAGAAACCAGTCACTACACTATCTCCAGAAGCCTCATGTATGGAGAAACCAGTCACTACACTATCTCCAGAAGCCTCCTTTATGGAGAAATTAGTCACTACACTATCTCCAGAAGCCTCCTGTATGGAGAAACCAGTCACTACACTATCTCCAGAAGCCTCCTGTATGGAGAAACCAGTCACTGCACTATCTCCAGAAGCCTCCTGTATGGAGAAACCAGTCACTACACTATCTCCAGACACCTCCTGTATGGAGAAACCATTCACTACACTATCTCCAGAAGCCTCCTGTGTGGATAAACTAGTCACTACACTATCTCCAGAAGCCTCCTGTATGGAGAAACCAGTCACTACTCTATCTCCAGAACCCTCCTGTATGGAGAAACCAGTCACTACACCATCTCCAGAAGCCTCCTGTGTGGAGATACCAGTCACTACACTATCTCCAGAAGCCTCCTGTATGGAGAAACCAGTCACTACACTATCTCCAGAAGCCTCCTGTATGGAGAAACCAGTCACTACACTATCTCCAGAAGCCTCCTGTATGGAGAAACCAGTCACTACACTATCTCCAGAAGCCTCCTGTATGGAGAAACCAGTCACTACACTATCTCCAGACACCTCCTGTATGGAGAAACCAGTCACTACACTATCTCCAGAAGCCTCCTGTATGGAGAAACCAGACACTACACTATCTCCAGAAGCCTCCTTTATGGAGAAAAAAGTCACTACACTATCTCCAGAAGCCTCCTGTATGGAGAAACCAGTCACTACACTATCTCTAGAAGCCTCCTATATGGAGAAACCAGTCACTACTCTATCTCCAGAACCCTCCTGCGCGGAGAAACCAGTCACTGCACCATCTCCAGGAGCCTCCTGTGTGGAGAAACTAGTCACTACACTATCTCCAGAAGCCTCATGTATGGAGAAACCAGTCACTACACTATCTCCAGACACCTCCTGTATGGAGAAACCAGTCACTACACTATCTCCAGAAGCCTCCTGTATGGAGAAACCAGTCACTACACTATCTCCAGAAGCCTCCTGTATGGAGAAACCAGTCACTACACTATCTCCAGAAGCCTCCTATATGGAGAAACCAGTCACTACACTATCTCCAGAAGCCTCATGTATGTAGAAACCAGTCACTACACTATCTCCAGAAGCCTCATGTATGGAGAAACCAGTCACTATACTATCTCCAGACACCTCCTGTATGGAGAAACCAGTCACTACACTATCTTCAGAAGCCTCCTTTATGAAGAAACCAGTCACTACACTATCTCCAGAAGCCTCCTGTATGGAGAAACCAGTCACTACACTATCTCCAGACACCTCCTGTATGGAGAAACCAGTCACTACACTATCTCCAGAAGCCTCCTGTATGGAGAAACCAGACACTACACTATCTGCAGAAGCCTCCTTTATGGAGAAACCAGTCGCTACACTATCTCCAGAAGCCTCCTGTATGGAGAAACCAGTCACTACACTATCTCCAGAAGCCTCCTATATAGAGAAACCAGTCACTACTCTATCTCCAGAACCCTCCTGTGTGGAGAAACCAGTCACTACACTATATCCAGAAGCCTCATGTATGGAGAAACCAGTCACTACACTACCTCCAGACACCTCCTGTATGGAGAAACCAATCACTACACTATCTCCAGAAGCCTCCTTTATGGAGAAACCAGTCACTACACTATCTACAGAAGCCTCCTGTATGGAGAAACCAGTCACTACTCTATCTCCAGAACCCTCCTGTATGGAGAAACCAGTCACTACACCATCTCCAGAAGCCTCCTGTGTGGAGAAACCAGTCACTACACTATCTCCAGAAGCCTCATGTATGGAGAAACCAGTCACTACACTATCTCCAGAAGCCTCCTGTATGGAGAAACCAGTCACTACACTATCTCCAGAAGCCTCCTGTGTGGAGAAACCAGTCACTACACTATCTCCAGAAGCCTCCTGTATGGAGAAACCAGTCACTACACTATCTCCAGACACCTCCTGTATGGAGAAACCAGTCACTACACTATCTCCAGAAGCCTCCTGTATGGAGAAACCAGACACTACACTATCTCCAGAAGCCTCCTTTATGGAGAAACCAGTCACTACACTATCTCCAGAAGCCTCCTGTATGGAGAAACCAGTCACTACACTATCTCCAGAAGCCTCCTATATGGAGAAACAAGTCACTACTCTATCTCCAGAACCCTCCTGTGTGGAGAAACCAGTCACTACACCATCTCCAGAAGCCTCCTGTGTGGATAAACTAGTCACTACACTATCTCCAGAAGCCTCCTGTATGGAGAAACCAGTCACTACACTATCTCCAGAAGCCACCTGTATGGAGAAACCAGTCACTACACTGTCTCCAGAAGTCTCCTGTATGGAGAAACCAGTCACTACACTATCTCCAGAAGCCTCCTGTATGGAGAAACCAGTCACTACACTATCTCCAGAAGCCTCCTGTATGGAGAAACCAGTCACTACACTATCTCCAGAACCCTCCTGTATGCAGAAACCAGTCACTACACCATCTCCAGAAGCCTCCTGTGTGGAGAAACCAGTCACTACACTATCTCCAGAAGCCTCCTGTATGGAGAAACCAGTCACTACACTATCTCCAGAAGCCTCCTGTATGGAGAAACCAGTCACTACACTATCTCCAGAAGCCTCCTGTATGGGGAAACCAGTCACTACACTACCTCCAGAAGCCTCCTGTATGGAGAAACCAGTCACTACACTATCTCCAGACACCTCCTGTATGGAGAAACCAGTCACTACACTATCTCCAGAAGCCTCATGTATGGAGAAACCAGTCACTACACTATCTCCAGACACCTCTTGTATGGAGAAACCAATCACTACACTATCTACAGAAGCCTCCTTTATGGAGAAACCAGTCACTACATTATCTCCAGAAGCCTCCTGTATGGAGAACCAGTCACTACACTATCTCCAGAAGCCTCCTGTATGGAGAAACCAGTCACTACTCTATCTCCAGAACCCTCCTGTATGGAGAAACCAGTCACTACACCATCTCCAGAAGCCTCCTGTGTGGAGGAACCAGTCACTACACTATCTCCAGAAGCCTCCTGTATGGAGAAACCAGTCACTACACTATCTCCAGAAGCCTCCTGTATGGAGAAACCAGTCACTACACTATCTCCAGAAGCCTCCTGTATGGAGAAACCAGTCACTACACTATCTCCAGACACCTCCTGTATGGAGAAACCAGTCACTACACTATCTCCAGAAGCCTCCTGTATGGAGAAACCAGTCACTACACTATCTCCAGAAGCCTCCTGTGTGGAGAAACCAGTCACTACACTATCTCCAGAAGCCTCCTGTATGGAGAAACCAGTCACTACACTATCTCCAGAAGCCTCCTGTATGGAGAAACCAGTCACTACACTACCTCCAGAAGCCTCCTGTATGGAGAAACCAGTCACTACACCATCTCCAGAAGCCTCCTGTGTGGAGAAACCAGTCACTACACTATCTCCAGAAGCCTCCTGTATGGAGAAACCAGTCACTACACTATCTCCAGAAGCCTCCTGTATGGAGAAACCAGTCACTACACTATCTCCAGACACCTCCTGTATGGAGAAACCAGTCACTACACTATCTCCAGAAGCCTCCTGTATGGAGAAACCAGACACTACACTATCTCCAGAATCCTCCTTTATGGAGAAACCAGTCACTACACTATCTCCAGAAGCCTCCTGTATGGAGAAACCAGTCACTACACTATCTCCAGAAGCCTCCTATATGGAGAAACCAGTTACTACTCTATCTCCAGAACCCTCCTGTGTGGAGAAACCAGTCACTACACCATCTCCAGAAGTCTCCTGTGTGGAGAAACTAGTCACTACACTATCTGCAGAAGCCTCCTGTATGGAGAAACCTGTCACTACACTATCTCCAGAAGCCTCCTGTATGGAGAAACCAGTCACTACACTATCTCCAGAAGCCTCCTGTATGGAGAAACCAGTCACTACACTATCTCCAGAAGCCTCCTTTATGGAGAAACCAGTCACTACACTATCTCCAGAAGCCTCCTATATGGAGAAACCAGTCACTACTCTATCTCCAGAACCCTCCTGTGTGGAGAAACCAGTCACTACACCATCTCCAGAAGCCTCCTTTGTGGAGAAACTAGTCACTACACTGTCTCCAGAAGCCTCCTGTATGGAGAAACCAATCACTACACTATCTCCAGAAGCCTCCTGAATGGAGAAACCAGTCACTACACTATCTCCAGAAGCCTCCTGTATGGAGAAACCAGTCACTACACTATCTCCAGAAGCCTCCTTTATGGAGAAACCAGTCACTACACTATCTCCAGAAGCCTCCTGTATGGAGAAACCGGTCACTACACTATCTCCAGATGCCTCCTGTATGGAGAAACCAGTCACTACACTATCTCCAGAGAACTCCTGTATGGAGAAGCCAGTCACTACACTATCTCCAGAAGCCTCCTGTATGGAGAAACCAGTCACTACACTATCTCCAGAAGCCTCCTGTATGGAGAAACCAGTCACTACATTATCTCCAGACACCTCCTGTATGGAGAAACCAGTCACTACACTATCTCCAGAAGCCTCCTGTATGGAGAAACCAGACACTACACTATCTCCAGAAGCCTCCTTTATGGAGAAACCAGTCACTACACTATCTCCAGAAGCCTCCTGTATGGAGAAACCAGTCACTACACTATCTCCAGAAGCCTCCTATATGGAGAAACAAGTCACTACTCTATCTCCAGAACCCTCCTGTGTGGAGAAACCAGTCACTACACCATCTCCAGAAGCCTCCTGTGTGGATAAACTAGTCACTACACTATCTCCAGAAGCCTCCTTTATGGAGAAACCAGTCACTACACTATCTCCAGAAGCCTCCTGTATGGAGAAACCAGTCACTACACTATCTCCAGAAGCCTCCTGTATGGAGAAACCAGTCACTACACTATCTCCAGAAGCCTCCTGTATGATGAAACCAGTCACTACACTATCTCCAGAAGCCTCCTGTATGGAGAAACCAGTCACTACACTATCTCCAGAACCCTCCTGTATGGAGAAACCAGTCACTACACCATCTCCAGAAGCCTCCTGTGTGGAGAAAACAGTCACTACACTATCTCCAGAAGCCTCCTGTATGGAGAAACCAGTCACTACACTATCTCCAGAAGCCTCCTGTATGGAGAAACCAGTCACTACACTATCTCCAGAAGCCTCCTGTATGGAGAAACCAGTCACTACACTACCTCCAGAAGCCTCCTGTATGGAGAAACCAGTCACTACACTATCTCCAGACACCTCCTGTATGGAGAAACCAGTCACTACACTATCTCCAGAAGCCTCATGTATGGAGAAACCAGTCACTACACTATCTCCAGACACCTCCTGTATGGAGAATCCAATCACTACACTATCTCCAGAAGCCTCCTTTATGGAGAAACCAGTCACTACATTATCTCCAGAAGCCACCTGTATGGAGAAACCAGTCACTACACTTTCTCCAGAAGCCTCCTGTATGGAGAAACCAGTCACTACTCTATCTCCAGAACCCTCCTGTATGGAGAAACCAGTCACTACACCATCTCCGGAAGCCTCCTGTGTGGAGAAACTAGTCACTACACTATCTCCAGAAGCCTCCTGTATGGAGAAACCAGTCACTACACTATCTCCAGAAGCCTCCTGTATGGAGAAACCAGTCACTACACTATCTCCAGAAGCCTCCTGTATGGAGAAATCAGTCACTACACTATCTCCAGACACCTCCTGTATGGGGAAACCAGTCACTACACTATCTCCAGAAGCCTCCTGTATGGAGAAACCAGTCACTACACTATCTCCGGAAGCCTCCTGTGTGGAGAAACCAGTCACTACACTATCTCCAGAAGCCTCCTGTATTGAGAAATCAGTCACTACACTATCTCCAGAAGCCTCCTGTATGGAGAAACCAGTCACTACACTATCTCCAGAAGCCTCCTTTATGGAGAAACCAGTCACTACACTATCTCCAGAAGCCTCCTATATGGAGAAACCAGTCACTACTCTATCTCCAGAACCCTCCTGTGTGGAGAAACCAGTCACTACACCATCTCCAGAAGCCTCCTGTGTGGAGAAACTAGTCACTACACTATCTCCAGAAGCCTCCTGTATGGAGAAACCAATCACTACACTATCTCCAGAAGCCTCCTGTATGGAGAAACCAGTCACTACACTATCTCCAGAAGCCTCCTGTATGGAGAAACCAGACACTACACTATCTCCAGAAGCCTCCTTTATGGAGAAACCAGTCACTACACTATCTCCAGAAGCCTCCTGTATGGAGAAACCAGTCACTACACTATCTCCAGATGCCTCCTGTATGGAGAAACCAGTCACTACACTATCTCCAGAGAACTCCTGTATGGAGAAGCCAGTCACTACGCTATCTCCAGACACCTCCTGTATGGAGAAACCAGTCACTACACTATCTCCAGAAGACTCCTGTATGGAGAAAGCAGTCACTACACTATCTCCAGAAGCCTCCTGTATGGAGAAACCTGTCACTACACTATCTCCAGAAGCCTCCTGTATGGAGAAACCAGTCACTACACTATCTCCAGAAGACTCCTGTATGGAGAAACCAGTCACTACACTATCTCCAGAAGCCTCCTGTATGGAGAAACCAGTCACTACACTATCTCCAGAAGCCTCCTGTATGGAGAAACCAGTAACTACACTATCTCCAGAAGCCTCCTGTATGGAGAAACCAGTCACTACACTATCTCCAGAAGCCTCCTGTATGGAGAAACCAGTCACTACACTATCTCCAGAAGCATCCTGTATGGAGAAACCAATCACTACACTATCTCCATATGCCTCCTGTATGGAGAAACCAGTCACTAAACTATCTCCAGATGCCTCCTGTATGGAGAAACCAGTCACTACACTATCTCCAGATGCCTGCTGTATGGAGAAACCAGTCACTACACTATCTCCAGAAGCCTCCTGTATGGAGAAATCAGTCACTACACTATCTCCAGATGCCTCCTGTATGGAGAAACCAGTCACTGCACTATCTCCAGAAGCCTCCTGTATGGAGAAACCAGTCACTACACTATCTCCAGAAGCCTCCTGTATGGAGAAACCAGTCACTACACTATCTCCAGATGCCCCCTGTATGGAGAAACCAGTCACTACACTATCTCCAGAGAACTCCTGTATGGAGAAGCCTGTCACTACACTATCTCCAGACACCTCCTGTATGGAGAAACCAGTCACTACACTATCTCCAGAAGCCTCCTGTATGGAGAAACCAGTCACTACACCATCTCCAGAAGCCTCCTGTGTGGAGAAACCAGTCACTACACTATCTCCAGAAGCCTCCTGTGTGGAGAAACCAGTCACTACACTCTCTCCAGAAGCCTCCTGTATGGAGAAACCAGTCACTACACTATCTCCAGAAGCCTCCTGTATGGAGAAACCAGTCACTACACTATCTCCAGAAGCCTCCTGTGTGGAGAAACCAGTCACTACACTATCTCCAGAAGCCTCCTGTATGGAGAAACCAGTCACTACACTATCTCCAGAAGCCTCCTGTATGGAGAAACCAGTCACTACACTACCTCCAGAAGCCTCCTGTATGGAGAAACCAGTCACTACACCATCTCCAGAAGCCTCCTGTGTGGAGAAACCAGTCACTACACTATCTCCAGAAGCCTCCTGTATGGAGAAACCAGTCACTACACTATCTCCAGAAGCCTCATGTATGGAGAAACCAGTCACTACACTATCTCCAGACACCTCCTGTATGGAGAAACCAATCACTACACTATCTCCAGAAGCTTCCTTTATGGAGAAACCAGTCACTACACTATCTCCAGAAGCCTCCTGTGTGGAGAAACCAGTCACTACACTATCTCCAGAAGCCTCCTGTATGGAGAAACCAGTCACTACACTATCTCCAGACACCTCCTGTATGGAGAAACCAGTCACTACACTATCTCCAGAAGCCTCCTGTATGGAGAAACCAGTCACTACACTAACTCCAGAAGCCTCCTGTGTGGAGAAACCAGTCACTACACTATCTCCAGAAGCCTCCTGTATGGAGAAACCAGTCACTACACTATCTCCAGAAGCCTCCTGTATGGAGAAACCAGTCACTACACTATCTCCAGAAGCCTCCTGTATGGAGAAACCAGTCACTACACTATCTCCAGACACCTCCTGTATGGAGAAACCAGTCACTACACTATCTCCAGAAGCCTCCTGTATGGAGAAACCAGTCACTACACTATCTCCAGAAGCCTCCTATATGGAGAAACCAGTCACTACTCTATCTCCAGAACCCTCCTGTGTGGAGAAACCAGTCACTACACCATCTCCAGAAGTCTCCTGTGTGGAGAAACTAGTCACTACACTATCTGCAGAAGCCTCCTGTATGGAGAAACCTGTCACTACACTATCTCCAGAAGCCTCCTGTATGGAGAAACCAGTCACTACACTATCTCCAGAAGCCTCCTGTATGGAGAAACCAGTCACTACACTATCTCCAGAAGCCTCCTTTATGGAGAAACCAGTCACTACACTATCTCCAGAAGCCTCCTATATGGAGAAACCAGTCACTACTCTATCTCCAGAACCCTCCTGTGTGGAGAAACCAGTCACTACACCATCTCCAGAAGCCTCCTTTGTGGAGAAACTAGTCACTACACTGTCTCCAGAAGCCTCCTGTATGGAGAAACCAATCACTACACTATCTCCAGAAGCCTCCTGTATGGAGAAACCAGTCACTACACTATCTCCAGAAGCCTCCTGTATGGAGAAACCAGTCACTACACTATCTCCAGAAGCCTCCTTTATGGAGAAACCAGTCACTACACTATCTCCAGAGAACTCCTGTATGGAGAAGCCTGTCACTACACTATCTCCGGACACCTCCTGTATGGAGAAACCAGTCACTACACTATCTCCAGAAGCCTCCTGTATGGAGAAACCAGTCACTACACCATCTCCAGAAGCCTCCTGTGTGGAGAAACCAGTCACTACACTATCTCCAGAAGCCTCCTGTGTGGAGAAACCAGTCACTACACTCTCTCCAGAAGCCTCCTGTATGGAGAAACCAGTCACTACACTATCTCCAGAAGCCTCCTGTATGGAGAAACCAGTCACTACACTATCTCCAGAAGCCTCCTGTGTGGAGAAACCAGTCACTACACTATCTCCAGAAGCCTCCTGTATGGAGAAACCAGTCACTACACTATCTCCAGAAGCCTCCTGTATGGAGAAACCAGTCACTACACTACCTCCAGAAGCCTCCTGTATGGAGAAACCAGTCACTACACCATCTCCAGAAGCCTCCTGTGTGGAGAAACCAGTCACTACACTATCTCCAGAAGCCTCCTGTATGGAGAAACCAGTCACTACACTATCTCCAGAAGCCTCATGTATGGAGAAACCAGTCACTACACTATCTCCAGACACCTCCTGTATGGAGAAACCAATCACTACACTATCTCCAGAAGCTTCCTTTATGGAGAAACCAGTCACTACACTATCTCCAGAAGCCTCCTGTGTGGAGAAACCAGTCACTACACTATCTCCAGAAGCCTCCTGTATGGAGAAACCAGTCACTACACTATCTCCAGACACCTCCTGTATGGAGAAACCAGTCACTACACTATCTCCAGAAGCCTCCTGTATGGAGAAACCAGTCACTACACTAACTCCAGAAGCCTCCTGTGTGGAGAAACCAGTCACTACACTATCTCCAGAAGCCTCCTGTATGGAGAAACCAGTCACTACACTATCTCCAGAAGCCTCCTGTATGGAGAAACCAGTCACTACACTATCTCCAGAAGCCTCCTGTATGGAGAAACCAGTCACTACACTATCTCCAGACACCTCCTGTATGGAGAAACCAGTCACTACACTATCTCCAGAAGCCTCCTGTATGGAGAAACCAGTCACTACACTATCTCCAGAAGCCTCCTATATGGAGAAACCAGTCACTACTCTATCTCCAGAACCCTCCTGTGTGGAGAAACCAGTCACTACACCATCTCCAGAAGTCTCCTGTGTGGAGAAACTAGTCACTACACTATCTGCAGAAGCCTCCTGTATGGAGAAACCTGTCACTACACTATCTCCAGAAGCCTCCTGTATGGAGAAACCAGTCACTACACTATCTCCAGAAGCCTCCTGTATGGAGAAACCAGTCACTACACTATCTCCAGAAGCCTCCTTTATGGAGAAACCAGTCACTACACTATCTCCAGAAGCCTCCTATATGGAGAAACCAGTCACTACTCTATCTCCAGAACCCTCCTGTGTGGAGAAACCAGTCACTACACCATCTCCAGAAGCCTCCTTTGTGGAGAAACTAGTCACTACACTGTCTCCAGAAGCCTCCTGTATGGAGAAACCAATCACTACACTATCTCCAGAAGCCTCCTGTATGGAGAAACCAGTCACTACACTATCTCCAGAAGCCTCCTGTATGGAGAAACCAGTCACTACACTATCTCCAGAAGCCTCCTTTATGGAGAAACCAGTCACTACACTATCTCCAGAAGCCTCCTGTATGGAGAAATCGGTCACTACACTATCTCCAGATGCCTCCTGTATGGAGAAACCAGTCACTACACTATCTCCAGAGAACTCCTGTATGGAGAAGCCAGTCACTACACTATCTCCAGAAGCCTCCTGTATGGAGAAACCAGTCACTACACTATCTCCAGAAGCCTCCTGTATGGAGAAACCAGTCACTACACTATCTCCAGAAGCCTCCTGTATGGAGAAACCAGACACTACACTATCTCCAGAAGCCTCCTTTATGGAGAAACCAGTCACTACACTATCTCCAGAAGCCTCCTGTATGGAGAAACCAGTCACTACACTATCTCCAGAAGCCTCCTATATGGAGAAACAAGTCACTACTCTATCTCCAGAACCCTCCTGTGTGGAGAAACCAGTCACTACACCATCTCCAGAAGCCTCCTGTGTGGATAAACTAGTCACTACACTATCTCCAGAAGCCTCCTTTATGGAGAAACCAGTCACTACACTATCTCCAGAAGCCTCCTGTATGGAGAAACCAGTCACTACACTATCTCCAGAAGCCTCCTGTATGGAGAAACCAGTCACTACACTATCTCCAGAAGCCTCCTGTATGGAGAAACCAGTCACTACACTATCTCCAGAAGCCTCCTGTATGGAGAAACCAGTCACTACACTATCTCCAGAACCCTCCTGTATGGAGAAACCAGTCACTACACCATCTCCAGAAGCCTCCTGTGTGGAGAAAACAGTCACTACACTATCTCCAGAAGCCTCCTGTATGGAGAAACCAGTCACTACACTATCTCCAGAAGCCTCCTGTATGGAGAAACCAGTCACTACACTATCTCCAGAAGCCTCCTGTATGGAGAAACCAGTCACTACACTACCTCCAGAAGCCTCCTGTATGGAGAAACCAGTCACTACACTATCTCCAGACACCTCCTGTATGGAGAAACCAGTCACTACACTATCTCCAGAAGCCTCATGTATGGAGAAACCAGTCACTACACTATCTCCAGACACCTCCTGTATGGAGAATCCAATCACTACACTATCTCCAGAAGCCTCCTTTATGGAGAAACCAGTCACTACATTATCTCCAGAAGCCACCTGTATGGAGAAACCAGTCACTACTCTATCTCCAGAAGCCTCCTGTATGGTGAAACCAGTCACTACTCTATCTCCAGAACCCTCCTGTATGGAGAAACCAGTCACTACACCATCTCCAGAAGCCTCCTGTGTGGAGAAACTAGTCACTACACTATCTCCAGAAGCCTCCTGTATGGAGAAACCAGTCACTACACTATCTCCAGAAGCCTCCTGTATGGAGAAACCAGTCACTACACTATCTCCAGAAGCCTCCTGTATGGAGAAATCAGTCACTACACTATCTCCAGACACCTCCTGTATGGGGAAACCAGTCACTACACTATCTCCAGAAGCCTCCTGTATGGAGAAACCAGTCACTACACTATCTCCAGAAGCCTCCTGTGTGGAGAAACCAGTCACTACACTATCTCCAGAAGCCTCCTGTATTGAGAAATCAGTCACTACACTATCTCCAGAAGCCTCCTGTATGGAGAAACCAGTCACTACACTATCTCCAGAAGCCTCCTTTATGGAGAAACCAGTCACTACACTATCTCCAGAAGCCTCCTATATGGAGAAACCAGTCACTACTCTATCTCCAGAACCCTCCTGTGTGGAGAAACCAGTCACTACACTATCTCCAGATGCCTCCTGTATGGAGGAAGCAGTCACTACACTATCTCCAGAAGCCTCCTGTATGGAGAAACCAGTCACTACAGTATCTCCAGAAGCCTCCTGTATGGAGAAACCAGTAACTACACTATCTCCAGAAGCCTCCTGTATGGAGAAACCAGTCACTACACTATCTCCAGAAGCCTCCTGTATGGAGAAACCAGTCACTACACTATCTCCAGAAGCATCCTGTATGGAGAAACCAATCACTACACTATCTCCATATGCCTCCTGTATGGAGAAACCAGTCACTAAACTATCTCCAGATGCCTCCTGTATGGAGAAACCAGTCACTACACTATCTCCAGATGCCTGCTGTATGGAGAAACCAATCACTACACTATCTCCAGAAGCCTCCTGTATGGAGAAATCAGTCACTACACTATCTCCAGATGCCTCCTGTATGGAGAAACCAGTCACTGCACTATCTCCAGAAGCCTCCTGTATGGAGAAACCAGTCACTACACTATCTCCAGAAGCCTCCTGTATGGAGAAACCAGTCACTACATTATCTCCAGATGCCCCCTGTATGGAGAAACCAGTCACTACACTATCTCCAGAGAACTCCTGTATGGAGAAGCCTGTCACTACACTATCTCCAGACACCTCCTGTATGGAGAAACCAGTCACTACACTATCTCCAGAAGCCTCCTGTATGCAGAAACCAGTCACTACACTATCTCCAGAAGCCTCCTGTATGGAGAAACCTGTCACTACACTATCTCCAGAAGCCTCCTGTATGGAGAAACCAGTCACTACACTATCTCCAGAAGCCTACTGTATGGAGAAACCAGTCACTATACTATCTCCAGAAGCCTCCTGTATGGAGAAACCAGTCACTACACTATCTCCAGAAGACTCCTGTATGGAGAAACCAGTCACTACACTATCTCCAGAAGCCTCCTGTATGGAGAAACCGGTCACTACACTATCTCCAGGAGCCTCCTGTATGGAGAAACCAGTCACTACACTATCTCCAGAAGCATCCTGTATGGAGAAACCAGTCACTACACTATCTCCAGATGCCTCCTTTATGGAGAAACCAGTCACTAAACTATCTCCAGATGCCTCCTGTATGGAGAAACCAGTCACTACACTATCTCCAGATGCCTCCTGTATGGAGAAACCAGTCACTACACTATCTCCAGAAGCCTCCTGTATGGAGAAACCAGTCACTACACTATCTCCAGAAGCCTCCTGTATGGAGAAACCAGACACTACACTATCTCCAGAAGCCTCCTTTATGGAGAAACCAGTCGCTACACTATCTCCAGAAGCCTCCTGTATGGAGAAACCAGTCACTACACTATCTCCAGAAGCCTCCTATATAGAGAAACCAGTCACTACTCTATCTCCAGAACCCTCCTGTGTGGAGAAACCAGTCACTACACTATATCCAGAAGCCTCATGTATGGAGAAACCAGTCACTACACTACCTCCAGACACCTCCTGTATGGAGAAACCAATCACTACACTATCTCCAGAAGCCTCCTTTATGGAGAAACCAGTCACTACACTATCTACAGAAGCCTCCTGTATGGAGAAACCAGTCACAACTCTATCTCCAGAACCCTCCTGTATGGAGAAACCAGTCACTACACCATCTCCAGAAGCCTCCTGTGTGGAGAAACCAGTCACTACACTATCTCCAGAAGCCTCATGTATGGAGAAACCAGTCACTACACTATCTCCAGAAGCCTCCTGTATGGAGAAACCAGTCACTACACTATCTCCAGAAGCCTCCTGTGTGGAGAAACCAGTCACTACACTATCTCCAGAAGCCTCCTGTATGGAGAAACCAGTCACTACACTATCTCCAGACACCTCCTGTATGGAGAAACCAGTCACTACACTATCTCCAGAAGCCTCCTGTATGGAGAAACCAGACACTACACTCTCTCCAGAAGCCTCCTTTATGGAGAAACCAGTCACTACACTATCTCCAGAAGCCTCCTGTATGGAGAAACCAGTCACTACACTATCTCCAGAAGCCTCCTATATGGAGAAACAAGTCACTACTCTATCTCCAGAACCCTCCTGTGTGGAGAAACCAGTCACTACACCATCTCCAGAAGCCTCCTGTGTGGATAAACTAGTCACTACACTATCTCCAGAAGCCTCCTGTATGGAGAAACCAGTCACTACACTATCTCCAGAAGCCAACTGTATGGAGAAACCAGTCACTACACTATCTCCAGAAGTCTCCTGTATGGAGAAACCAGTCACTACACTATCTCCAGAAGCCTCCTGTATGGAGAAACCAGTCACTACACTATCTCCAGAAGCCTCCTGTATGGAGAAACCAGTCACTACACTATCTCCAGAACCCTCCTGTATGCAGAAACCAGTCACTACACCATCTCCAGAAGACTCCTGTGTGGAGAAACCAGTCACTACACTATCTCCAGAAGCCTCCTGTATGGAGAAACCAGTCACTACACTATCTCCAGAAGCCTCCTGTATGGAGAAACCAGTCACTACACTATCTCCAGAAGCCTCCTGTATGGGGAAACCAGTCACTACACTACCTCCAGAAGCCTCCTGTATGGAGAAACCAGTCACTACACTATCTCCAGACACCTCCTGTATGGAGAAACCAGTCACTACACTATCTCCAGAAGCCTCATGTATGGAGAAACCAGTCACTACACTATCTCCAGACACCTCCTGTATGGAGAAACCAATCACTACACTATCTCCAGAAGCCTCCTTTATGGAGAAACCAGTCACTACATTATCTCCAGAAGCCTCCTGTATGGAGAACCAGTCACTACACTATCTCCAGAAGCCTCCTGTATGGAGAAACCAGTCACTACTCTATCTCCAGAACCCTCCTGTATGGAGAAACCAGTCACTACACCATCTCCAGAAGCCTCCTGTGTGGAGAAACCAGTCACTACACTATCTCCAGAAGCCTCCTGTATGGAGAAACCAGTCACTACACTATCTCCAGAAGCCTCCTGTATGGAGAAACCAGTCACTACACTATCTCCAGAAGCCTCCTGTATGGAGAAGCCAGTCACTACACTATCTCCAGACACCTCCTGTATGGAGAAACCAGTCACTACACTATCTCCAGAAGCCTCCTGTATGGAGAAACCAGTCACTACACTATCTCCAGAAGCCTCCTGTGTGGAGAAACCAGTCACTACACTATCTCCAGAAGCCTCCTGTATGGAGAAACCAGTCACTACACTATCTCCAGAAGCCTCCTGTATGGAGAAACCAGTCACTACACCATCTCCAGAAGCCTCCTGTGTGGAGAAACCAGTCACTACACTATCTCCAGAAGCCTCCTGTGTGGAGAAACCAGTCACTACACTATCTCCAGAAGCCTCCTGTATGGAGAAACCAGTCACTACACTATCTCCAGAAGCCTCCTGTATGGAGAAACCAGTCACTACACTATCTCCAGAAGCCTCCTGTGTGGAGAAACCAGTCACTACACTATCTCCAGAAGCCTCCTGTATGGAGAAACCAGTCACTACACTACCTCCAGAAGCCTCCTGTATGGAGAAACCAGTCACTACACTACCTCCAGAAGCCTCCTGTATGGAGAAACCAGTCACTACACCATCTCCAGAAGCCTCCTGTGTGGAGAAACCAGTCACTACACTATCTCCAGAAGCCTCCTGTATGGAGAAACCAGTCACTACACTATCTCCAGAAGCCTCATGTATGGAGAAACCAGTCACTACACTATCTCCAGACACCTCCTGTATGGAGAAACCAATCACTACACTATCTCCACAAGCCTCCTTTATGGAGAAACCAGTCACTACACTATCTCCAGAAGCCTCCTGTGTGGAGAAACCAGTCACTACACTATCTCCAGAAGCCTCCTGTATGGAGAAACCAGACACTACACTATCTCCAGAAGCCTCCTTTATGGAGAAACCAGTCACTACACTATCTCCAGAAGCCTCCTGTATGGAGAAACCAGTCACTACACTATCTCCAGAAGCCTCCTATATGGAGAAACAAGTCACTACTCTATCTCCAGAACCCTCCTGTGTGGAGAAACCAGTCACTACACCATCTCCAGAAGCCTCCTGTGTGGATAAACTAGTCACTACACTATCTCCAGAAGCCTCCTTTATGGAGAAACCAGTCACTACACTATCTCCAGAAGCCTCCTGTATGGAGAAACCAGTCACTACACTATCTCCAGAAGCCTCCTGTATGGAGAAACCAGTCACTACACTATCTCCAGAAGCCTCCTGTATGGAGAAACCAGTCACTACACTATCTCCAGAAGCCTCCTGTATGGAGAAACCAGTCACTACACTATCTCCAGAACCCTCCTGTATGGAGAAACCAGTCACTACACCATCTCCAGAAGCCTCCTGTGTGGAGAAAACAGTCACTACACTATCTCCAGAAGCCTCCTGTATGGAGAAACCAGTCACTACACTATCTCCAGAAGCCTCCTGTATGGAGAAACCAGTCACTACACTATCTCCAGAAGCCTCCTGTATGGAGAAACCAGTCACTACACTACCTCCAGAAGCCTCCTGTATGGAGAAACCAGTCACTACACTATCTCCAGACACCTCCTGTATGGAGAAACCAGTCACTACACTATCTCCAGAAGCCTCATGTATGGAGAAACCAGTCACTACACTATCTCCAGACACCTCCTGTATGGAGAATCCAATCACTACACTATCTCCAGAAGCCTCCTTTATGGAGAAACCAGTCACTACATTATCTCCAGAAGCCACCTGTATGGAGAAACCAGTCACTACACTATCTCCAGAAGCCTCCTGTATGGTGAAACCAGTCACTACTCTATCTCCAGATCCCTCCTGTATGGAGAAACCAGTCACTACACCATCTCCAGAAGCCTCCTGTGTGGAGAAACTAGTCACTACACTATCTCCAGAAGCCTCCTGTATGGAGAAACCAGTCACTACACTATCTCCAGAAGCCTCCTGTATGGAGAAACCAGTCACTACACTATCTCCAGAAGCCTCCTGTATGGAGAAATCAGTCACTACACTATCTCCAGACACCTCCTGTATGGGGAAACCAGTCACTACACTATCTCCAGAAGCCTCCTGTATGGAGAAACCAGTCACTACACTATCTCCAGAAGCCTCCTGTGTGGAGAAACCAGTCACTACACTATCTCCAGAAGCCTCCTGTATTGAGAAATCAGTCACTACACTATCTCCAGAAGCCTCCTGTATGGAGAAACCAGTCACTACACTATCTCCAGAAGCCTCCTTTATGGAGAAACCAGTCACTACACTATCTCCAGAAGCCTCCTATATGGAGAAACCAGTCACTACTCTATCTCCAGAACCCTCCTGTGTGGAGAAACCAGTCACTACACTATCTCCAGATGCCTCCTGTATGGAGAAACCAGTCACTACACTATCTCCAGAGAACTCCTGTATGGAGAAGCCAGTCACTACGCTATCTCCAGACACCTCCTGTATGGAGAAACCAGTCACTACACTATCTCCAGAAGACTCCTGTATGGAGGAAGCAGTCACTACACTATCTCCAGAAGCCTCCTGTATGGAGAAACCTGTCACTACACTATCTCCAGAAGCCTCCTGTATGGAGAAACCAGTCACTACACTATCTCCAGAAGACTCCTGTATGGAGAAACCAGTCACTACACTATCTCCAGAAGCCTCCTGTATGGAGAAACCAGTCACTACAGTATCTCCAGAAGCCTCCTGTATGGAGAAACCAGTAACTACACTATCTCCAGAAGCCTCCTGTATGGAGAAACCAGTCACTACACTATCTCCAGAAGCCTCCTGTATGGAGAAACCAGTCACTACACTATCTCCAGAAGCATCCTGTATGGAGAAACCAATCACTACACTATCTCCATATGCCTCCTGTATGGAGAAACCAGTCACTAAACTATCTCCAGATGCCTCCTGTATGGAGAAACCAGTCACTACACTATCTCCAGATGCCTGCTGTATGGAGAAACCAGTCACTACACTATCTCCAGAAGCCTCCTGTATGGAGAAATCAGTCACTACACTATCTCCAGATGCCTCCTGTATGGAGAAACCAGTCACTGCACTATCTCCAGAAGCCTCCTGTATGGAGAAACCAGTCACTACACTATCTCCAGAAGCCTCCTGTATGGAGAAACCAGTCACTACATTATCTCCAGATGCCCCCTGTATGGAGAAACCAGTCACTACACTATCTCCAGAGAACTCCTGTATGGAGAAGCCTGTCACTACACTATCTCCAGACACCTCCTGTATGGAGAAACCAGTCACTACACTATCTCCAGAAGCCTCCTGTATGCAGAAACCAGTCACTACACTATCTCCAGAAGCCTCCTGTATGGAGAAACCTGTCACTACACTATCTCCAGAAGCCTCCTGTATGGAGAAACCAGTCACTACACTATCTCCAGAAGCCTACTGTATGGAGAAACCAGTCACTATACTATCTCCAGAAGCCTCCTGTATGGAGAAACCAGTCACTACACTATCTCCAGAAGACTCCTGTATGGAGAAACCAGTCACTACACTATCTCCAGAAGCCTCCTGTATGGAGAAACCGGTCACTACACTATCTCCAGGAGCCTCCTGTATGGAGAAACCAGTCACTACACTATCTCCAGAAGCATCCTGTATGGAGAAACCAGTCACTACACTATCTCCAGATGCCTCCTTTATGGAGAAACCAGTCACTAAACTATCTCCAGATGCCTCCTGTATGGAGAAACCAGTCACTACACTATCTCCAGATGCCTCCTGTATGGAGAAACCAGTCACTACACTATCTCCAGAAGCCTCCTGTATGGAGAAACCAGTCACTACACTATCTCCAGAAGCCTCCTGTATGGAGAAACCAGTCACTACACTACCTCCAGAAGCCTCCTGTATGGAGAAACCAGTCACTACACTACCTCCAGAAGCCTCCTGTATGGAGAAACCAGTCACTACACCATCTCCAGAAGCCTCCTGTGTGGAGAAACCAGTCACTACACTATCTCCAGAAGCCTCCTGTATGGAGAAACCAGTCACTACACTATCTCCAGAAGCCTCATGTATGGAGAAACCAGTCACTACACTATCTCCAGACACCTCCTGTATGGAGAAACCAATCACTACACTATCTCCACAAGCCTCCTTTATGGAGAAACCAGTCACTACACTATCTCCAGAAGCCTCCTGTGTGGAGAAACCAGTCACTACACTATCTCCAGAAGCCTCCTGTATGGAGAAACCAGACACTACACTATCTCCAGAAGCCTCCTTTATGGAGAAACCAGTCACTACACTATCTCCAGAAGCCTCCTGTATGGAGAAACCAGTCACTACACTATCTCCAGAAGCCTCCTATATGGAGAAACAAGTCACTACTCTATCTCCAGAACCCTCCTGTGTGGAGAAACCAGTCACTACACCATCTCCAGAAGCCTCCTGTGTGGATAAACTAGTCACTACACTATCTCCAGAAGCCTCCTTTATGGAGAAACCAGTCACTACACTATCTCCAGAAGCCTCCTGTATGGAGAAACCAGTCACTACACTATCTCCAGAAGCCTCCTGTATGGAGAAACCAGTCACTACACTATCTCCAGAAGCCTCCTGTATGGAGAAACCAGTCACTACACTATCTCCAGAAGCCTCCTGTATGGAGAAACCAGTCACTACACTATCTCCAGAACCCTCCTGTATGGAGAAACCAGTCACTACACCATCTCCAGAAGCCTCCTGTGTGGAGAAAACAGTCACTACACTATCTCCAGAAGCCTCCTGTATGGAGAAACCAGTCACTACACTATCTCCAGAAGCCTCCTGTATGGAGAAACCAGTCACTACACTATCTCCAGAAGCCTCCTGTATGGAGAAACCAGTCACTACACTACCTCCAGAAGCCTCCTGTATGGAGAAACCAGTCACTACACTATCTCCAGACACCTCCTGTATGGAGAAACCAGTCACTACACTATCTCCAGAAGCCTCATGTATGGAGAAACCAGTCACTACACTATCTCCAGACACCTCCTGTATGGAGAATCCAATCACTACACTATCTCCAGAAGCCTCCTTTATGGAGAAACCAGTCACTACATTATCTCCAGAAGCCACCTGTATGGAGAAACCAGTCACTACACTATCTCCAGAAGCCTCCTGTATGGTGAAACCAGTCACTACTCTATCTCCAGAACCCTCCTGTATGGAGAAACCAGTCACTACACCATCTCCAGAAGCCTCCTGTGTGGAGAAACTAGTCACTACACTATCTCCAGAAGCCTCCTGTATGGAGAAACCAGTCACTACACTATCTCCAGAAGCCTCCTGTATGGAGAAACCAGTCACTACACTATCTCCAGATGCCTCCTGTATGGAGAAATCAGTCACTACACTATCTCCAGACACCTCCTGTATGGGGAAACCAGTCACTACACTATCTCCAGAAACCTCCTGTATGGAGAAACCAGTCACTACACTATCTCCAGAAGCCTCCTGTGTGGAGAAACCAGTCACTACACTATCTCCAGAAGCCTCCTGTATTGAGAAATCAGTCACTACACTATCTCCAGAAGCCTCCTGTATGGAGAAACCAGTCACTACACTATCTCCAGAAGCCTCCTTTATGGAGAAACCAGTCACTACACTATCTCCAGAAGCCTCCTATATGGAGAAACCAGTCACTACTCTATCTCCAGAACCCTCCTGTGTGGAGAAACCAGTCACTACACTATCTCCAGATGCCTCCTGTATGGAGAAACCAGTCACTACACTATCTCCAGAGAACTCCTGTATGGAGAAGCCAGTCACTACGCTATCTCCAGACACCTCCTGTATGGAGAAACCAGTCACTACACTATCTCCAGAAGACTCCTGTATGGAGGAAGCAGTCACTACACTATCTCCAGAAGCCTCCTGTATGGAGAAACCTGTCACTACACTATCTCCAGAAGCCTCCTGTATGGAGAAACCAGTCACTACACTATCTCCAGAAGACTCCTGTATGGAGAAACCAGTCACTACACTATCTCCAGAAGCCTCCTGTATGGAGAAACCAGTCACTACAGTATCTCCAGAAGCCTCCTGTATGGAGAAACCAGTAACTACACTATCTCCAGAAGCCTCCTGTATGGAGAAACCAGTCACTACACTATCTCCAGAAGCCTCCTGTATGGAGAAACCAGTCACTACACTATCTCCAGAAGCATCCTGTATGGAGAAACCAATCACTACACTATCTCCATATGCCTCCTGTATGGAGAAACCAGTCACTAAACTATCTCCAGATGCCTCCTGTATGGAGAAACCAGTCACTACACTATCTCCAGATGCCTGCTGTATGGAGAAACCAGTCACTACACTATCTCCAGAAGCCTCCTGTATGGAGAAATCATTCACTACACTATCTCCAGATGCCTCCTGTATGGAGAAACCAGTCACTGCACTATCTCCAGAAGCCTCCTGTATGGAGAAACCAGTCACTACACTATCTCCAGAAGCCTCCTGTATGGAGAAACCAGTCACTACATTATCTCCAGATGCCCCCTGTATGGAGAAACCAGTCACTACACTATCTCCAGAGAACTCCTGTATGGAGAAGCCTGTCACTACACTATCTCCAGACACCTCCTGTATGGAGAAACCAGTCACTACACTATCTCCAGAAGCCTCCTGTATGCAGAAACCAGTCACTACACTATCTCCAGAAGCCTCCTGTATGGAGAAACCTGTCACTACACTATCTCCAGAAGCCTCCTGTATGGAGAAACCAGTCACTACACTATCTCCAGAAGCCTACTGTATGGAGAAACCAGTCACTATACTATCTCCAGAAGCCTCCTGTATGGAGAAACCAGTCACTACACTATCTCCAGAAGACTCCTGTATGGAGAAACCAGTCACTACACTATCTCCAGAAGCCTCCTGTATGGAGAAACCGGTCACTACACTATCTCCAGGAGCCTCCTGTATGGAGAAACCAGTCACTACACTATCTCCAGAAGCATCCTGTATGGAGAAACCAGTCACTACACTATCTCCAGATGCCTCCTTTATGGAGAAACCAGTCACTAAACTATCTCCAGATGCATCCTGTATGGAGAAACCAGTCACTACACTATCTCCAGATGCCTCCTGTATGGAGAAACCAGTCACTACACTATCTCCAGAAGCCTCCTGTATGGAGAAACCAGTCACTACACTATCTCCAGAAGCCTCCTGTATGGAGAAACCAGACACTACACTATCTCCAGAAGCCTCCTTTATGGAGAAACCAGTCGCTACACTATCTCCAGAAGCCTCCTGTATGGAGAAACCAGTCACTACACTATCTCCAGAAGCCTCCTATATAGAGAAACCAGTCACTACTCTATCTCCAGAACCCTCCTGTGTGGAGAAACCAGTCACTACACTATATCCAGAAGCCTCATGTATGGAGAAACCAGTCACTACACTACCTCCAGACACCTCCTGTATGGAGAAACCAATCACTACACTATCTCCAGAAGCCTCCTTTATGGAGAAACCAGTCACTACACTATCTACAGAAGCCTCCTGTATGGAGAAACCAGTCACAACTCTATCTCCAGAACCCTCCTGTATGGAGAAACCAGTCACTACACCATCTCCAGAAGCCTCCTGTGTGGAGAAACCAGTCACTACACTATCTCCAGAAGCCTCATGTATGGAGAAACCAGTCACTACACTATCTCCAGAAGCCTCCTGTATGGAGAAACCAGTCACTACACTATCTCCAGAAGCCTCCTGTGTGGAGAAACCAGTCACTACACTATCTCCAGAAGCCTCCTGTATGGAGAAACCAGTCACTACACTATCTCCAGACACCTCCTGTATGGAGAAACCAGTCACTACACTATCTCCAGAAGCCTCCTGTATGGAGAAACCAGACACTACACTCTCTCCAGAAGCCTCCTTTATGGAGAAACCAGTCACTACACTATCTCCAGAAGCCTCCTGTATGGAGAAACCAGTCACTACACTATCTCCAGAAGCCTCCTATATGGAGAAACAAGTCACTACTCTATCTCCAGAACCCTCCTGTGTGGAGAAACCAGTCACTACACCATCTCCAGAAGCCTCCTGTGTGGATAAACTAGTCACTACACTATCTCCAGAAGCCTCCTGTATGGAGAAACCAGTCACTACACTATCTCCAGAAGCCAACTGTATGGAGAAACCAGTCACTACACTATCTCCAGAAGTCTCCTGTATGGAGAAACCAGTCACTACACTATCTCCAGAAGCCTCCTGTATGGAGAAACCAGTCACTACACTATCTCCAGAAGCCTCCTGTATGGAGAAACCAGTCACTACACTATCTCCAGAACCCTCCTGTATGCAGAAACCAGTCACTACACCATCTCCAGAAGACTCCTGTGTGGAGAAACCAGTCACTACACTATCTCCAGAAGCCTCCTGTATGGAGAAACCAGTCACTACACTATCTCCAGAAGCCTCCTGTATGGAGAAACCAGTCACTACACTATCTCCAGAAGCCTCCTGTATGGGGAAACCAGTCACTACACTACCTCCAGAAGCCTCCTGTATGGAGAAACCAGTCACTACACTATCTCCAGACACCTCCTGTATGGAGAAACCAGTCACTACACTATCTCCAGAAGCCTCATGTATGGAGAAACCAGTCACTACACTATCTCCAGACACCTCCTGTATGGAGAAACCAATCACTACACTATCTCCAGAAGCCTCCTTTATGGAGAAACCAGTCACTACATTATCTCCAGAAGCCTCCTGTATGGAGAACCAGTCACTACACTATCTCCAGAAGCCTCCTGTATGGAGAAACCAGTCACTACTCTATCTCCAGAACCCTCCTGTATGGAGAAACCAGTCACTACACCATCTCCAGAAGCCTCCTGTGTGGAGAAACCAGTCACTACACTATCTCCAGAAGCCTCCTGTATGGAGAAACCAGTCACTACACTATCTCCAGAAGCCTCCTGTATGGAGAAACCAGTCACTACACTATCTCCAGAAGCCTCCTGTATGGAGAAGCCAGTCACTACACTATCTCCAGACACCTCCTGTATGGAGAAACCAGTCACTACACTATCTCCAGAAGCCTCCTGTATGGAGAAACCAGTCACTACACTATCTCCAGAAGCCTCCTGTGTGGAGAAACCAGTCACTACACTATCTCCAGAAGCCTCCTGTATGGAGAAACCAGTCACTACACTATCTCCAGAAGCCTCCTGTGTGGAGAAACCAGTCACTACACCATCTCCAGAAGCCTCCTGTGTGGAGAAACCAGTCACTACACTATCTCCAGAAGCCTCCTGTGTGGAGAAACCAGTCACTACACTATCTCCAGAAGCCTCCTGTATGGAGAAACCAGTCACTACACTATCTCCAGAAGCCTCCTGTATGGAGAAACCAGTCACTACACTATCTCCAGAAGCCTCCTGTGTGGAGAAACCAGTCACTACACTATCTCCAGAAGCCTCCTGTATGGAGAAACCAGTCACTACACTACCTCCAGAAGCCTCCTGTATGGAGAAACCAGTCACTACACTACCTCCAGAAGCCTCCTGTATGGAGAAACCAGTCACTACACCATCTCCAGAAGCCTCCTGTGTGGAGAAACCAGTCACTACACTATCTCCAGAAGCCTCCTGTATGGAGAAACCAGTCACTACACTATCTCCAGAAGCCTCATGTATGGAGAAACCAGTCACTACACTATCTCCAGACACCTCCTGTATGGAGAAACCAATCACTACACTATCTCCACAAGCCTCCTTTATGGAGAAACCAGTCACTACACTATCTCCAGAAGCCTCCTGTGTGGAGAAACCAGTCACTACACTATCTCCAGAAGCCTCCTGTATGGAGAAACCAGTCACTACACTATCTCCAGACACCTCCTGTATGGAGAAACCATTCACTACACTATCTCCAGAAGCCTCCTGTGTGGATAAACTAGTCACTACACTATCTTCAGAAGCCTCCTGTATGGAGAAACCAGTCACTACTCTATCTCCAGAACCCTCCTGTATGGAGAAACCAGTCACTACACCATCTCCAGAAGCCTCCTGTGTGGAGAAACCAGTCACTACACTATCTCCAGAAGCCTCCTGTATGGAGAAACCAGTCACTACACTATCTCCAGAAGCCTCCTGTATGGAGAAACCAGTCACTACACTATCTCCAGAAGCCTCCTGTATGGAGAAACCAGTCACTACACTGTCTCCAGAAGCCTCCTGTATGGAGAAACCAGTCACTACACTATCTCCAGACACCTCCTGTATGGAGAAACCATTCACTACACTATCTCCAGAAGCCTCCTGTATGGAGAAACCAGACACTACACTATCTCCAGAAGCATCCTGTATGGAGAAACCAGTCACTACACTATCTCCAGAAGCCTCCTGTATGGAGAAACCAGTCACTACACTATCTCTAGACACCTCCTGTATGGAGAAACCAGTCACTACACTATCTCCAGAAGCCTCCTTTATGAAGAAACCAGTCACTACACTATCTCCAGAAGCCTCCTGTATGGAGAAACCAGTCACTACTCTATCTCCAGAACCCTCCTGTATGGAGAAACCAGTCACTACACCATCTCCAGAAGCCTCCTGTATGGAGAAACCAGTCACTACACTATCTCCAGAAGCCTCCTGTATGGAGAAACCAGTCACTACACTATCTCCAGAAGCCTCCTGTATGGAGAAACCAGTCACTACACTATCTCCAGAAGCCTCCTGTATGGAGAAACCAGTCACTACACTATCTCCAGACACCTCCTGTATGGAGAAACCAGTCACTACACTATCTCCAGAAGCCTCCTGTATGGAGAAACCAGACACTACACTATCTCCAGAAGCCTCCTTTATGGAGAAACCAGTCACTACACTATCTCCAGAAGCCTCCTGTGTGGAGAAACCAGTCACTACACTATCTCCAGAAGCCTCCTGTATGGAGAAACCAGTCACTACACTATCTCCAGACACCTCCTGTATGGAGAAACCAGTCACTACACTATCTCCAGAAGCCTCCTGTATGGAGAAACCAGTCACTACACTAACTCCAGAAGCCTCCTGTGTGGAGAAACCAGTCACTACACTATCTCCAGAAGCCTCCTGTATGGAGAAACCAGTCACTACACTATCTCCAGAAGCCTCCTGTATGGAGAAACCAGTCACTACACTATCTCCAGAAGCCTCCTGTATGGAGAAACCAGTCACTACACTATCTCCAGACACCTCCTGTATGGAGAAACCAGTCACTACACTATCTCCAGAAGCCTCCTGTATGGAGAAACCAGACACTACACTATCTCCAGAATCCTCCTTTATGGAGAAACCACTCACTACACTATCTCCAGAAGCCTCCTGTATGGAGAAACCAGTCACTACACTATCTCCAGAAGCCTCCTGTATGGAGAAACCAGTCACTACACTATCTCCAGAAGCCTCCTTTATGGAGAAACCAGTCACTACACTATCTCCAGAAGCCTCCTGTATGGAGAAACCGGTCACTACACGATCTCCAGATGCCTCCTGTATGGAGAAACCAGTAACTACACTATCTCCAGAGAACTCCTGTATGGAGAAGCCAGTCACTACACTATCTCCAGAAGCCTCCTGTATGGAGAAACCAGTCACTACACTATCTCCAGAAGCCTCCTGTATGGAGAAACCAGTCACTACACTATCTCCAGACACCTCCTGTATGGAGAAACCAGTCACTACACTATCTCCAGAAGCCTCCTGTATGGAGAAACCAGACACTACACTATCTCCAGAAGCCTCCTTTATGGAGAAACCAGTCACTACACTATCTCCAGAAGCCTCCTGTATGGAGAAACCAGTCACTACACTATCTCCAGAAGCCTCCTATATGGAGAAACAAGTCACTACTCTATCTCCAGAACCCTCCTGTGTGGAGAAACCAGTCACTACACCATCTCCAGAAGCCTCCTGTGTGGATAAACTAGTCACTACACTATCTCCAGAAGCCTACTTTATGGAGAAACCAGTCACTACACTATCTCCAGAAGCCTCCTGTATGGAGAAACCAGTCACTACACTATCTCCAGAAGTCTCCTGTATGGAGAAACCAGTCACTACACTATCTCCAGAAGCCTCCTGTATGGAGAAACCAGTCACTACACTATCTCCAGAAGCCTCCTGTATGGAGAAACCAGTCACTACACTATCTCCAGAACCCTCCTGTATGGAGAAACCAGTCACTACACCATCTCCAGAAGACTCCTGTGTGGACAAAACAGTCACTACACTATCTCCAGAAGCCTCCTGTATGGAGAAACCAGTCACTACACTATCTCCAGAAGCCTCCTGTATGGAGAAACCAGTCACTACACTATCTCCAGAAGCCTCCTGTATGGAGAAACCAGTCACTACACTATCTCCAGAAGCCTCCTGTATGGAGAAACCAGTCACTACTCTATCTCCAGAACCCTCCTGTATGGAGAAACCAGTCACTACACTATCTCCAGAAGCCTCCTGTGTGGAGAAACTAGTCACTACACTATCTCCAGAAGCCTCGTGTATGGAGAAACCAGTCACTACACTATCTCCAGAAGCCTCCTGTATGGAGAAACCAGTCACTACACTATCTCCAGAAGCCTCCTGTATGGAGAAATCAGTCACTACACTATCTCCAGACACCTCCTGTATGGGGAAACCAGTCACTACACTATCTCCAGAAGCCTCCTGTATGGAGAAACCAGTCACTACACTATCTCCAGAAGCCTCCTGTGTGGAGAAACC
The DNA here is from genome assembly GCF_046119375.1 of Phyllobates terribilis. Taxonomy (NCBI): domain Eukaryota; kingdom Metazoa; phylum Chordata; class Amphibia; order Anura; family Dendrobatidae; genus Phyllobates; species Phyllobates terribilis. The sequence continues at coordinate 1,238,543,488 of NW_027362761.1, read as the reverse complement.
AGTCACTACACTATCTCCAGAAGCCTCCTGTATTGAGAAATCAGTCACTACACTATCTCCAGAAGCCTCCTGTATGGAGAAACCAGTCACTACACTATCTCCAGAAGCCTCCTGTATGGAGAAACCAGTCACTACACTATCTCCAGACACCTCCTGTATGGAGAAACCAGTCACGACACTATCTCCAGAAGCCTCCTGTATGGAGAAACCAGACACTACACTATCTCCAGAAGCCTCCTTTATGGAGAAACCAGTCACTACACTATCTCCAGAAGCCTCCTGTATGGAGAAACCAGTCACTACACTATCTCCAGAAGCCTCCTATATGGAGAAACCAGTCACTACTCTATCTCCAGAACCCTCCTGTGTGGAGAAACCAGTCACTACACCATCTCCAGAAGCCTCCTGTGTGGAGATACTAGTCACTACACTATCTGCAGAAGCCTCCTGTATGGAGAAACCTGTCACTACACTATCTCCAGAAGCCTCCTGTATGGAGAAACCAGTCACTACACTATCTCCAGAAGCCTCCTGTATGGAGAAACCAGTCACTACACTATCTCCAGAAGCCTCCTTTATGGAGAAACCAGTCACTACACTATCTCCAGAAGCCTCCTATATGGAGAAACCAGTCACTACTCTATCTCCAGTACCCTCCTGTGTGGAGAAACCAGTCACTACACCATCTCCAGAAGCCTCCTGTGTGGAGAAACTAGTCACTACACTATCTCCAGAAGCCTCCTGTATGGAGAAACCAATCACTACACTATCTCCAGAAGCCTCCTGTATGGAGAAACCAGTCACTACACTATCTCCAGAAGCCTCCTGTATGGAGAAACCAGTCACTACACTATCTCCAGAAGCCTCCTTTATGGAGAAACCAGTCACTACACTATCTCCAGAAGCCTCCTGTATGGAGAAACCAGTCACTACACTATCTCCAGATGCCTCCTGTATGGAGAAACCAGTCACTACACTATCTCCAGAGAACTCCTGTATGGAGAAGCCAGTCACTACGCTATCTCCAGACACCTCCTGTATGGAGAAACCAGTCACTACACTATCTCCAGAAGACTCCTGTATGGAGAAAGCAGTCACTACACTATCTCCAGAAGCCTCCTGTATGGAGAAACCTGTCACTACACTATCTCCAGAAGCCTCCTGTATGGAGAAACCAGTCACTACACTATCTCCAGAAGACTCCTGTATGGAGAAACCAGTCACTACACTATCTCCAGAAGCCTCCTGTATGGAGAAACCAGTCACTACACTATCTCCAGAAGCCTCCTGTATGGAGAAACCAGTAACTACACTATCTCCAGAAGCCTCCTGTATGGAGAAACCAGTCACTACACTATCTCCAGAAGCCTCCTGTATGGAGAAACCAGTCACTATACTATCTCCAGAAGCATCCTGTATGGAGAAACCAATCACTACACTATCTCCATATGCCTCCTTTATGGAGAAACCAGTCACTAAACTATCTCCAGATGCCTGCTGTATGGAGAAACCAGTCACTACACTATCTCCAGAAGCCTCCTGTATGGAGAAATCAGTCACTACACTATCTCCAGATGCCTCCTGTATGGAGAAACCAGTCACTGCACTATCTCCAGAAGCCTCCTGTATGGAGAAACCAGTCACTACACTATCTCCAGAAGCCTCCTGTATGGAGAAACCAGTCACTACACTATCTCCAGATGCCCCCTGTATGGAGAAACCAGTCACTACACTATCTCCAGAGAACTCCTGTATGGAGAAGCCTGTCACTACACTATCTCCAGACACCTCCTGTATGGAGAAACCAGTCACTACACTATCTCCAGAAGCCTCCTGTATGCAGAAACCAGTCACTACACTATCTCCAGAAGCCTCCTGTATGGAGAAACCTGTCACTACACTATCTCCAGAAGCCTCCTGTATGGAGAAACCAGTCACTACACTATCTCCAGAAGCCTACTGTATGGAGAAACCAGTCACTATACTATCTCCAGAAGCCTCCTGTATGGAGAAACCAGTCACTACACTATCTCCAGAAGACTCCTGTATGGAGAAACCAGTCACTACACTATCTCCAGAAGCCTCCTGTATGGAGAAACCAGTCACTACACTATCTCCAGGAGCCTCCTGTATGGAGAAACCAGTCACTACACTATCTCCAGAAGCCTCCTGTATGGAGAAACCAGTCACTACACTATCTCCAGAAGCATCCTGTATGGAGAAACCAGTCACTACACTATCTCCAGATGCCTCCTTTATGGAGAAACCAGTCACTAAACTATCTCCAGATGCCTCCTGTATGGAGAAACCAGTCACTACACTATCTCCAGATGCCTCCTGTATGGAGAAACCAGTCACTACACTATCTCCAGAATCCTCCTGTATGGAGAAACCAGTCACTACACTATCTCCAGATGCCTCCTGTATGGAGAAACCAGTCACTACACTATCTCCAGAAGCCTCCTGTATGGAGAACCCAGTCACTACACTACTCCCGAAGCTTCCTGTATGGAGAAACCAGTCACTACACTATCTCCAGATACCTCCTGTATGGAGAACCCAGTCACTACACTATCTCCAGAAGCCTCCTGAATGGAGAAACCAGTCACTACACTATCTCCAGAAGTCTCCTGCATGGAGAAACCAGTCACTACACTATCTCCAGAATCCTCCTGTATGGAGAACCCAGTCACTACACTACTCCAGAAGCTTCCTGTATGGAGAAACCAGTCACTACACTATCTCCAGACACCTCCTGTATGGAGAAACCAGTCACTACACTATCTCCAGAAGCCTCCTGTAGGGAGAAACCAGTCACTACACTACCTTCAGAAGCCTCCTGTATGGAGAAACCAGTCACTACACTATCTCCAGAAGCCTCCTGTATGGAGAAACCAGTCACTACACTATCTCCAGAAGTCTCCTGTATGGAGAAACCAGTCACTACACTATCTCCAGAAGCCTCCTGTATGGAGAAACCAGTCACTACCCTATCTCCAGAAGCCTCCTGTATGGAGAAACCAGTCACTACTCTATCTCCAGAACCCTCCTGTGTGGAGAAACCAGTCACTACACCATCTCCAGAAGCCTCCTGTGTGGAGAAACTAGTCACTACACTATCTGCAGAAGCCTCCTGTATGGAGAAACCTGTCACTACACTATCTCCAGAAGCCTCCTGTATGGAGAAACCAGTCACTACACTATCTCCAGAAGCCTCCTGTATGGAGAAACCAGTCACTACACTATCTCCAGAAGCCTCCTTTATGGAGAAACCAGTCACTACACTATCTCCAGAAGCCTCCTATATGGAGAAACCAGTCACTACTCTATCTCCAGAACCCTCCTGTGTGGAGAAACCAGTCACTACACCATCTCCAGAAGCCTCCTGTGTGGAGAAACTAGTCACTACACTATCTCCAGAAGCCTCCTGTATGGAGAAACCAATCACTACACTATCTCCAGAAGCCTCCTGTATGGAGAGACCAGTCACTACACTATCTCCAGAAGCCTCCTGTATGGAGAAACCAGTCACTACACTATCTCCAGAAGCCTCCTTTATGGAGAAACCAGTCACTACACTATCTCCAGAAGCCTCCTGTATGGAGAAACCAGTCACTACACTATCTCCAGATGCCTCCTGTATGGAGAAACCAGTCACTACACTATCTCCAGAGAACTCCTGTATGGAGAAGCCAGTCACTACGCTATCTCCAGACACCTCCTGTATGGAGAAACCAGTCACTACACTATCTCCAGAAGACTCCTGTATGGAGAAAGCAGTCACTACACTATCTCCAGAAGCCTCCTGTATGGAGAAACCTGTCACTACACTATCTCCAGAAGCCTCCTGTATGGAGAAACCAGTCACTACACTATCTCCAGAAGACTCCTGTATGGAGAAACCAGTCACTACACTATCTCCAGATGCCTCCTGTATGGAGAAACCAGTCAATACACTATCTCCAGAAGCCTCCTGTATGGAGAAACCAGTAACTACACTATCTCCAGAAGCCTCCTGTATGGAGAAACCAGTCACTACACTATCTCCAGAAGCCTCCTGTATGGAGAAACCAGTCACTACACTATCTCCAGAAGCATCCTGTATGGAGAAACCAATCACTACACTATCTCCATATGCCTCCTGTATGGAGAAACCAGTCACTAAAATATCTCCAGATGCCTCCTGTATGGAGAAACCAGTCACTACACTATCTCCAGATGCCTGCTGTATGGAGAAACCAGTCACTACACTATCTCCAGAAGCCTCCTGTATGGAGAAATCAGTCACTACACTATCTCCAGATGCCTCCTGTATGGAGAAACCAGTCACTGCACTATCTCCAGAAGCCTCCTGTATGGAGAAACCAGTCACTACACTATCTCCAGAAGCCTCCTGTATGGAGAAACCAGTCACTACACTATCTCCAGATGCCCCCTGTATGGAGAAACCAGTCACTACACTATCTCCAGAGAACTCCTGTATGGAGAAGCCTGTCACTACACTATCTCCAGACACCTCCTGTATGGAGAAACCAGTCACTACACTATCTCCAGATGCCTGCTGTATGGAGAAACCAGTCACTACACTATCTCCAGAAGCCTCCTATATGGAGAAACCAGTCACTACTCTATCTCCAGAACCCTCCTGTGTGGAGAAACCAGTCACTACACCATCTCCAGAAGCCTCCTGTGTGGAGAAACTAGTCACTACACTATCTCCAGAAGCCTCCTGTATGGAGAAACCAATCACTACACTATCTCCAGAAGCCTCCTGTATGGAGAGACCAGTCACTACACTATCTCCAGAAGCCTCCTGTATGGAGAAACCAGTCACTACACTATCTCCAGAAGCCTCCTTTATGGAGAAACCAGTCACTACACTATCTCCAGAAGCCTCCTGTATGGAGAAACCAGTCACTACACTATCTCCAGATGCCTCCTGTATGGAGAAACCAGTCACTACACTATCTCCAGAGAACTCCTGTATGGAGAAGCCAGTCACTACGCTATCTCCAGACACCTCCTGTATGGAGAAACCAGTCACTACACTATCTCCAGAAGACTCCTGTATGGAGAAAGCAGTCACTACACTATCTCCAGAAGCCTCCTGTATGGAGAAACCTGTCACTACACTATCTCCAGAAGCCTCCTGTATGGAGAAACCAGTCACTACACTATCTCCAGAAGACTCCTGTATGGAGAAACCAGTCACTACACTATCTCCAGAAGCCTCCTGTATGGAGAAACCAGTCAATACACTATCTCCAGAAGCCTCCTGTATGGAGAAACCAGTAACTACACTATCTCCAGAAGCCTCCTGTATGGAGAAACCAGTCACTACACTATCTCCAGAAGCCTCCTGTATGGAGAAACCAGTCACTACACTATCTCCAGAAGCCTCCTGTATGGAGAAACCAGTCACTAAAATATCTCCAGATGCCTCCTGTATGGAGAAACCAGTCACTACACTATCTCCAGATGCCTGCTGTATGGAGAAACCAGTCACTACACTATCTCCAGAAGCCTCCTGTATGGAGAAATCAGTCACTACACTATCTCCAGATGCCTCCTGTATGGAGAAACCAGTCACTGCACTATCTCCAGAAGCCTCCTGTATGGAGAAACCAGTCACTACACTATCTCCAGAAGCCTCCTGTATGGAGAAACCAGTCACTACACTATCTCCAGATGCCCCCTGTATGGAGAAACCAGTCACTACACTATCTCCAGAGAACTCCTGTATGGAGAAGCCTGTCACTACACTATCTCCAGACACCTCCTGTATGGAGAAACCAGTCACTACACTATCTCCAGAAGCCTCCTGTATGCAGAAATCAGTCACTACACTATCTCCAGAAGCCTCCTGTATGGAGAAACCTGTCACTACACTATCTCCAGAAGCCTCCTGTATGGAGAAACCAGTCACTACACTATCTCCAGAAGCCTACTGCATGGAGAAACCAGTCACTATACTATCTCCAGAAGCCTCCTGTATGGAGAAACCAGTCACTACACTATCTCAAGAAGCCTACTGTATGGAGAAACCAGTCACTATACTATCTCCAGAAGCCTCCTGTATGGAGAAACCAGTCACTACACTATCTCCAGAAGACTCCTGTATGGAGAAACCAGTCACTACACTATCTCCAGAAGCCTCCTGTATGGAGAAACCAGTCACTACACTATCTCCAGGAGCCTCCTGTATGGAGAAACCAGTCACTACACTATCTCCAGAAGCCTCCTGTATGGAGAAACCAGTCACTACACTATCTCCAGAAGCATCCTGTATGGAGAAACCAGTCACTACACTATCTCCAGATGCCTCCTTTATGGAGAAACCAGTCACTAAACTATCTCCAGATGCCTCCTGTATGGAGAAACCAGTCACTACACTATCTCCAGATGCCTCCTGTATGGAGAAACCAGTCACTACACTATCTCCAGAAGCCTCCTGTATGGAGAAACCAGTCACTACACTATCTCCAGAAGCCTCCTGTATGGAGAACCCAGTCACTACACTACTCCCGAAGCTTCCTGTATGGAGAAACCAGTCACTACACTATCTCCAGATACCTCCTGTATGGAGAACCCAGTCACTACACTATCTCCAGAAGCCTCCTGAATGGAGAAACCAGTCACTACACTATCTCCAGAAGTCTCCTGCATGGAGAAACCAGTCACTACACTATCTCCAGAATCCTCCTGTATGGAGAACCCAGTCACTACACTACTCCAGAAGCTTCCTGTATGGAGAAACCAGTCACTACACTATCTCCAGACACCTCCTGTAGGGAGAAACCAGTCGCTACACTACCTTCAGAAGCCTCCTGTATGGAGAAACCAGTCACTACACTATCTCCAGAAGCCTCCTGTATGGAGAAACCAGTCACTACACTATCTCCAGAAACCTCCTGTATGGAGAAACCAGTCACTACACTATCTCCAGAAGTCTCCTGTATGGAGAAACCAGTCACTACACTATCTCCAGAAGCCTCCTGTATGGAGAAACCAGTCACTACACTATCTCCAGACACCTCCTGTATGGAGAAACCAGTCACTACACTATCTCCAGAAGCCTCCTGTATGGAGAAACCAGTCACTACACTATCTTCAGAAGCCTCCTGTATGGAGAAACCAGTCACTACACTATCTCCAGAAGCCTCCTGTATGGAGAAACCAGTAACTACACTATCTCCAGAACCCTCCTGTATGGAGAAACCAGTCACTACACTATCTCCAGAAGCCTCCTGTATGGAGAAACCAGTCACTACACTATCTCCAGAAGCATCCTGTATGGAGAAACCAGTCACTACACTATCTCCATATGCCTCCTGTATGGAGAAACCAGTCACTAAACTATCTCCAGATGCCTCCTGTATGGAGAAACCAGTCACTACACTATCTCCAGATGCCTCCTGTATGGAGAAACCAGTCACTACACTATCTCCAGAAGCCTTCTGTATGGACAAATCAGTCACTACACTATCTCCAGATGCCTCCTGTATGGAGAAACCAGTCACTGCACTATCTCCAGAGGCCTCCTGTATGGAGAAACCAGTTACTATACTATCTCCAGAAGCCTTCTGTATGGAGAAACCAGTCACTACACTATCTCCAGAGGCCCCCTGTATGGAAAAACCAGTCACTACACTATCTCCAGAGAACTCCTGTATGGAGAAGCCAGTCACTACACTATCTCCAGACACCTCCTGTATGGAGAAACCAGTCACTACACTATCTCCAGAAGCCTCCTGTATGGAGAAACCAGTCACTACACTATCTCCAGAAGCCTCCTGTATGGAGAAACCTGTCACTACACTATCTCCAGAAGCCTCCTGTATGGAGAAACCAGTCACTACACTATTTCCAGAAGCCTACTGTATGGAGAAACCAGTCACTACACTATCTCCAGAAGCCTCCTGTATGGAGAAACCATTAACTACACTATCTCCAGAAGACTCCTGTATGGAGAAACCAGGCACTACACTATCTCCAGAAGCCTCCTGTATGGAGAAACCAGTCACTACACTATCTCCAGGAGCCTCCTGTATGGAGAAACCAGTCACTACACTATCTCCAGAAGCCTCCTGTATGGAGAAACCAGTCACTACACTATCTCCAGAAGCATCCTGTATGGAGAAACCAGTCACTACACTATCTCCAGATGCCTCCTGTATGGAGAAACCAGTCACTAAACTATCTCCAGATGCCTCCTGTATGGAGAAACCAGTCACTACACTATCTCCAGATGACACCTGTATGGAGAAACCAGTCACTACACTATCTCCAGAAGCCTCCTGTATGGAGGAACCAGTCACTACACTATCACCAGATGCCTCCTGTATGGAGAAACCAGTCACTACACTATCTCCAGAAGCCTCCTGTATGGAGAACCCAGTCAATACACTACTCCCGAAGCTTCCTGTATGGAGAAACCAGTCACTACACTATCTCCAGATACCTCCTGTATGGAGAACCCAGTCACTACACTATCTCCAGAAGCCTCCTGAATGGAGAAACCAGTCACTACACTATCTCCAGAAGTCTCCTGCATGGAGAAACCAGTCACTACACTATCTCCAGAAGCCTCCTGTATGGAGAACCCAGTCACTACACTACTCCAGAAGCTTCCTGCAGGGAGAAACCAGTCACTACACTATCTCCAGACACCTCCTGTATGGAGAAACCAGTCACTACATTATCTCCAGAAGCCTCCTGTAGGGAGAAACCAGTCACTACACTACCTTCAGAAGCCTCCTGTATGGAGAAACCAGTCACTACACTATCTCCAGAAGCCGCCTGTATGGAGAAACCAGTCACTACACTATCTCCAGAAGCCTCCTGTATGGAGAAACCAGTCACTACACTATCTCCAGAAGCCTCCTGTTTGGAGAAACCAGTCACTACACTATCTCCAGAAGCCTCCTGTATGGAGAAACCAGTCACTACACTATCTCCAGACACCTCCTGTATGGAGAAACCAGTCACTACACTATCTCCAGAAGCCTCCTGTATGGAGAAACCAGACACTACACTATCTCCAGAAGCCTCCTTTATGGAGAAACCAGTCACTACACTATCTCCAGAAGCCTCCTGTGTGGAGAAACCAGTCACTACACTATCTACAGAAGCCTCAGGTATGGAGAAACCAATCACTACACTATCTCTAGACACCTCCTGTATGGAGAAACCAATCACTACACTATCTCCAGATGCCTCCTTTATGGAGAAACCAGTCACTACATTATCTCCAGAAGCCTCCTGTATGGAGAAACCAGTCACTACACTATCTCCAGAAGCCTCCTGTATGGAGAAACCAGTCACTACACTATCTCCAGAAGCCTCCTGTATGGAGAACCCAGTCACTACACTACTCCCGAAGCTTCCTGTATGGAGAAACCAGTCACTACACTATCTCCAGATACCTCCTGTATGGAGAACCCAGTCACTACACTATCTCCAGAAGCCTCCTGAATGGAGAAACCAGTCACTACACTATCTCCAGAAGTCTCCTGCATGGAGAAACCAGTCACTACACTATCTCCAGAATCCTCCTGTATGGAGAACCCAGTCACTACACTACTCCAGAAGCTTCCTGTATGGAGAAACCAGTCACTACACTATCTCCAGACACCTCCTGTAGGGAGAAACCAGTCACTACACTACCTTCAGAAGCCTCCTGTATGGAGAAACCAGTCGCTACACTATCTCCAGAAGCCTCCTGTAGGGAGAAACCAGTCACTACACTACCTTCAGAAGCCTCCTGTATGGAGAAACCAGTCACTACACTATCTCCAGAAGCCTCCTGTATGGAGAAACCAGTCACTACACTATCTCCAGAAGTCTCCTGTATGGAGAAACCAGTCACTACACTATCTCCAGAAGCCTCCTGTATGGAGAAACCAGTCACTACACTATCTCCAGACACCTCCTGTATGGAGAAACCAGTCACTACACTATCTCCAGAAGCCTCCTGTATGGAGAAACCAGTCACTACACTATCTTCAGAAGCCTCCTGTATGGAGAAACCAGTCACTACACTATCTCCAGAAGCCTCCTGTATGGAGAAACCAGTAACTACACTATCTCCAGAACCCTCCTGTATGGAGAAACCAGTCACTACACTATCTCCAGAAGCCTCCTGTATGGAGAAACCAGTCACTACACTATCTCCAGAAGCATCCTGTATGGAGAAACCATTCACTACACTATCTCCATATGCCTCCTGTATGGAGAAACCAGTCACTAAACTATCTCCAGATGCCTCCTGTATGGAGAAACCAGTCACTACACTATCTCCAGATGCCTCCTGTATGGAGAAACCAGTCACTACACTATCTCCAGAAGCCTTCTGTATGGAGAAATCAGTCACTACACTATCTCCAGATGCCTCCTGTATGGAGAAACCAGTCACTGCACTATCTCCAGAGGCCTCCTGTATGGAGAAACCAGTTACTATACTATCTCCAGAAGCCTTCTGTATGGAGAAACCAGTCACTACACTATCTCCAGAGGCCCCCTGTATGGAAAAACCAGTCACTACACTATCTCCAGAGAACTCCTGTATGGAGAAGCCAGTCACTACACTATCTCCAGACACCTCCTGTATGGAGAAACCAGTCACTACACTATCTCCAGAAGCCTCCTGTATGGAGAAACCAGTCACTACACTATCTCCAGAAGCCTCCTGTATGGAGAAACCTGTCACTACACTATCTTCAGAAGCCTCCTGTATGGAGAAACCAGTCACTACACTATTTCCAGAAGCCTACTGTATGGAGAAACCAGTCACTACACTATCTCCAGAAGCCTCCTGTATGGAGAAACCATTAACTACACTATCTCCAGAAGACTCCTGTATGGAGAAACCAGTCACTACACTATCTCCAGAAGCCTCCTGTATGGAGAAACCAGTCACTACACTATCTCCAGGAGCCTCCTGTATGGAGAAACCAGTCACTACACTATCTCCAGAAGCCTCCTGTATGGAGAAACCAGTCACTACACTATCTCCAGAAGCATCCTGTATGGAGAAACCAGTCCCTACACTATCTCCAGATGCCTCCTGTATGGAGAAACCAGTCACTAAACTATCTCCAGATGCCTCCTGTATGGAGAAACCAGTCACTACACTATCTTCAGATGCCACCTGTATGGAGAAACCAGTCACTACACTATCTCCAGAAGCCTCCTGTATGGAGGAACCAGTCACTACACTATCACCAGATGCCTCCTGTATGGAGAAACCAGTCACTACACTATCTCCAGAAGCCTCCTGTATGGAGAACCCAGTCAATACACTACTCCCGAAGCTTCCTGTATGGAGAAACCAGTCACTACACTATCTCCAGATACCTCCTGTATGGAGAACCCAGTCACTACACTATCTCCAGAAGCCTCCTGAATGGAGAAACCAGTCACTACACTATCTCCAGAAGTCTCCTGCATGGAGAAACCAGTCACTACACTATCTCCAGAAGCCTCCTGTATGGAGAACCCAGTCACTACACTACTCCAGAAGCTTCCTGCAGGGAGAAACCAGTCACTACACTATCTCCAGACACCTCCTGTATGGAGAAACCAGTCACTACATTATCTCCAGAAGCCTCCTGTAGGGAGAAACCAGTCACTACACTACCTTCAGAAGCCTCCTGTATGGAGAAACCAGTCACTACACTATCTCCAGAAGCCGCCTGTATGGAGAAACCAGTCACTACACTATCTCCAGAAGCCTCCTGTATGGAGAAACCAGTCACTACACTATCTCCAGAAGCCTCCTGTTTGGAGAAACCAGTCACTACACTATCTCCAGAAGCCTCCTGTATGGAGAAACCAGTCACTACACTATCTCCAGACACCTCCTGTATGGAGAAACCAGTCACTACACTATCTCCAGAAGCCTCCTGTATGGAGAAACCAGACACTACACTATCTCCAGAAGCCTCCTTTATGGAGAAACCAGTCACTACACTATCTCCAGAAGCCTCCTGTGTGGAGAAACCAGTCACTACACTATCTACAGAAGCCTCATGTATGGAGAAACCAATCACTACACTATCTCTAGACACCTCCTGTATGGAGAAACCAATCACTACACTATCTCCAGATGCCTCCTTTATGGAGAAACCAGTCACTACATTATCTCCAGAAGCCTCCTGTATGGAGAAACCAGTCACTACACTATCTCCAGAAGCCTCCTGTATGGAGAAACCAGTCACTACTCTATCTCCAGAACCCTCCTGTATGGAGAAACCAGTCACTACAGCATCTCCAGAAGCCTCCTGTGTGGAGAAACCAGTCACTACACTATCTCCAGAAGCCTCCTGTATGGAGAAACCAGTCACTACACTATCTCCAGAAGCCTCCTGTATGGAGAAACCAGTTACTACACTATCTCCAGAAGCCTCCTGTATGGAGAAACCAGTCATTACAGCATCTGCAGAAGCCTCCTGTGTGGAGAAACCAGTCACTACACCATCTCCAGAAGCCTCCTGTGTGGAGAAACTAGTCACTACACTATCTCCAGAAGCCTCATGTATGGAGAAACCAGTCACTACACTATCTCCAGACACCTCCTGTATGGAGAAACCAGTCACTACACTATCTCCAGAAGCCTCCTGTATGGAGAAACCAGTCACTACACTATCTCCAGAAGCCTCCTGTATGGAGAAACCAGTCACTACACTATCTCCAGAAGCCTCCTATATGGAGAAACCAGTCACTACACTATCTCCAGAAGCCTCATGTATGTAGAAACCAGTCACTACACTATCTCCAGAAGCCTCATGTATGGAGAAACCAGTCACTACACTATCTCCAGACACCTCCTGTATGGAGAAACCAGTCACTAAACTATCTCCAGAAGCCTCCTTTATGAAGAAACCAGTCACTACACTATCTCCTGAAGCCTCCTGTATGGAGAAACCAGTCACTACTCTATCTCCAGAACCCTCCTGTATGGAGAAACCAGTCACTACACCATCTCCAGAAGCCTCCTGTATGGAGAACCAGTCACTACACTATCTCCAGAAGCCTCCTGTATGGAGAAACCAGTCACTACACTATCTCCAGAAGCCTCCTGTATGGAGAAACCAGTCACTACACTATCTCCAGACACCTCCTGTATGGAGAAACCAGTCACTACACTATCTCCAGAAGCCTCCTGTATGGAGAAACCAGACACTACACTATCTCCAGAAGCCTCCTTTATGGAGAAACCAGTCACTACACTATCTCCAGAAGCCTCCTGTATGGAGAAACCAGTCACTACACTATCTCCAGAAGCCTCCTATATAGAGAAACCAGTCACTACTCTATCTCCAGAACCCTCCTGTGTGGAGAAACCAGTCACTACATTATATCCAGAAGCCTCATGTATGGAGAAACCAGTCACTACACTATCTCCAGACACCTCCTGTATGGAGAAACCAATCACTACACTATCTCCAGAAGCCTCCTTTATGGAGAAACCAGTCACTACACTATCTCCAGAAGCCTCCTGTATGGAGAAACCAGTCACTACTCTATCTCCAGAACCCTCCTGTATGGAGAACCCAGTCACTACACCATCTCCAGAAGCCTCCTGTGTGGAGAAACCAGTCACTACACTATCTCCAGAAGCCTCATGTATGGAGAAACCAGTCACTACACTATCTTCAGAAGCCTCCTGTATGGAGAAACCAGTCACTACACTATCTCCAGAAGCCTCCTATATGGAGAAACCAGTCACTACTCTATCTCCAGAACCCTCCTGTGTGGAGAAACTAGTCACTACACTATCTCCAGAAGCCTCATGTATGGAGAAACCAGTCACTACACTATCTCCAGAAGCCTCATGTATGGAGAAACCAGTCACTACACTATCTCCAGACACCTCCTATATGGAGAAACCAGTCACTACACTATCTCCAGAATCCTCCTGTATGGAGAAACCAGTCACTACACTATCTCCAGAAGCCTCCTGTATGGAGAAACCAGTCACTACACTATCTCCAGAAGCCTCCTATATGGAGAAACCAGTCACTACACTATCTCCAGAAGCCTCATGTATGTAGAAACCAGTCACTACACTATCTCCATAAGCCTCATGTATGGAGAAACCAGTCACTATACTATCTCCAGACACCTCCTGTATGGAGAAACCAGTCACTACACTATCTCCAGAAGCCTCCTTTATGAAGAAACCAGTCACTACACTATCTCCAGAAGCCTCCTGTATGGAGAAACCAGTCACTACTCTATCTCCAGAACCCTCCTGTATGGAGAAACCAGTCACTACACTATCTCCAGAAGCCTCCTTTATGAAGAAACCAGTCACTACACTATCTCCAGAAGCCTCCTGTATGGAGAAACCAGTCACTACACTATCTCCAGACACCTCCTGTATGGAGAAACCAGTCACTACACTATCTCCAGAAGCCTCCTGTATGGAGAAACCAGACACTACACTATCTCCAGAAGCCTCCTTTATGGAGAAACCAGTCACTACACTATCTCCAGAAGCCTCCTGTATGGAGAAACCAGTCACTACACTATCTCCAGAAGCCTCCTATATAGAGAAACCAGTCACTACTCTATCTCCAGAACCTTCCTGTGTGGAGAAACCAGTCACTACACTATATCCAGAAGCCTCATGTATGGAGAAACCAATCACTACACTATCTCCAGACACCTCCTGTATGGAGAAACCAATCACTACACTATCTCCAGAAGCCTCCTTTATGGAGAAACCAGTCACTACACTATCTACAGAAGCCTCCTGTATGGAGAAACCAGTCACTACTCTATCTCCAGAACCCTCCTGTATGGAGAAACCAGTCACTACACCATCTCCAGAGGCCTCCTGTGTGGAGAAACCAGTCACTACACTATCTCCAGAAGCCTCATGTATGGATAAACCAGTCACTACACTATCTCCAGAAGCCTCCTGTATGGAGAAACCAGTCACTACACTATCTACAGAAGCCTCCTGTATGGAGAAACCAGTCACTACACTATCTTCAGAAGCCTCCTGTATGGAGAAACCAGTCACTACACTATCTCCAGACCCCTCCTGTATGGAGAAACCAGTCACTACACTATCTCCAGAAGCCTCCTGTATGGAGAAACCAGACACTACACTATCTCCAGAAGCCTCCTTTATGGAGAAACCAGTCACTACACTATCTCCAGAAGCCTCCTGTATGGAGAAAACAGTCACTACACTATCTCCAGAAGCCTCCTATATGGAGAAACAAGTCACTACTCTATCTCCAGAACCCTCCTGTGTGGAGAAACCAATCACTACACCATCTCCAGAAGCCTCCTGTGTGGATAAACTAGTCACTACACTATCTCCAGAAGCCTCCTGTATGGACAAACCAGTCACTACACTATCTCCAGAAGCCTCCTGTATGGAGAAACCAGTCACTACACTATCTCCAGATGTCTCCTGTATGGAGAAACCAGTCACTACACTATGTCCAGAAGCCTCCTGTATGGAGAAACCAGTCACTACACTATCTCCAGAAGCCTCCTGTATGGAGAAACCAGTCACTACACTATCTCCAGAAGCCTCCTGTATGGAGAAACCAGTCAGTACACTACCTGCAGAAGCCTCCTGTATGGAGAAACCAGTCACTACACTATCTCCAGACACCTCCTGTATGGAGAAACCAGTCACTACCCTATCTCCAGAAGCCTCATGTATGGAGAAACCAGTCACTACACTATCTCCAGACACCTCCTGTGTGGAGAAACCAATCACTACAATATCTCCAGAAGCCTCCTTTATGGAGAAACCAGTCACTACATTATCTCCAGAAGCCTCCTGTATGGAGAAACCAGTCACTACACTATCTCCAGAAGCCTCCTGTATGGAGAAACCAGTCACTACTCTATCTCCAGAACCCTCCTGTATGGAGAAACCAGTCACTACACCATCTCCAGAAGCCTCCTGTGTGGAGAAACCAGTCACTACACTATCTCCAGAAGCCTCCTGTATGGAGAAACCAGTCACTACACTATCTCCAGAAGCCTCCTGTATGGAGAAACCAGTCACTACACTATCTCCAGAAGCCTCCTGTATGGAGAAACCAGTCACTACACTATCTCCAGACACCTCCTGTATGGAGAAACCAGTCACTACACTATCTCCAGAAGCCTCCTGTATGGAGAAACCAGTCACTACACTATCTTCAGAAGCCTCCTGTGTGGAGAAACCAGTCACTACACTATCTCCAGAAGCCTCCTGTATGGAGAAACCAGTCACTACACTATCTCCAGACACCTCCTGTATGGAGAAACCAGTCACTACACTATCTCCAGAAGCCTCCTTTATGAAGAAACCAGTCACTACACTATCTCCAGAAGCCTCCTGTATGGAGAAACCAGTCACTACTCTATCTCCAGAACCCTCCTGTATGGAGAAACCAGTCACTACACTATCTCCAGAAGCCTCCTTTATGAAGAAACCAGTCACTACACTATCTCCAGAAGCCTCCTGTATGGAGAAACCAGTCACTACACTATCTCCAGACACCTCCTGTAAGGAGAAACCAGTCACTACACTATCTCCAGAAGCCTCCTGTATGGAGAAACCAGACACTACACTATCTCCAGAAGCCTCCTTTATGGAGAAACCAGTCACTACACTATCTCCAGAAGCCTCCTGTATGGAGAAACCAGTCACTACACTATCTCCAGAAGCCTCCTATATAGAGAAACCAGTCACTACTCTATCTCCAGAACCTTCCTGTGTGGAGAAACCAGTCACTACACTATATCCAGAAGCCTCATGTATGGAGAAACCAATCACTACACTATCTCCAGACACCTCCTGTATGGAGAAACCAATCACTACACTATCTCCAGAAGCCTCCTTTATGGAGAAACCAGTCACTACACTATCTACAGAAGCCTCCTGTATGGAGAAACCAGTCACTACTCTATCTCCAGAACCCTCCTGTATGGAGAAACCAGTCACTACACCATCTCCAGAGGCCTCCTGTGTGGAGAAACCAGTCACTACACTATCTCCAGAAGCCTCATGTATGGATAAACCAGTCACTACACTATCTCCAGAAGCCTCCTGTATGGAGAAACCAGTCACTACACTATCTACAGAAGCCTCCTGTATGGAGAAACCAGTCACTACACTATCTTCAGAAGCCTCCTGTATGGAGAAACCAGTCACTACACTATCTCCAGACCCCTCCTGTATGGAGAAACCAGTCACTACACTATCTCCAGAAGCCTCCTGTATGGAGAAACCAGACACTACACTATCTCCAGAAGCCTCCTTTATGGAGAAACCAGTCACTACACTATCTCCAGAAGCCTCCTGTATGGAGAAAACAGTCACTACACTATCTCCAGAAGCCTCCTATATGGAGAAACAAGTCACTACTCTATCTCCAGAACCCTCCTGTGTGGAGAAACCAATCACTACACCATCTCCAGAAGCCTCCTGTGTGGATAAACTAGTCACTACACTATCTCCAGAAGCCTCCTGTATGGACAAACCAGTCACTACACTATCTCCAGAAGCCTCCTGTATGGAGAAACCAGTCACTACACTATCTCCAGATGTCTCCTGTATGGAGAAACCAGTCACTACACTATGTCCAGAAGCCTCCTGTATGGAGAAACCAGTCACTACACTATCTCCAGAAGCCTCCTGTATGGAGAAACCAGTCACTACACTATCTCCAGAAGCCTCCTGTATGGAGAAACCAGTCAGTACACTACCTGCAGAAGCCTCCTGTATGGAGAAACCAGTCACTACACTATCTCCAGACACCTCCTGTATGGAGAAACCAGTCACTACCCTATCTCCAGAAGCCTCATGTATGGAGAAACCAGTCACTACACTATCTCCAGACACCTCCTGTGTGGAGAAACCAATCACTACAATATCTCCAGAAGCCTCCTTTATGGAGAAACCAGTCACTACATTATCTCCAGAAGCCTCCTGTATGGAGAAACCAGTCACTACACTATCTCCAGAAGCCTCCTGTATGGAGAAACCAGTCACTACTCTATCTCCAGAACCCTCCTGTATGGAGAAACCAGTCACTACACCATCTCCAGAAGCCTCCTGTGTGGAGAAACCAGTCACTACACTATCTCCAGAAGCCTCCTGTATGGAGAAACCAGTCACTACACTATCTCCAGAAGCCTCCTGTATGGAGAAACCAGTCACTACACTATCTCCAGAAGCCTCCTGTATGGAGAAACCAGTCACTACACTATCTCCAGACACCTCCTGTATGGAGAAACCAGTCACTACACTATCTCCAGAAGCCTCCTGTATGGAGAAACCAGTCACTACACTATCTTCAGAAGCCTCCTGTGTGGAGAAACCAGTCACTACACTATCTCCAGAAGCCTCCTGTATGGAGAAACCAGTCACTACACTATCTCCAGACACCTCCTGTATGGAGAAACCAGTCACTACACTATCTCCAGAAGCCTCCTGTATGGAGAAACCAGTCACTACACTATCTCCAGAAGCCTCCTGTGTGGAGAAACCAGTCACTACACTATCTCCAGAAGCCTCCTGTATGGAGAAACCAGACACTACACTATCTCCAGAAGCCTCCTTTATGGAGAAACCAGTCACTACACTATCTCCAGAAGCCTGCTGTATGGAGAAACCAGTCACTACACTATCTCCAGAAGCCTCCTATATGGAGAAACAAGTCACTACTCTATCTCCAGAACCCTCCTGTGTGGAGAAACCAGTCACTACACCATCTCCAGAAGCCTCCTGTGTGGATAAACTTGTCACTACACTATCTCCAGAAGCCTCCTGTATGGAGAAACCAGTCACTACACTATCTCCAGAAGCCTCCTGTATGGAGAAACCAGTCACTACACTATCTCCAGAAGCCTCCTGTATGGAGAAACCAGACACTACACTATCTCCAGAAGCCTCCTTTATGGAGAAACCAGTCACTACACTATCTCCAGAAGCCTCCTGTATGGAGAAACCAGTCACTACACTATCTCCAGAAGCCTCCTATATGGAGAAACCAGTCACTACTCTATCTCCAGAACCCTCCTGTGTGGAGAAACCAGTCACTACACCATCTCCAGAAGCCTCCTGTGTGGAGAAACTAGTCACTACACTATCTGCAGAAGCCTCCTGTATGGAGAAACCAGTCACTACACTATCTCCAGAAGCCTCCTGTATGGAGAAACCAGTCACTACACTATCTCCAGAAGCCTCCTGTTTGGAGAAACCAGTCACTACACTATCTCCAGAAGCCTCCTTTATGGAGAAACCAGTCACTACACTATCTCCAGAAGCCTCCTATATGGAGAAACCAGTCACTACTCTATCTCCAGAACCCTCCTGTGTGGAGAAACCAGTCACTACACCATCTCCAGAAGCCTCCTGTGTGGAGAAACTAGTCACTACACTATCTCCAGAAGCCTCCTGTATGGAGAAACCAATCACTAAACTATCTCCAGAAGCCTCCTTTATGGAGAAACCAGTCACTACACTATCTCCAGAAGCCTCCTGTATGGAGAAACCAGCCACTACACTATCTCCAGATGCCTCCTGTATGGAGAAACCAGTCACTACACTATCTCCAGAGAACTCCTGTATGGAGAAGCCAGTCACTACACTATCTCCAGACACCTCCTGTATGGAGAAACCAGTCACTACACTATCTCCAGAAGCCTCCTGTATGGAGAAACCAGTCACTACACTATCTCCAGAAGCCTCCTGTATGGAGATACCTGTCACTACACTATCTCCAGAAGCCTCCTGTATGGAGAAACCAGTCACTACACTATCTCCAGGAGCCTCCTGTATGGAGAAACCAGTCACTACACTATCTCCAGAAGCCTCCTGTATGGAGAAACCAGTCACTACACTATCTCCAGAAGCATCCTGTATGGAGAAACCAGTCACTACACTATCTCCAGATGCCTCCTGTATGGAGAAACCAGTCACTAAACTATCTCCAGATGCCTCCTGTATGGAGAAACCAGTCACTACACTATCTCCAGATGCCACCTGTATGGAGAAACCAGTCACTACACTATCTCCAGAAGCCTCCTGTATGGAGGAACCAGTCACTACACTATCACCAGATGCCTCCTGTATGGAGAAACCAGTCACTACACTATCTCCAGAAGCCTCCTGTATGGAGAACCCAGTCAATACACTACTCCCGAAGCTTCCTGTATGGAGAAACCAGTCACTACACTATCTCCAGATACCTCCTGTATGGAGAACCCAGTCACTACACTATCTCCAGAAGCCTCCTGAATGGAGAAACCAGTCACTACACTATCTCCAGAAGTCTCCTGCATGGAGAAACCAGTCACTACACTATCTCCAGAAGCCTCCTGTATGGAGAACCCAGTCACTACACTACTCCAGAAGCTTCCTGCAGGGAGAAACCAGTCACTACACTATCTCCAGACACCTCCTGTATGGAGAAACCAGTCACTACATTATCTCCAGAAGCCTCCTGTATGGAGAAACCAGTCACTACACTATCTCCAGAAGCCTCCTGTATGGAGAAACCAGTCACTACACTATCTCCAGAAGCCTCCTGTATGGAGAAACCAGTCACTACACTATCTCCAGAAGCCTCCTGTTTGGAGAAACCAGTCACTACACTATCTCCAGAAGCCTCCTGTATGGAGAAACCAGTCACTACACTATCTCCAGACACCTCCTGTATGGAGAAACCAGTCACTACACTATCTCCAGAAGCCTCCTGTATGGAGAAACCAGACACTACACTATCTCCAGAAGCCTCCTTTATGGAGAAACCAGTCACTACACTATCTCCAGAAGCCTCCTGTGTGGAGAAACCAGTCACTACACTATCTACAGAAGCCTCATGTATGGAGAAACCAATCACTACACTATCTCTAGACACCTCCTGTATGGAGAAACCAATCACTACACTATCTCCAGATGCCTCCTTTATGTAGAAACCAGTCACTACATTATCTCCAGAAGCCTCCTGCATGGAGAAACCAGTCACTACACTATCTCCAGAAGCCTCCTGTATGGAGAAACCAGTCACTACTCTGTCTCCAGAACCCTCCTGTATGGAGAAACCAGTCACTACAGCATCTCCAGAAGCCTCCTGTGTGGAGAAACCAGTCACTACACTATCTCCAGAAGCCTCCTGTATGGAGAAACCAGTCACTACACTATCTCCAGAAGCCTCCTGTATGGAGAAACCAGTTACTACACTATCTCCAGAAGCCTCCTGTATGGAGAAACCAGTCACTACAGCATCTCCAGAAGCCTCCTGTGTGGAGATACCAGTCACTACACCATCTCCAGAAGCCTCCTGTGTGGAGAAACTAGTCACTACACTATCTCCAGAAGCCTCATGCATGGAGAAACCAGTCACTACACTATCTCCAGACACCTCCTGTATGGAGAAACCAGTCACTACACTATCTCCAGAAGCCTCCTGTATGGAGAAACCAGTCACTACACTATCTCCAGAAGCCTCCTGTATGGAGAAACCAGTCACTACACTATCTCCAGAAGCCTCCTATATGGAGAAACCAGTCACTACACTATCTCCAGAAGCCTCATGTATGTAGAAACCAGTCACTACACTATCTCCAGAAGCCTCATGTATGGAGAAACCAGTCACTACACTATCTCCAGACACCTCCTGTATGGAGAAACCAGTCACTAAACTATCTCCAGAAGCCTCCTTTATGAAGAAACCAGTCACTACACTATCTCCTGAAGCCTCCTGTATGGAGAAACCAGTCACTACTCTATCTCCAGAACCCTCCTGTATGGAGAAACCAGTCACTACACCATCTCCAGAAGCCTCCTGTATGGAGAACCAGTCACTACACTATCTCCAGAAGCCTCCTGTATGGAGAAACCAGTCACTACACTATCTCCAGAAGCCTCCTGTATGGAGAAACCAGTCACTACACTATCTCCAGAAGCCTCCTGTATGGAGAAACCAGTCACTACACTATCTCCAGACACCTCCTGTATGGAGAAACCAGTCACTACACTATCTCCAGAAGCCTCCTGTATGGAGAAACCAGACACTACACTATCTCCAGAAGCCTCCTTTATGGAGAAACCAGTCACTACACTATCTCCAGAAGCCTCCTGTATGGAGAAACCAGTCACTACACTATCTCCAGAAGCCTCCTATATAGAGAAACCAGTCACTACTCTATCTCCAGAACCCTCCTGTGTGGAGAAACCAGTCACTACATTATATCCAGAAGCCTCATGTATGGAGAAACCAGTCACTACACTATCTCCAGACGCCTCCTGTATGGAGAAACCAATCACTACACTATCTCCAGAAGCCTCCTTTATGGAGAAACCAGTCACTACACTATCTCCAGAAGCCTCCTGTATGGAGAAACCAGTCACTACTCTATCTCCAGAACCCTCCTGTATGGAGAACCCAGTCACTACACCATCTCCAGAAGCCTCCTGTGTGGAGAAACCAGTCACTACACTATCTCCAGAAGCCTCATGTATGGAGAAACCAGTCACTACACTATCTTCAGAAGCCTCCTGTATGGAGAAACCAGTCACTACACTATCTCCAGAAGCCTCCTATATGGAGAAACCAGTCACTACTCTATCTCCAGAACCCTCCTGTGTGGAGAAACCAGTCACTACACCATCTCCAGAAGCCTCCTGTGTGGAGAAACTAGTCACTACACTATCTGCAGAAGCCTCCTGTATGGAGAAACCAGTCACTACACTATCTCCAGAAGCCTCCTGTATGGAGAAACCAGTCACTACACTATCTCCAGAAGCCTCCTGTTTGGAGAAACCAGTCACTACACTATCTCCAGAAGCCTCCTTTATGGAGAAACCAGTCACTACACTATCTCCTGAAGCCTCCTATATGGAGAAACCAGTCACTACTCTATCTCCAGAACCCTCCTGTGTGGAGAAACCAGTCACTACACCATCTCCAGAAGCCTCCTGTGTGGAGAAACTAGTCACTACACTATCTCCAGAAGCCTCCTGTATGGAGAAACCAATCACTACACTATCTCCAGAAGCCTCCTGTATGGAGAAACCAGTCACTACACTATCTCCAGATGCCACCTGTATGGAGAAACCAGTCACTACACTATCTCCAGAAGCCTCCTGTATGGAGGAACCAGTCACTACACTATCACCAGATGCCTCCTGTATGGAGAAACCAGTCACTACACTATCTCCAGAAGCCTCCTGTATGGAGAACCCAGTCAATACACTACTCCCGAAGCTTCCTGTATGGAGAAACCAGTCACTACACTATCTCCAGATACCTCCTGTATGGAGAACCCAGTCACTACACTATCTCCAGAAGCCTCCTGAATGGAGAAACCAGTCACTACACTATCTCCAGAAGTCTCCTGCATGGAGAAACCAGTCACTACACTATCTCCAGAAGCCTCCTGTATGGAGAACCCAGTCACTACACTACTCCAGAAGCTTCCTGCAGGGAGAAACCAGTCACTACACTATCTCCAGACACCTCCTGTATGGAGAAACCAGTCACTACATTATCTCCAGAAGCCTCCTGTATGGAGAAACCAGTCACTACACTATCTCCAGAAGCCTCCTGTATGGAGAAACCAGTCACTACACTATCTCCAGAAGCCTCCTGTATGGAGAAACCAGTCACTACACTATCTCCAGAAGCCTCCTGTTTGGAGAAACCAGTCACTACACTATCTCCAGAAGCCTCCTGTATGGAGAAACCAGTCACTACACTATCTCCAGACACCTCCTGTATGGAGAAACCAGTCACTACACTATCTCCAGAAGCCTCCTGTATGGAGAAACCAGACACTACACTATCTCCAGAAGCCTCCTTTATGGAGAAACCAGTCACTACACTATCTCCAGAAGCCTCCTGTGTGGAGAAACCAGTCACTACACTATCTACAGAAGCCTCATGTATGGAGAAACCAATCACTACACTATCTCTAGACACCTCCTGTATGGAGAAACCAATCACTACACTATCTCCAGATGCCTCCTTTATGTAGAAACCAGTCACTACATTATCTCCAGAAGCCTCCTGCATGGAGAAACCAGTCACTACACTATCTCCAGAAGCCTCCTGTATGGAGAAACCAGTCACTACTCTGTCTCCAGAACCCTCCTGTATGGAGAAACCAGTCACTACAGCATCTCCAGAAGCCTCCTGTGTGGAGAAACCAGTCACTACACTATCTCCAGAAGCCTCCTGTATGGAGAAACCAGTCACTACACTATCTCCAGAAGCCTCCTGTATGGAGAAACCAGTTACTACACTATCTCCAGAAGCCTCCTGTATGGAGAAACCAGTCACTACAGCATCTCCAGAAGCCTCCTGTGTGGAGATACCAGTCACTACACCATCTCCAGAAGCCTCCTGTGTGGAGAAACTAGTCACTACACTATCTCCAGAAGCCTCATGCATGGAGAAACCAGTCACTACACTATCTCCAGACACCTCCTGTATGGAGAAACCAGTCACTACACTATCTCCAGAAGCCTCCTGTATGGAGAAACCAGTCACTACACTATCTCCAGAAGCCTCCTGTATGGAGAAACCAGTCACTACACTATCTCCAGAAGCCTCCTATATGGAGAAACCAGTCACTACACTATCTCCAGAAGCCTCATGTATGTAGAAACCAGTCACTACACTATCTCCAGAAGCCTCATGTATGGAGAAACCAGTCACTACACTATCTCCAGACACCTCCTGTATGGAGAAACCAGTCACTAAACTATCTCCAGAAGCCTCCTTTATGAAGAAACCAGTCACTACACTATCTCCTGAAGCCTCCTGTATGGAGAAACCAGTCACTACTCTATCTCCAGAACCCTCCTGTATGGAGAAACCAGTCACTACACCATCTCCAGAAGCCTCCTGTATGGAGAACCAGTCACTACACTATCTCCAGAAGCCTCCTGTATGGAGAAACCAGTCACTACACTATCTCCAGAAGCCTCCTGTATGGAGAAACCAGTCACTACACTATCTCCAGAAGCCTCCTGTATGGAGAAACCAGTCACTACACTATCTCCAGACACCTCCTGTATGGAGAAACCAGTCACTACACTATCTCCAGAAGCCTCCTGTATGGAGAAACCAGACACTACACTATCTCCAGAAGCCTCCTTTATGGAGAAACCAGTCACTACACTATCTCCAGAAGCCTCCTGTATGGAGAAACCAGTCACTACACTATCTCCAGAAGCCTCCTATATAGAGAAACCAGTCACTACTCTATCTCCAGAACCCTCCTGTGTGGAGAAACCAGTCACTACATTATATCCAGAAGCCTCATGTATGGAGAAACCAGTCACTACACTATCTCCAGACGCCTCCTGTATGGAGAAACCAATCACTACACTATCTCCAGAAGCCTCCTTTATGGAGAAACCAGTCACTACACTATCTCCAGAAGCCTCCTGTATGGAGAAACCAGTCACTACTCTATCTCCAGAACCCTCCTGTATGGAGAACCCAGTCACTACACCATCTCCAGAAGCCTCCTGTGTGGAGAAACCAGTCACTACACTATCTCCAGAAGCCTCATGTATGGAGAAACCAGTCACTACACTATCTTCAGAAGCCTCCTGTATGGAGAAACCAGTCACTACACTATCTCCAGAAGCCTCCTATATGGAGAAACCAGTCACTACTCTATCTCCAGAACCCTCCTGTGTGGAGAAACCAGTCACTACACCATCTCCAGAAGCCTCCTGTGTGGAGAAACTAGTCACTACACTATCTGCAGAAGCCTCCTGTATGGAGAAACCAGTCACTACACTATCTCCAGAAGCCTCCTGTATGGAGAAACCAGTCACTACACTATCTCCAGAAGCCTCCTGTTTGGAGAAACCAGTCACTACACTATCTCCAGAAGCCTCCTTTATGGAGAAACCAGTCACTACACTATCTCCAGAAGCCTCCTATATGGAGAAACCAGTCACTACTCTATCTCCAGAACCCTCCTGTGTGGAGAAACCAGTCACTACACCATCTCCAGAAGCCTCCTGTGTGGAGAAACTAGTCACTACACTATCTTCAGAAGCCTCCTGTATGGAGAAACCAGTCACTACACTATCTCCAGACCCCTCCTGTATGGAGAAACCAGTCACTACACTATCTCCAGAAGCCTCCTGTATGGAGAAACCAGACACTACACTATCTCCAGAAGCCTCCTTTATGGAGAAACCAGTCACTACACTATCTCCAGAAGCCTCCTGTATGGAGAAAACAGTCACTACACTATCTCCAGAAGCCTCCTATATGGAGAAACAAGTCACTACTCTATCTCCAGAACCCTCCTGTGTGGAGAAACCAATCACTACACCATCTCCAGAAGCCTCCTGTGTGGATAAACTAGTCACTACACTATCTCCAGAAGCCTCCTGTATGGACAAACCAGTCACTACACTATCTCCAGAAGCCTCCTGTATGGAGAAACCAGTCACTACACTATCTCCAGATGTCTCCTGTATGGAGAAACCAGTCACTACACTATGTCCAGAAGCCTCCTGTATGGAGAAACCAGTCACTACACTATCTCCAGAAGCCTCCTGTATGGAGAAACCAGTCACTACACTATCTCCAGAAGCCTCCTGTATGGAGAAACCAGTCAGTACACTACCTGCAGAAGCCTCCTGTATGGAGAAACCAGTCACTACACTATCTCCAGACACCTCCTGTATGGAGAAACCAGTCACTACCCTATCTCCAGAAGCCTCATGTATGGAGAAACCAGTCACTACACTATCTCCAGACACCTCCTGTGTGGAGAAACCAATCACTACAATATCTCCAGAAGCCTCCTTTATGGAGAAACCAGTCACTACATTATCTCCAGAAGCCTCCTGTATGGAGAAACCAGTCACTACACTATCTCCAGAAGCCTCCTGTATGGAGAAACCAGTCACTACTCTATCTCCAGAACCCTCCTGTATGGAGAAACCAGTCACTACACCATCTCCAGAAGCCTCCTGTGTGGAGAAACCAGTCACTACACTATCTCCAGAAGCCTCCTGTATGGAGAAACCAGTCACTACACTATCTCCAGAAGCCTCCTGTATGGAGAAACCAGTCACTACACTATCTCCAGAAGCCTCCTGTATGGAGAAACCAGTCACTACACTATCTCCAGACACCTCCTGTATGGAGAAACCAGTCACTACACTATCTCCAGAAGCCTCCTGTATGGAGAAACCAGTCACTACACTATCTTCAGAAGCCTCCTGTGTGGAGAAACCAGTCACTACACTATCTCCAGAAGCCTCCTGTATGGAGAAACCAGTCACTACACTATCTCCAGACACCTCCTGTATGGAGAAACCAGTCACTACACTATCTCCAGAAGCCTCCTTTATGAAGAAACCAGTCACTACACTATCTCCAGAAGCCTCCTGTATGGAGAAACCAGTCACTACTCTATCTCCAGAACCCTCCTGTATGGAGAAACCAGTCACTACACTATCTCCAGAAGCCTCCTTTATGAAGAAACCAGTCACTACACTATCTCCAGAAGCCTCCTGTATGGAGAAACCAGTCACTACACTATCTCCAGACACCTCCTGTAAGGAGAAACCAGTCACTACACTATCTCCAGAAGCCTCCTGTATGGAGAAACCAGACACTACACTATCTCCAGAAGCCTCCTTTATGGAGAAACCAGTCACTACACTATCTCCAGAAGCCTCCTGTATGGAGAAACCAGTCACTACACTATCTCCAGAAGCCTCCTATATAGAGAAACCAGTCACTACTCTATCTCCAGAACCTTCCTGTGTGGAGAAACCAGTCACTACACTATATCCAGAAGCCTCATGTATGGAGAAACCAATCACTACACTATCTCCAGACACCTCCTGTATGGAGAAACCAATCACTACACTATCTCCAGAAGCCTCCTTTATGGAGAAACCAGTCACTACACTATCTACAGAAGCCTCCTGTATGGAGAAACCAGTCACTACTCTATCTCCAGAACCCTCCTGTATGGAGAAACCAGTCACTACACCATCTCCAGAGGCCTCCTGTGTGGAGAAACCAGTCACTACACTATCTCCAGAAGCCTCATGTATGGATAAACCAGTCACTACACTATCTCCAGAAGCCTCCTGTATGGAGAAACCAGTCACTACACTATCTACAGAAGCCTCCTGTATGGAGAAACCAGTCACTACACTATCTTCAGAAGCCTCCTGTATGGAGAAACCAGTCACTACACTATCTCCAGACCCCTCCTGTATGGAGAAACCAGTCACTACACTATCTCCAGAAGCCTCCTGTATGGAGAAACCAGACACTACACTATCTCCAGAAGCCTCCTTTATGGAGAAACCAGTCACTACACTATCTCCAGAAGCCTCCTGTATGGAGAAAACAGTCACTACACTATCTCCAGAAGCCTCCTATATGGAGAAACAAGTCACTACTCTATCTCCAGAACCCTTCTGTGTGGAGAAACCAATCACTACACCATCTCCAGAAGCCTCCTGTGTGGATAAACTAGTCACTACACTATCTCCAGAAGCCTCCTGTATGGACAAACCAGTCACTACACTATCTCCAGAAGCCTCCTGTATGGAGAAACCAGTCACTACACTATCTCCAGATGTCTCCTGTATGGAGAAACCAGTCACTACTCTATGTCCAGAAGCCTCCTGTATGGAGAAACCAGTCACTACACTATCTCCAGAAGCCTCCTGTATGGAGAAACCAGTCACTACACTATCTCCAGAAGCCTCCTGTATGGAGAAACCAGTCAGTACACTACCTGCAGAAGCCTCCTGTATGGAGAAACCAGTCACTACACTATCTCCAGACACCTCCTGTATGGAGAAACCAGTCACTACCCTATCTCCAGAAGCCTCATGTATGGAGAAACCAGTCACTACACTATCTCCAGACACCTCCTGTGTGGAGAAACCAATCACTACAATATCTCCAGAAGCCTCCTTTATGGAGAAACCAGTCACTACATTATCTCCAGAAGCCTCCTGTATGGAGAAACCAGTCACTACACTATCTCCAGAAGCCTCCTGTATGGAGAAACCAGTCACTACTCTATCTCCAGAACCCTCCTGTATGGAGAAACCAGTCACTACACCATCTCCAGAAGCCTCCTGTGTGGAGAAACCAGTCACTACACTATCTCCAGAAGCCTCCTGTATGGAGAAACCAGTCACTACACTATCTCCAGAAGCCTCCTGTATGGAGAAACCAGTCACTACACTATCTCCAGAAGCCTCCTGTATGGAGAAACCAGTCACTACACTATCTCCAGACACCTCCTGTATGGAGAAACCAGTCACTACACTATCTCCAGAAGCCTCCTGTATGGAGAAACCAGTCACTACACTATCTTCAGAAGCCTCCTGTGTGGAGAAACCAGTCACTACACTATCTCCAGAAGCCTCCTGTATGGAGAAACCAGTCACTACACTATCTCCAGACACCTCCTGTATGGAGAAACCAGTCACTACACTATCTCCAGAAGCCTCCTGTATGGAGAAACCAGTCACTACACTATCTCCAGAAGCCTCCTGTGTGGAGAAACCAGTCACTACACTATCTCCAGAAGCCTCCTGTATGGAGAAACCAGACACTACACTATCTCCAGAAGCCTCCTTTATGGAGAAACCAGTCACTACACTATCTCCAGAAGCCTGCTGTATGGAGAAACCAGTCACTACACTATCTCCAGAAGCCTCCTATATGGAGAAACAAGTCACTACTCTATCTCCAGAACCCTCCTGTGTGGAGAAACCAGTCACTACACCATCTCCAGAAGCCTCCTGTGTGGATAAACTTGTCACTACACTATCTCCAGAAGCCTCCTGTATGGAGAAACCAGTCACTACACTATCTCCAGAAGCCTCCTGTATGGAGAAACCAGTCACTACACTATCTCCAGAAGCCTCCTGTATGGAGAAACCAGACACTACACTATCTCCAGAAGCCTCCTTTATGGAGAAACCAGTCACTACACTATCTCCAGAAGCCTCCTGTATGGAGAAACCAGTCACTACACTATCTCCAGAAGCCTCCTATATGGAGAAACCAGTCACTACTCTATCTCCAGAACCCTCCTGTGTGGAGAAACCAGTCACTACACCATCTCCAGAAGCCTCCTGTGTGGAGAAACTAGTCACTACACTATCTGCAGAAGCCTCCTGTATGGAGAAACCAGTCACTACACTATCTCCAGAAGCCTCCTGTATGGAGAAACCAGTCACTACACTATCTCCAGAAGCCTCCTGTTTGGAGAAACCAGTCACTACACTATCTCCAGAAGCCTCCTTTATGGAGAAACCAGTCACTACACTATCTCCAGAAGCCTCCTATATGGAGAAACCAGTCACTACTCTATCTCCAGAACCCTCCTGTGTGGAGAAACCAGTCACTACACCATCTCCAGAAGCCTCCTGTGTGGAGAAACTAGTCACTACACTATCTCCAGAAGCCTCCTGTATGGAGAAACCAATCACTAAACTATCTCCAGAAGCCTCCTTTATGGAGAAACCAGTCACTACACTATCTCCAGAAGCCTCCTGTATGGAGAAACCAGCCACTACACTATCTCCAGATGCCTCCTGTATGGAGAAACCAGTCACTACACTATCTCCAGAGAACTCCTGTATGGAGAAGCCAGTCACTACACTATCTCCAGACACCTCCTGTATGGAGAAACCAGTCACTACAGTATCTCCAGAAGCCTCCTGTATGGAGAAACCAGTCACTACACTATCTCCAGAAGCCTCCTGTATGGAGATACCTGTCACTACACTATCTCCAGAAGCCTCCTGTATGGAGAAACCAGTCACTACACTATCTCCAGGAGCCTCCTGTATGGAGAAACCAGTCACTACACTATCTCCAGAAGCCTCCTGTATGGAGAAACCAGTCACTACACTATCTCCAGAAGCATCCTGTATGGAGAAACCAGTCACTACACTATCTCCAGATGCCTCCTGTATGGAGAAACCAGTCACTAAACTATCTCCAGATGCCTCCTGTATGGAGAAACCAGTCACTACACTATCTCCAGATGCCACCTGTATGGAGAAACCAGTCACTACACTATCTCCAGAAGCCTCCTGTATGGAGGAACCAGTCACTACACTATCACCAGATGCCTCCTGTATGGAGAAACCAGTCACTACACTATCTCCAGAAGCCTCCTGTATGGAGAACCCAGTCAATACACTACTCCCGAAGCTTCCTGTATGGAGAAACCAGTCACTACACTATCTCCAGATACCTCCTGTATGGAGAACCCAGTCACTACACTATCTCCAGAAGCCTCCTGAATGGAGAAACCAGTCACTACACTATCTCCAGAAGTCTCCTGCATGGAGAAACCAGTCACTACACTATCTCCAGAAGCCTCCTGTATGGAGAACCCAGTCACTACACTACTCCAGAAGCTTCCTGCAGGGAGAAACCAGTCACTACACTATCTCCAGACACCTCCTGTATGGAGAAACCAGTCACTACATTATCTCCAGAAGCCTCCTGTATGGAGAAACCAGTCACTACACTATCTCCAGAAGCCTCCTGTATGGAGAAACCAGTCACTACACTATCTCCAGAAGCCTCCTGTATGGAGAAACCAGTCACTACACTATCTCCAGAAGCCTCCTGTTTGGAGAAACCAGTCACTACACTATCTCCAGAAGCCTCCTGTATGGAGAAACCAGTCACTACACTATCTCCAGACACCTCCTGTATGGAGAAACCAGTCACTACACTATCTCCAGAAGCCTCCTGTATGGAGAAACCAGACACTACACTATCTCCAGAAGCCTCCTTTATGGAGAAACCAGTCACTACACTATCTCCAGAAGCCTCCTGTGTGGAGAAACCAGTCACTACACTATCTACAGAAGCCTCATGTATGGAGAAACCAATCACTACACTATCTCTAGACACCTCCTGTATGGAGAAACCAATCACTACACTATCTCCAGATGCCTCCTTTATGTAGAAACCAGTCACTACATTATCTCCAGAAGCCTCCTGCATGGAGAAACCAGTCACTACACTATCTCCAGAAGCCTCCTGTATGGAGAAACCAGTCACTACTCTGTCTCCAGAACCCTCCTGTATGGAGAAACCAGTCACTACAGCATCTCCAGAAGCCTCCTGTGTGGAGAAACCAGTCACTACACTATCTCCAGAAGCCTCCTGTATGGAGAAACCAGTCACTACACTATCTCCAGAAGCCTCCTGTATGGAGAAACCAGTTACTACACTATCTCCAGAAGCCTCCTGTATGGAGAAACCAGTCACTACAGCATCTCCAGAAGCCTCCTGTGTGGAGATACCAGTCACTACACCATCTCCAGAAGCCTCCTGTGTGGAGAAACTAGTCACTACACTATCTCCAGAAGCCTCATGCATGGAGAAACCAGTCACTACACTATCTCCAGACACCTCCTGTATGGAGAAACCAGTCACTACACTATCTCCAGAAGCCTCCTGTATGGAGAAACCAGTCACTACACTATCTCCAGAAGCCTCCTGTATGGAGAAACCAGTCACTACACTATCTCCAGAAGCCTCCTATATGGAGAAACCAGTCACTACACTATCTCCAGAAGCCTCATGTATGTAGAAACCAGTCACTACACTATCTCCAGAAGCCTCATGTATGGAGAAACCAGTCACTACACTATCTCCAGACACCTCCTGTATGGAGAAACCAGTCACTAAACTATCTCCAGAAGCCTCCTTTATGAAGAAACCAGTCACTACACTATCTCCTGAAGCCTCCTGTATGGAGAAACCAGTCACTACTCTATCTCCAGAACCCTCCTGTATGGAGAAACCAGTCACTACACCATCTCCAGAAGCCTCCTGTATGGAGAACCAGTCACTACACTATCTCCAGAAGCCTCCTGTATGGAGAAACCAGTCACTACACTATCTCCAGAAGCCTCCTGTATGGAGAAACCAGTCACTACACTATCTCCAGAAGCCTCCTGTATGGAGAAACCAGTCACTACACTATCTCCAGACACCTCCTGTATGGAGAAACCAGTCACTACACTATCTCCAGAAGCCTCCTGTATGGAGAAACCAGACACTACACTATCTCCAGAAGCCTCCTTTATGGAGAAACCAGTCACTACACTATCTCCAGAAGCCTCCTGTATGGAGAAACCAGTCACTACACTATCTCCAGAAGCCTCCTATATAGAGAAACCAGTCACTACTCTATCTCCAGAACCCTCCTGTGTGGAGAAACCAGTCACTACATTATATCCAGAAGCCTCATGTATGGAGAAACCAGTCACTACACTATCTCCAGACGCCTCCTGTATGGAGAAACCAATCACTACACTATCTCCAGAAGCCTCCTTTATGGAGAAACCAGTCACTACACTATCTCCAGAAGCCTCCTGTATGGAGAAACCAGTCACTACTCTATCTCCAGAACCCTCCTGTATGGAGAACCCAGTCACTACACCATCTCCAGAAGCCTCCTGTGTGGAGAAACCAGTCACTACACTATCTCCAGAAGCCTCATGTATGGAGAAACCAGTCACTACACTATCTTCAGAAGCCTCCTGTATGGAGAAACCAGTCACTACACTATCTCCAGAAGCCTCCTATATGGAGAAACCAGTCACTACTCTATCTCCAGAACCCTCCTGTGTGGAGAAACCAGTCACTACACCATCTCCAGAAGCCTCCTGTGTGGAGAAACTAGTCACTACACTATCTGCAGAAGCCTCCTGTATGGAGAAACCAGTCACTACACTATCTCCAGAAGCCTCCTGTATGGAGAAACCAGTCACTACACTATCTCCAGAAGCCTCCTGTTTGGAGAAACCAGTCACTACACTATCTCCAGAAGCCTCCTTTATGGAGAAACCAGTCACTACACTATCTCCAGAAGCCTCCTATATGGAGAAACCAGTCACTACTCTATCTCCAGAACCCTCCTGTGTGGAGAAACCAGTCACTACACCATCTCCAGAAGCCTCCTGTGTGGAGAAACTAGTCACTACACTATCTCCAGAAGCCTCCTGTATGGAGAAACCAATCACTACACTATCTCCAGAAGCCTCCTGTATGGAGAAACCAGTCACTACACTATCTCCAGATGCCACCTGTATGGAGAAACCAGTCACTACACTATCTCCAGAAGCCTCCTGTATGGAGGAACCAGTCACTACACTATCACCAGATGCCTCCTGTATGGAGAAACCAGTCACTACACTATCTCCAGAAGCCTCCTGTATGGAGAACCCAGTCAATACACTACTCCCGAAGCTTCCTGTATGGAGAAACCAGTCACTACACTATCTCCAGATACCTCCTGTATGGAGAACCCAGTCACTACACTATCTCCAGAAGCCTCCTGAATGGAGAAACCAGTCACTACACTATCTCCAGAAGTCTCCTGCATGGAGAAACCAGTCACTACACTATCTCCAGAAGCCTCCTGTATGGAGAACCCAGTCACTACACTACTCCAGAAGCTTCCTGCAGGGAGAAACCAGTCACTACACTATCTCCAGACACCTCCTGTATGGAGAAACCAGTCACTACATTATCTCCAGAAGCCTCCTGTATGGAGAAACCAGTCACTACACTATCTCCAGAAGCCTCCTGTATGGAGAAACCAGTCACTACACTATCTCCAGAAGCCTCCTGTATGGAGAAACCAGTCACTACACTATCTCCAGAAGCCTCCTGTTTGGAGAAACCAGTCACTACACTATCTCCAGAAGCCTCCTGTATGGAGAAACCAGTCACTACACTATCTCCAGACACCTCCTGTATGGAGAAACCAGTCACTACACTATCTCCAGAAGCCTCCTGTATGGAGAAACCAGACACTACACTATCTCCAGAAGCCTCCTTTATGGAGAAACCAGTCACTACACTATCTCCAGAAGCCTCCTGTGTGGAGAAACCAGTCACTACACTATCTACAGAAGCCTCATGTATGGAGAAACCAATCACTACACTATCTCTAGACACCTCCTGTATGGAGAAACCAATCACTACACTATCTCCAGATGCCTCCTTTATGTAGAAACCAGTCACTACATTATCTCCAGAAGCCTCCTGCATGGAGAAACCAGTCACTACACTATCTCCAGAAGCCTCCTGTATGGAGAAACCAGTCACTACTCTGTCTCCAGAACCCTCCTGTATGGAGAAACCAGTCACTACAGCATCTCCAGAAGCCTCCTGTGTGGAGAAACCAGTCACTACACTATCTCCAGAAGCCTCCTGTATGGAGAAACCAGTCACTACACTATCTCCAGAAGCCTCCTGTATGGAGAAACCAGTTACTACACTATCTCCAGAAGCCTCCTGTATGGAGAAACCAGTCACTACAGCATCTCCAGAAGCCTCCTGTGTGGAGATACCAGTCACTACACCATCTCCAGAAGCCTCCTGTGTGGAGAAACTAGTCACTACACTATCTCCAGAAGCCTCATGCATGGAGAAACCAGTCACTACACTATCTCCAGACACCTCCTGTATGGAGAAACCAGTCACTACACTATCTCCAGAAGCCTCCTGTATGGAGAAACCAGTCACTACACTATCTCCAGAAGCCTCCTGTATGGAGAAACCAGTCACTACACTATCTCCAGAAGCCTCCTATATGGAGAAACCAGTCACTACACTATCTCCAGAAGCCTCATGTATGTAGAAACCAGTCACTACACTATCTCCAGAAGCCTCATGTATGGAGAAACCAGTCACTACACTATCTCCAGACACCTCCTGTATGGAGAAACCAGTCACTAAACTATCTCCAGAAGCCTCCTTTATGAAGAAACCAGTCACTACACTATCTCCTGAAGCCTCCTGTATGGAGAAACCAGTCACTACTCTATCTCCAGAACCCTCCTGTATGGAGAAACCAGTCACTACACCATCTCCAGAAGCCTCCTGTATGGAGAACCAGTCACTACACTATCTCCAGAAGCCTCCTGTATGGAGAAACCAGTCACTACACTATCTCCAGAAGCCTCCTGTATGGAGAAACCAGTCACTACACTATCTCCAGAAGCCTCCTGTATGGAGAAACCAGTCACTACACTATCTCCAGACACCTCCTGTATGGAGAAACCAGTCACTACACTATCTCCAGAAGCCTCCTGTATGGAGAAACCAGACACTACACTATCTCCAGAAGCCTCCTTTATGGAGAAACCAGTCACTACACTATCTCCAGAAGCCTCCTGTATGGAGAAACCAGTCACTACACTATCTCCAGAAGCCTCCTATATAGAGAAACCAGTCACTACTCTATCTCCAGAACCCTCCTGTGTGGAGAAACCAGTCACTACATTATATCCAGAAGCCTCATGTATGGAGAAACCAGTCACTACACTATCTCCAGACGCCTCCTGTATGGAGAAACCAATCACTACACTATCTCCAGAAGCCTCCTTTATGGAGAAACCAGTCACTACACTATCTCCAGAAGCCTCCTGTATGGAGAAACCAGTCACTACTCTATCTCCAGAACCCTCCTGTATGGAGAACCCAGTCACTACACCATCTCCAGAAGCCTCCTGTGTGGAGAAACCAGTCACTACACTATCTCCAGAAGCCTCATGTATGGAGAAACCAGTCACTACACTATCTTCAGAAGCCTCCTGTATGGAGAAACCAGTCACTACACTATCTCCAGAAGCCTCCTATATGGAGAAACCAGTCACTACTCTATCTCCAGAACCCTCCTGTGTGGAGAAACCAGTCACTACACCATCTCCAGAAGCCTCCTGTGTGGAGAAACTAGTCACTACACTATCTGCAGAAGCCTCCTGTATGGAGAAACCAGTCACTACACTATCTCCAGAAGCCTCCTGTATGGAGAAACCAGTCACTACACTATCTCCAGAAGCCTCCTGTTTGGAGAAACCAGTCACTACACTATCTCCAGAAGCCTCCTTTATGGAGAAACCAGTCACTACACTATCTCCAGAAGCCTCCTATATGGAGAAACCAGTCACTACTCTATCTCCAGAACCCTCCTGTGTGGAGAAACCAGTCACTACACCATCTCCAGAAGCCTCCTGTGTGGAGAAACTAGTCACTACACTATCTCCAGAAGCCTCCTGTATGGAGAAACCAATCACTACACTATCTCCAGAAGCCTCCTGTATGGAGAAACCAGTCACTACACTATCTCCAGAAGCCTCCTGTATGGAGAAACCAGTCACTACACTATCTCCAGAAGCCTCCTTTATGGAGAAACCAGTCACTACACTATCTCCAGAAGCCTCCTGTATGGAGAAACCAGCCACTACACTATCTCCAGATGCCTCCTGTATGGAGAAACCAGTCACTACACTATCTCCAGAGAACTCCTGTATGGAGAAGCCAGTCACTACACTATCTCCAGACACCTCCTGTATGGAGAAACCAGTCACTACACTATCTCCAGAAGCCTCCTGTATGGAGAAACCAGTCACTACACTATCTCCAGAAGCCTCCTGTATGGAGATACCTGTCACTACACTATCTCCAGAAGCCTCCTGTATGGAGAAACCAGTCACTACACTATCTCCAGGAGCCTCCTGTATGGAGAAACCAGTCACTACACTATCTCCAGAAGCCTCCTGTATGGAGAAACCAGTCACTACACTATCTCCAGAAGCATCCTGTATGGAGAAACCAGTCACTACACTATCTCCAGATGCCTCCTGTATGGAGAAACCAGTCACTAAACTATCTCCAGATGCCTCCTGTATGGAGAAACCAGTCACTACACTATCTCCAGATGCCACCTGTATGGAGAAACCAGTCACTACACTATCTCCAGAAGCCTCCTGTATGGAGGAACCAGTCACTACACTATCACCAGATGCCTCCTGTATGGAGAAACCAGTCACTACACTATCTCCAGAAGCCTCCTGTATGGAGAACCCAGTCAATACACTACTCCCGAAGCTTGCTGTATGGAGAAACCAGTCACTACACTATCTCCAGACACCTCCTGTATGGAGAAACCAGTCACTACACTATCTCCAGAAGCCTCCTGTATGGAGAAACCAGTCACTACACTATCTCCAGAAGCCTCCTGTGTGGAGAAACCAGTCACTACACTATCTCCAGAAGCCTCCTGTATGGAGAAACCAGACACTACACTATCTCCAGAAGCCTCCTTTATGGAGAAACCAGTCACTACACTATCTCCAGAAGCCTGCTGTATGGAGAAACCAGTCACTACACTATCTCCAGAAGCCTCCTATATGGAGAAACAAGTCACTACTCTATCTCCAGAACCCTCCTGTGTGGAGAAACCAGTCACTACACCATCTCCAGAAGCCTCCTGTGTGGATAAACTAGTCACTACACTATCTCCAGAAGCCTCCTGTATGGAGAAACCAGTCACTACACTATCTCCAGAAGCCTCCTGTATGGAGAAACCAGTCACTACACTATCTCCAGAAGCCTCCTGTATGGAGAAACCAGACACTACACTATCTCCAGAAGCCTCCTTTATGGAGAAACCAGTCACTACACTATCTCCAGAAGCCTCCTGTATGGAGAAACCAGTCACTACACTATCTCCAGAAGCCTCCTATGTGGAGAAACCATTCACTACTC
The DNA here is from genome assembly GCF_046119375.1 of Phyllobates terribilis. Lineage (NCBI taxonomy): Eukaryota > Metazoa > Chordata > Amphibia > Anura > Dendrobatidae > Phyllobates > Phyllobates terribilis. Next base: position 1,238,504,903 of record NW_027362761.1, on the reverse strand, counting down.
TATCTCCAGAACCCTCCTGTGTGGAGAAACCAGTCACTACACCATCTCCAGAAGCCTCCTGTGTGGAGAAACTAGTCACTACACTATCTGCAGAAGCCTCCTGTATGGAGAAACCAGTCACTACACTATCTCCAGAAGCCTCCTGTATGGAGAAACCAGTCACTACACTATCTCCAGAAGCCCCTGTTTGGAGAAACCAGTCACTACACTATCTCCAGAAGGCTCCTTTATGGAGAAACCAGTCACTACACTATCTCAAGAAGCCTCCTATATGGAGAAACCAGTCACTACTCTATCTCCAGAACCCTCCTGTGTGGAGAAACCAGTCACTACACCATCTCCAGAAGCCTCCTGTGTGGAGAAACTAGTCACTACACTATCTCCAGAAGCCTCCTGTATGGAGAAACCAATCACTACACTATCTCCAGAAGCCTCCTGTATGGAGAAACCAGTCACTACACTATCTCCAAAAGCCTCCTGTATGGAGAAACCAGTCACTACACTATCTCCAGAAGCCTCCTTTATGGAGAAACCAGTCACTACACTATCTCCAGAAGCCTCCTGTATGGAGAATCCAGCCACTACACTATCTCCAGATGCCTCCTGTATGGAGAAACCAGTCACTACACTATCTCCAGAGAACTCCTGTATGGAGAAGCCAGTCACTACACTATCTCCAGACACGTCCTGTATGGAGAAACCAGTCACTACACTATCTCCAGAAGCCTCCTGTATGGAGAAACCAGTCACTACACTATCTCCAGAAGCCTCCTGTATGGAGATACCTGTCACTACACTATCTCCAGAAGCCTCCTGTATGGAGAAACCAGTCACTACACTATCTCCAGGAGCCTCCTGTATGGAGAAACCAGTCACTACACTATCTCCAGAAGCCTCCTGTATGGAGAAACCAGTCACTACACTATCTCCAGAAGCATCCTGTATGGAGAAACCAGTCACTACACTATCTCCAGATGTCTCCTGTATGGAGAAACCAGTCACTAAACTATCTCCAGATGCCTCCTGTATGGAGAAACCAGTCACTACACTATCTCCAGATGCCACCTGTATGGAGAAACCAGTCACTACACTATCTCCAGAAGCCTCCTGTATGGAGGAACCAGTCACTACACTATCACCAGATGCCTCCTGTATGGAGAAACCAGTCACTACACTATCTCCAGAAGCCTCCTGTATGGAGAACCCAGTCAATACACTACTCCCGAAGCTTCCTGTATGGAGAAACCAGTCACTACACTATCTCCAGATACCTCCTGTATGGAGAACCCAGTCACTACACTATCTCCAGAAGCCTCCTGAATGGAGAAACCAGTCACTACACTATCTCCAGAAGTCTCCTGCATGGAGAAACCAGTCACTACACTATCTCCAGAAGCCTCCTGTATGGAGAACCCTGTCACTACACTACTCCAGAAGCTTCCTGCAGGGAGAAACCAGTCACTACACTATCTCCAGACACCTCCTGTATGGAGAAACCAGTCACTACATTATCTCCAGAAGCCTCCTGTAGGGAGAAACCAGTCACTACACTACCTTCAGAAGCCTCCTGTATGGAGAAACCAGTCACTACACTATCTCCAGAAGCCTCCTGTATGGAGAAACCAGTCACTACACTATCTCCAGAAGCCTCCTGTATGGAGAAACCAGTCACTACACTATCTCCAGAAGCCTCCTGTTTGGAGAAACCAGTCACTACACTATCTCCAGAAGCCTCCTGTATGGAGAAACCAGTCACTACACTATCTCCAGACACCTCCTGTATGGAGAAACCAGTCACTACACTATCTCCAGAAGCCTCCTGTATGGAGAAACCAGACACTACACTATCTCCAGAAGCCTCCTTTATGGAGAAACCAGTCACTACACTATCTCCAGAAGCCTCCTGTGTGGAGAAACCAGTCACTACACTATCTACAGAAGCCTCATGTATGGAGAAACCAATCACTACACTATCTCTAGACACCTCCTGTATGGAGAAACCAATCACTACACTATCTCCAGATGCCTCCTTTATGGAGAAACCAGTCACTACATTATCTCCAGAAGCCTCCTGTATGGAGAAACCAGTCACTACACTATCTCCAGAAGCCTCCTGTATGGAGAAACCAGTCACTACTCTATCTCCAGAACCCTCCTGTATGGAGAAACCAGTCACTACAGCATCTCCAGAAGCCTCCTGTGTGGAGAAACCAGTCACTACACTATCTCCAGAAGCCTCCTGTATGGAGAAACCAGTCACTACACTATCTCCAGAAGCCTCCTGTATGGAGAAACCAGTTACTACACTATCTCCAGAAGCCTCCTGTATGGAGAAACCAGTCACTACAGCATCTCCAGAAGCCTCCTGTGTGGAGAAACCAGTCACTACACCATCTCCAGAAGCCTCCTGTGTGGAGAAACTAGTCACTACACTATCTCCAGAAGCCTCATGCATGGAGAAACCAGTCACTACACTATCTCCAGACACCTCCTGTATGGAGAAACCAGTCACTACACTATCTCCAGAAGCCTCCTGTATGGAGAAACCAGTCACTACACTATCTCCAGAAGCCTCCTGTATGGAGAAACCAGTCACTACACTATCTCCAGAAGCCTCATGTATGTAGAAACCAGTCACTACACTATCTCCAGAAGCCTCATGTATGGAGAAACCAGTCACTACACTATCTCCAGACACCTCCTGTATGGAGAAACCAGTCACTAAACTATCTCCAGAAGCCTCCTTTATGAAGAAACCAGTCACTACACTATCTCCTGAAGCCTCCTGTATGGAGAAACCAGTCACTACTCTATCTCCAGAACCCTCCTGTATGGAGAAACCAGTCACTACACCATCTCCAGAAGCCTCCTGTATGGAGAACCAGTCACTACACTATCTCCAGAAGCCTCCTGTATGGAGAAACCAGTCACTACACTATCTCCAGAAGCCTCCTGTATGGAGAAACCAGTCACTACACTATCTCCAGAAGCCTCCTGTATGGAGAAACCAGTCACTACACTATCTCCAGACACCTCCTGTATGGAGAAACCAGTCACTACACTATCTCCAGAAGCCTCCTGTATGGAGAAACCAGACACTACACTATCTCCAGAAGCCTCCTTTATGGAGAAACCAGTCACTACACTATCTCCAGAAGCCTCCTGTATGGAGAAACCAGTCACTACACTATCTCCAGAAGCCTCCTATATAGAGAAACCAGTCACTACTCTATCTCCAGAACCCTCCTGTGTGGAGAAACCAGTCACTACATTATATCCAGAAGCCTCATGTATGGAGAAACCAGTCACTACACTATCTCCAGACACCTCCTGTATGGAGAAACCAATCACTACACTATCTCCAGAAGCCTCCTTTATGGAGAAACCAGTCACTACACTATCTCCAGAAGCCTCCTGTATGGAGAAACCAGTCACTACTCTATCTCCAGAACCCTCCTGTATGGAGAACCCAGTCACTACACCATCTCCAGAAGCCTCCTGTGTGGAGAAACCAGTCACTACACTATCTCCAGAAGCCTCATGTATGGAGAAACCAGTCACTACACTATCTTCAGAAGCCTCCTGTATGGAGAAACCAGTCACTACACTATCTCCAGAAGCCTCCTATATGGGGAAACCAGTCACTACTCTATCTCCAGAACCCTCCTGTGTGGAGAAACCAGTCACTACACCATCTCCAGAAGCCTCCTGTGTGGAGAAACTAGTCACTACACTATCTGCAGAAGCCTCCTGTATGGAGAAACCAGTCACTACACTATCTCCAGAAGCCTCCTGTATGGAGAAACCAGTCACTACACTATCTCCAGAAGCCTCCTGTTTGGAGAAACCAGTCACTACACTATCTCCAGAAGCCTCCTTTATGGAGAAACCAGTCACTACACTATCTCCAGAAGCCTCCTATATGGAGAAACCAGTCACTACTCTATCTCCAGAACCCTCCTGTGTGGAGAAACCAGTCACTACACCATCTCCAGAAGCCTCCTGTGTGGAGAAACTAGTCACTACACTATCTCCAGAAGCCTCCTGTATGGAGAATCCAATCACTACACTATCTCCAGAAGCCTCCTGTATGGAGAAACCAGTCACTACACTATCTCCAGAAGCCTCCTGTATGGAGAAACCAGTCACTACACTATCTCCAGAAGCCTCCTTTATGGAGAAACCAGTCACTACACTATCTCCAGAAGCCTCCTGTATGGAGAAACCAGCCACTACACTATCTCCAGATGCCTCCTGTATGGAGAAACCAGTCACTACACTATCTCCAGAGAACTCCTGTGTGGAGAAGCCAGTCACTACACTATCTCCAGACACCTCCTGTATGGAGAAACCAGTCACTACACTATCTCCAGAAGCCTCCTGTATGGAGAAACCAGTCACTACACTATCTCCAGAAGCCTCCTGTATGGAGATACCTGTCACTACACTATCTCCAGAAGCCTCCTGTATGGAGAAACCAGTCACTACACTATCTCCAGGAGCCTCCTGTATGGAGAAACCAGTCACTACACTATCTCCAGAAGCCTCCTGTATGGAGAAACCAGTCACTACACTATCTCCAGAAGCATCCTGTATGGAGAAACCAGTCACTACACTATCTCCAGATGCCTCCTGTATGGAGAAACCAGTCACTAAACTATCTCCAGATGCCTCCTGTATGGAGAAACCAGTCACTACACTATCTCCAGATGCCACCTGTATGGAGAAACCAGTCACTACACTATCTCCAGAAGCCTCCTGTATGGAGGAACCAGTCACTACACTATCACCAGATGCCTCCTGTATGGAGAAACCAGTCACTACACTATCTCCAGAAGCCTCCTGTATGGAGAACCCAGTCAATACACTACTCCCGAAGCTTGCTGTATGGAGAAACCAGTCACTACACTATCTCCAGACACCTCCTGTATGGAGAAACCAGTCACTACACTATCTCCAGAAGCCTCCTGTATGGAGAAACCAGTCACTACACTATCTCCAGAAGCCTCCTGTGTGGAGAAACCAGTCACTACACTATCTCCAGAAGCCTCCTGTATGGAGAAACCAGACACTACACTATCTCCAGAAGCCTCCTTTATGGAGAAACCAGTCACTACACTATCTCCAGAAGCCTGCTGTATGGAGAAACCAGTCACTACACTATCTCCAGAAGCCTCCTATATGGAGAAACAAGTCACTACTCTATCTCCAGAACCCTCCTGTGTGGAGAAACCAGTCACTACACCATCTCCAGAAGCCTCCTGTGTGGATAAACTAGTCACTACACTATCTCCAGAAGCCTCCTGTATGGAGAAACCAGTCACTACACTATCTCCAGAAGCCTCCTGTATGGAGAAACCAGTCACTACACTATCTCCAGAAGCCTCCTGTATGGAGAAACCAGACACTACACTATCTCCAGAAGCCTCCTTTATGGAGAAACCAGTCACTACACTATCTCCAGAAGCCTCCTGTATGGAGAAACCAGTCACTACACTATCTCCAGAAGCCTCCTATGTGGAGAAACCAGTCACTACTCTATCTCCAGAACCCTCCTGTGTGGAGAAACCAGTCACTACACCATCTCCAGAAGCCTCCTGTGTGGAGAAACTAGTCACTACACTATCTGCAGAAGCCTCCTGTATGGAGAAACCAGTCACTACACTATCTCCAGAAGCCTCCTGTATGGAGAAACCAGTCACTACACTATCTCCAGAAGCCCCTGTTTGGAGAAACCAGTCACTACACTATCTCCAGAAGCCTCCTTTATGGAGAAACCAGTCACTACACTATCTCAAGAAGCCTCCTATATGGAGAAACCAGTCACTACTCTATCTCCAGAACCCTCCTGTGTGGAGAAACCAGTCACTACACCATCTCCAGAAGCCTCCTGTGTGGAGAAACTAGTCACTACACTATCTCCAGAAGCCTCCTGTATGGAGAAACCAATCACTACACTATCTCCAGAAGCCTCCTGTATGGAGAAACCAGTCACTACACTATCTCCAAAAGCCTCCTGTATGGAGAAACCAGTCACTACACTATCTCCAGAAGCCTCCTTTATGGAGAAACCAGTCACTACACTATCTCCAGAAGCCTCCTGTATGGAGAATCCAGCCACTACACTATCTCCAGATGCCTCCTGTATGGAGAAACCAGTCACTACACTATCTCCAGAGAACTCCTGTATGGAGAAGCCAGTCACTACACTATCTCCAGACACGTCCTGTATGGAGAAACCAGTCACTACACTATCTCCAGAAGCCTCCTGTATGGAGAAACCAGTCACTACACTATCTCCAGAAGCCTCCTGTATGGAGATACCTGTCACTACACTATCTCCAGAAGCCTCCTGTATGGAGAAACCAGTCACTACACTATCTCCAGGAGCCTCCTGTATGGAGAAACCAGTCACTACACTATCTCCAGAAGCCTCCTGTATGGAGAAACCAGTCACTACACTATCTCCAGAAGCATCCTGTATGGAGAAACCAGTCACTACACTATCTCCAGATGTCTCCTGTATGGAGAAACCAGTCACTAAACTATCTCCAGATGCCTCCTGTATGGAGAAACCAGTCACTACACTATCTCCAGATGCCACCTGTATGGAGAAACCAGTCACTACACTATCTCCAGAAGCCTCCTGTATGGAGGAACCAGTCACTACACTATCACCAGATGCCTCCTGTATGGAGAAACCAGTCACTACACTATCTCCAGAAGCCTCCTGTATGGAGAACCCAGTCAATACACTACTCCCGAAGCTTCCTGTATGGAGAAACCAGTCACTACACTATCTCCAGATACCTCCTGTATGGAGAACCCAGTCACTACACTATCTCCAGAAGCCTCCTGAATGGAGAAACCAGTCACTACACTATCTCCAGAAGTCTCCTGCATGGAGAAACCAGTCACTACACTATCTCCAGAAGCCTCCTGTATGGAGAACCCTGTCACTACACTACTCCAGAAGCTTCCTGCAGGGAGAAACCAGTCACTACACTATCTCCAGACACCTCCTGTATGGAGAAACCAGTCACTACATTATCTCCAGAAGCCTCCTGTAGGGAGAAACCAGTCACTACACTACCTTCAGAAGCCTCCTGTATGGAGAAACCAGTCACTACACTATCTCCAGAAGCCTCCTGTATGGAGAAACCAGTCACTACACTATCTCCAGAAGCCTCCTGTATGGAGAAACCAGTCACTACACTATCTCCAGAAGCCTCCTGTTTGGAGAAACCAGTCACTACACTATCTCCAGAAGCCTCCTGTATGGAGAAACCAGTCACTACACTATCTCCAGACACCTCCTGTATGGAGAAACCAGTCACTACACTATCTCCAGAAGCCTCCTGTATGGAGAAACCAGACACTACACTATCTCCAGAAGCCTACTTTATGGAGAAACCAGTCACTACACTATCTCCAGAAGCCTCCTGTGTGGAGAAACCAGTCACTACACTATCTACAGAAGCCTCATGTATGGAGAAACCAATCACTACACTATCTCTAGACACCTCCTGTATGGAGAAACCAATCACTACACTATCTCCAGATGCCTCCTTTATGGAGAAACCAGTCACTACATTATCTCCAGAAGCCTCCTGTATGGAGAAACCAGTCACTACACTATCTCCAGAAGCCTCCTGTATGGAGAAACCAGTCACTACTCTATCTCCAGAACCCTCCTGTATGGAGAAACCAGTCACTACAGCATCTCCAGAAGCCTCCTGTGTGGAGAAACCAGTCACTACACTATCTCCAGAAGCCTCCTGTATGGAGAAACCAGTCACTACACTATCTCCAGAAGCCTCCTGTATGGAGAAACCAGTTACTACACTATCTCCAGAAGCCTCCTGTATGGAGAAACCAGTCACTACAGCATCTCCAGAAGCCTCCTGTGTGGAGAAACCAGTCACTACACCATCTCCAGAAGCCTCCTGTGTGGAGAAACTAGTCACTACACTATCTCCAGAAGCCTCATGCATGGAGAAACCAGTCACTACACTATCTCCAGACACCTCCTGTATGGAGAAACCAGTCACTACACTATCTCCAGAAGCCTCCTGTATGGAGAAACCAGTCACTACACTATCTCCAGAAGCCTCCTGTATGGAGAAACCAGTCACTACACTATCTCCAGAAGCCTCATGTATGTAGAAACCAGTCACTACACTATCTCCAGAAGCCTCATGTATGGAGAAACCAGTCACTACACTATCTCCAGACACCTCCTGTATGGAGAAACCAGTCACTAAACTATCTCCAGAAGCCTCCTTTATGAAGAAACCAGTCACTACACTATCTCCTGAAGCCTCCTGTATGGAGAAACCAGTCACTACTCTATCTCCAGAACCCTCCTGTATGGAGAAACCAGTCACTACACCATCTCCAGAAGCCTCCTGTATGGAGAACCAGTCACTACACTATCTCCAGAAGCCTCCTGTATGGAGAAACCAGTCACTACACTATCTCCAGAAGCCTCCTGTATGGAGAAACCAGTCACTACACTATCTCCAGAAGCCTCCTGTATGGAGAAACCAGTCACTACACTATCTCCAGACACCTCCTGTATGGAGAAACCAGTCACTACACTATCTCCAGAAGCCTCCTGTATGGAGAAACCAGACACTACACTATCTCCAGAAGCCTCCTTTATGGAGAAACCAGTCACTACACTATCTCCAGAAGCCTCCTGTATGGAGAAACCAGTCACTACACTATCTCCAGAAGCCTCCTATATAGAGAAACCAGTCACTACTCTATCTCCAGAACCCTCCTGTGTGGAGAAACCAGTCACTACATTATATCCAGAAGCCTCATGTATGGAGAAACCAGTCACTACACTATCTCCAGACACCTCCTGTATGGAGAAACCAATCACTACACTATCTCCAGAAGCCTCCTTTATGGAGAAACCAGTCACTACACTATCTCCAGAAGCCTCCTGTATGGAGAAACCAGTCACTACTCTATCTCCAGAACCCTCCTGTATGGAGAACCCAGTCACTACACCATCTCCAGAAGCCTCCTGTGTGGAGAAACCAGTCACTACACTATCTCCAGAAGCCTCATGTATGGAGAAACCAGTCACTACACTATCTTCAGAAGCCTCCTGTATGGAGAAACCAGTCACTACACTATCTCCAGAAGCCTCCTATATGGGGAAACCAGTCACTACTCTATCTCCAGAACCCTCCTGTGTGGAGAAACCAGTCACTACACCATCTCCAGAAGCCTCCTGTGTGGAGAAACTAGTCACTACACTATCTGCAGAAGCCTCCTGTATGGAGAAACCAGTCACTACACTATCTCCAGAAGCCTCCTGTATGGAGAAACCAGTCACTACACTATCTCCAGAAGCCTCCTGTTTGGAGAAACCAGTCACTACACTATCTCCAGAAGCCTCCTTTATGGAGAAACCAGTCACTACACTATCTCCAGAAGCCTCCTATATGGAGAAACCAGTCACTACTCTATCTCCAGAACCCTCCTGTGTGGAGAAACCAGTCACTACACCATCTCCAGAAGCCTCCTGTGTGGAGAAACTAGTCACTACACTATCTCCAGAAGCCTCCTGTATGGAGAAACCAATCACTACACTATCTCCAGAAGCCTCCTGTATGGAGAAACCAGTCACTACACTATCTCCAGAAGCCTCCTGTATGGAGAAACCAGTCACTACACTATCTCCAGAAGCCTCCTTTATGGAGAAACCAGTCACTACACTATCTCCAGAAGCCTCCTGTATGGAGAAACCAGCCACTACACTATCTCCAGATGCCTCCTGTATGGAGAAACCAGTCACTACACTATCTCCAGAGAACTCCTGTGTGGAGAAGCCAGTCACTACACTATCTCCAGACACCTCCTGTATGGAGAAACCAGTCACTACACTATCTCCAGAAGCCTCCTGTATGGAGAAACCAGTCACTACACTATCTCCAGAAGCCTCCTGTATGGAGATACCTGTCACTACACTATCTCCAGAAGCCTCCTGTATGGAGAAACCAGTCACTACACTATCTCCAGGAGCCTCCTGTATGGAGAAACCAGTCACTACACTATCTCCAGAAGCCTCCTGTATGGAGAAACCAGTCACTACACTATCTCCAGAAGCATCCTGTATGGAGAAACCAGTCACTACACTATCTCCAGATGCCTCCTGTATGGAGAAACCAGTCACTAAACTATCTCCAGATGCCTCCTGTATGGAGAAACCAGTCACTACACTATCTCCAGATGCCACCTGTATGGAGAAACCAGTCACTACACTATCTCCAGAAGCCTCCTGTATGGAGGAACCAGTCACTACACTATCACCAGATGCCTCCTGTATGGAGAAACCAGTCACTACACTATCTCCAGAAGCCTCCTGTATGGAGAACCCAGTTAATACACTACTCCCGAAGCTTCCTGTATGGAGAAACCAGTCACTACACTATCTCCAGATACCTCCTGTATGGAGAACCCAGTCACTACACTATCTCCAGAAGCCTCCTGAATGGAGAAACCAGTCACTACACTATCTCCAGAAGTCTCCTGCATGGAGAAACCAGTCACTACACTATCTCCAGAAGCCTCCTGTATGGAGAACCCAGTCACTACACTACTCCAGAAGCTTCCTGCAGGGAGAAACCAGTCACTACACTATCTCCAGACACCTCCTGTATGGAAAAACCAGTCACTACATTATCTCCAGAAGCCTCCTGTAGGGAGAAACCAGTCACTACACTACCTTCAGAAGCCTCCTGTATGGAGAAACCAGTCACTACACTATCTCCAGAAGCCTCCTGTATGGAGATACCAGTCACTACACTATCTCCAGAAGCCTCCTGTATGGAGAAACCAGTCACTACACTATCTCCAGAAGCCTCCTGTTTGGAGAAACCAGTCACTACACTATCTCCAGAAGCCTCCTGTATGGAGAAACCAGTCACTACACTATCTCCAGACACCTCCTGTATGGAGAAACCAGTCACTACACTATCTCCAGAAGCCTCCTGTATGGAGAAACCAGACACTACACTATCTCCAGAAGCCTCCTTTATGGAGAAACCAGTCACTACACTATCTCCAGAAGCCTCCTGTGTGGAGAAACCAGTCACTACACTATCTACAGAAGCCTCATGTATGGAGAAACCAATCACTACACTATCTCTAGACACCTCCTGTATGGAGAAACCAATCACTACACTATCTCCAGATGCCTCCTGTATGGAGAAACCAGTCACTACACTATCTCCAGAAGCCTCCTGTATGGAGAAACCAGTCACTACTCTATCTCCAGAACCCTCCTGTATGGAGAAACCAGTCACTACAGCATCTCCAGAAGCCTCCTGTGTGGAGAAACCAGTCACTACACTTTCTGCAGAAGCCTCCTGTATGGAGAAACCAGTCACTACACTATCTCCAGAAGCCTCCTGTATGGAGAAACCAGTTACTACACTATCTCCAGAAGCCTACTGTAAGGAGAAACCAGTCACTACAGCATCTCCAGAAGCCTCCTGTGTGGAGAAACCAGTCACTACACCATCTCCAGAAGCCTCCTGTGTGGAGAAACTAGTCACTACACTATCTCCAGAAGCCTCATGCATGGAGAAACCAGTCACTACACTATCTCCAGACACCTCCTGTATGGAGAAACCAGTCACTACACTATCTCCAGAAGCCTCCTGTATGGAGAAACCAGTCACTACACTATCTCCAGAAGCCTCCTGTATGGAGAAACCAGTCACTACACTATCTCCAGAAGCCTCCTATATGGAGAAACCAGTCACTACACTATCTCCAGAAGCCTCATGTATGTAGAAACCAGTCACTACACTATCTCCAGAAGCCTCATGTATGGAGAAACCAGTCACTACACTATCTCCAGACACCTCCTGTATGGAGAAACCAGTCACTAAACTATCTCCAGAAGCCTCCTTTATGAAGAAACCAGTCACTACACTATCTCCTGAAGCCTCCTGTATGGAGAAACCAGTCACTACACCATCTCCAGAAGCCTCCTGTATGGAGAACCAGTCACTACACTATCTCCAGAAGCCTCCTGTATGGAGAAACCAGTCACTACACTATCTCCAGAAGCCTCCTGTATGGAGAAACCAGTCACTACACTATCTCCAGAAGCCTCCTGTATGGAGAAACCTGTCACTACACTATCTCCAGACACCTCCTGTATGGAGAAACCAGTCACTACACTATCTCCAGAAGCCTCCTGTATGGAGAAACCAGACACTACACTATCTCCAGAAGCCTCCTTTATGGAGAAACCAGTCACTACACTATCTCCAGTAGCCTCCTGTATGGAGAAACCAGTCACTACACTATCTCCAGAAGCCTCCTATATAGAGAAACCAGTCACTACTCTATCTCCAGAACCCTCCTGTGTGGAGAAACCAGTCACTACATTATATCCAGAAGCCTCATGTATGGAGAAACCAGTCACTACACTATCTCCAGACACCTCCTGTATGGAGAAACCAATCACTACACTATCTCCAGAAGCCTCCTTTATGGAGAAACCAGTCACTACACTATCTCCAGAAGCCTCCTGTATGGAGAAACCAGTCACTACTCTATCTCCAGAACCCTCCTGTATGGAGAACCCAGTCACTACACCATCTCCAGAAGCCTCCTGTGTGGAGAAACCAGTCACTACACTATCTCCAGAAGCCTCATGTATGGAGAAACCAGTCACTACACTATCTTCAGAAGCCTCCTGTATGGAGAAACCAGTCACTACACTATCTCCAGAAGCCTCCTATATGGAGAAACCAGTCACTACACTATCTCCAGAACCCTCTTGTGTGGAGAAACTAGTCACTACACTATCTCCAGAAGCCTCATGTATGGAGAAACCAGTCACTACACTATCTCCAGAAGCCTCATGTATGGAGAAACCAGTCACTATACTATCTCCAGACACCTCCTGTATGGAGAAACCAGTCACTACACTATCTCCAGAATCCTCCTGTATGGAGAAACCATTCACTACACTATCCCCAGAAGCCTCCTGTATGGAGAAACCAGTCACTACACTATCTCCAGAAGCCTCCTATATGGAGAAACCAGTCACTACACTATCTCCAGAAGCCTCATGTATGTAGAAACCAGTCACTACACTATCTCCATAAGCCTCATGTATGGAGAAACCAGTCACTATACTATCTCCAGACACCTCCTGTATGGAGAAACCAGTCACTACACTATCTCCAGAAGCCTCCTTTATGAAGAAACCAGTCACTACACTATCTCCAGAAGCCTCCTGTATGGAGAAACCAGTCACTACTCTATCTCCAGAACCCTCCTGTATGGAGAAACCAGTCACTACACTATCTCCAGAAGCCTCCTTTATGAAGAAACCAGTCACTACACTATCTCCAGAAGCCTCCTGTATGGAGAAACCAGTCACTACACTATCTCCAGACACCTCCTGTATGGAGAAACCAGTCACTACACTATCTCCAGAAGCCTCCTGTATGGAGAAACCAGACACTACACTATCTCCAGAAGCCTCCTTTATGGAGAAACCAGTCACTACACTATCTCCAGAAGCCTCCTGTATGGAGAAACCAGTCACTACACTATCTCCAGAAGCCTCCTATATAGAGAAACCAGTCACTACTCTATCTCCAGAACCCTCCTGTGTGGAGAAACCAGTCACTACACTATATCCAGAAGCCTCATGTATGGAGAAACCAATCACTACACTATCTCCAGACACCTCCTGTATGGAGAAACCAATCACTACACTATCTCCAGAAGCCTCCTTTATGGAGAAACCAGTCACTACACTATCTACAGAAGCCTCCTGTATGGAGAAACCAGTCACTACTCTATCTCCAGAACCCTCCTGTATGGAGAAACCAGTCACTACACCATCTCCAGAGGCCTCCTGTGTGGAGAAACCAGTCACTACACTATCTCCAGAAGCCTCATGTATGGAGAAACCAGTCACTACACTATCTCCAGAAGCCTCCTGTATGGAGAAACCAGTCACTACACTATCTACAGAAGCCTCCTGTATGGAGAAACCAGTCACTACACTATCTTCAGAAGCCTCCTGTATGGAGAAACCAGTCACTACACTATCTCCAGACCCCTCCTGTATGGAGAAACCAGTCACTACACTATCTCCAGAAGCCTCCTGTATGGAGAAACCAGACACTACACTATCTCCAGAAGCCTCCTTTATGGAGAAACCAGTCACTACACTATCTCCAGAAGCCTCCTGTATGGAGAAAACAGTCACTACACTATCTCCAGAAGCCTCCTATATGGAGAAACAAGTCACTACTCTATCTCCAGAACCCTCCTGTGTGGAGAAACCAATCACTACACCATCTCCAGAAGCCTCCTGTGTGGATAAACTAGTCACTACACTATCTCCAGAAGCCTCCTGTATGGAGAAACCAGTCACTACACTATCTCCAGAAGCCTCCTGTATGGAGAAACCAGTCACTACACTATCTCCAGATGTCTCCTGTATGGAGAAACCAGTCACTACACTATGTCCAGAAGCCTCCTGTATGGAGAAACCAGTCACTACACTATCTCCAGAAGCCTCCTGTATGGAGAAACCAGTCACTACACTATCTCCAGAAGCCTCCTGTATGGAGAAACCAGTCAGTACACTACCTGCAGAAGCCTCCTGTATGGAGAAACCAGTCACTACACTATCTCCAGACACCTCCTGTATGGAGAAACCAGTCACTACACTATCTCCAGAAGCCTCATGTATGGAGAAAGCAGTCACTACACTATCTCCAGACACCTCCTGTGTGGAGAAACCAATCACTACAATATCTCCAGAAGCCTCCTTTATGGAGAAACCAGTCACTACATTATCTCCAGAAGCCTCCTGTATGGAGAAACCAGTGACTACACTATCTCCAGAAGCCTCCTGTATGGAGAAACCAGTCACTACTCTATCTCCAGAACCCTCCTGTATGGAGAAACCAGTCACTACACCATCTCCAGAAGCCTCCTGTGTGGAGAAACCAGTCACTACACTATCTCCAGAAGCCTCATGTATGGAGAAACCAGTCACTACACTATCTTCAGAAGCCTCCTGTATGGAGAAACCAGTCACTACACTATCTCCAGAAGCCTCCTATATGGAGAAACCAGTCACTACACTATCTCCAGAACCCTCTTGTGTGGAGAAACTAGTCACTACACTATCTCCAGAAGCCTCATGTATGGAGAAACCAGTCACTACACTATCTCCAGAAGCCTCATGTATGGAGAAACCAGTCACTATACTATCTCCAGACACCTCCTGTATGGAGAAACCAGTCACTACACTATCTCCAGAATCCTCCTGTATGGAGAAACCATTCACTACACTATCCCCAGAAGCCTCCTGTATGGAGAAACCAGTCACTACACTATCTCCAGAAGCCTCCTATATGGAGAAACCAGTCACTACACTATCTCCAGAAGCCTCATGTATGTAGAAACCAGTCACTACACTATCTCCATAAGCCTCATGTATGGAGAAACCAGTCACTATACTATCTCCAGACACCTCCTGTATGGAGAAACCAGTCACTACACTATCTCCAGAAGCCTCCTTTATGAAGAAACCAGTCACTACACTATCTCCAGAAGCCTCCTGTATGGAGAAACCAGTCACTACTCTATCTCCAGAACCCTCCTGTATGGAGAAACCAGTCACTACACTATCTCCAGAAGCCTCCTTTATGAAGAAACCAGTCACTACACTATCTCCAGAAGCCTCCTGTATGGAGAAACCAGTCACTACACTATCTCCAGACACCTCCTGTATGGAGAAACCAGTCACTACACTATCTCCAGAAGCCTCCTGTATGGAGAAACCAGACACTACACTATCTCCAGAAGCCTCCTTTATGGAGAAACCAGTCACTACACTATCTCCAGAAGCCTCCTGTATGGAGAAACCAGTCACTACACTATCTCCAGAAGCCTCCTATATAGAGAAACCAGTCACTACTCTATCTCCAGAACCCTCCTGTGTGGAGAAACCAGTCACTACACTATATCCAGAAGCCTCATGTATGGAGAAACCAATCACTACACTATCTCCAGACACCTCCTGTATGGAGAAACCAATCACTACACTATCTCCAGAAGCCTCCTTTATGGAGAAACCAGTCACTACACTATCTACAGAAGCCTCCTGTATGGAGAAACCAGTCACTACTCTATCTCCAGAACCCTCCTGTATGGAGAAACCAGTCACTACACCATCTCCAGAGGCCTCCTGTGTGGAGAAACCAGTCACTACACTATCTCCAGAAGCCTCATGTATGGAGAAACCAGTCACTACACTATCTCCAGAAGCCTCCTGTATGGAGAAACCAGTCACTACACTATCTACAGAAGCCTCCTGTATGGAGAAACCAGTCACTACACTATCTTCAGAAGCCTCCTGTATGGAGAAACCAGTCACTACACTATCTCCAGACCCCTCCTGTATGGAGAAACCAGTCACTACACTATCTCCAGAAGCCTCCTGTATGGAGAAACCAGACACTACACTATCTCCAGAAGCCTCCTTTATGGAGAAACCAGTCACTACACTATCTCCAGAAGCCTCCTGTATGGAGAAAACAGTCACTACACTATCTCCAGAAGCCTCCTATATGGAGAAACAAGTCACTACTCTATCTCCAGAACCCTCCTGTGTGGAGAAACCAATCACTACACCATCTCCAGAAGCCTCCTGTGTGGATAAACTAGTCACTACACTATCTCCAGAAGCCTCCTGTATGGAGAAACCAGTCACTACACTATCTCCAGAAGCCTCCTGTATGGAGAAACCAGTCACTACACTATCTCCAGATGTCTCCTGTATGGAGAAACCAGTCACTACACTATGTCCAGAAGCCTCCTGTATGGAGAAACCAGTCACTACACTATCTCCAGAAGCCTCCTGTATGGAGAAACCAGTCACTACACTATCTCCAGAAGCCTCCTGTATGGAGAAACCAGTCAGTACACTACCTGCAGAAGCCTCCTGTATGGAGAAACCAGTCACTACACTATCTCCAGACACCTCCTGTATGGAGAAACCAGTCACTACACTATCTCCAGAAGCCTCATGTATGGAGAAACCAGTCACTACACTATCTCCAGACACCTCCTGTGTGGAGAAACCAATCACTACAATATCTCCAGAAGCCTCCTTTATGGAGAAACCAGTCACTACATTATCTCCAGAAGCCTCCTGTATGGAGAAACCAGTGACTACACTATCTCCAGAAGCCTCCTGTATGGAGAAACCAGTCACTACTCTATCTCCAGAACCCTCCTGTATGGAGAAACCAGTCACTACACCATCTCCAGAAGCCTCCTGTGTGGAGAAACCAGTCACTACACTATCTCCAGAAGCCTCCTGTATGGAGAAACCAGTCACTACACTATCTCCAGAAGCCTCCTGTATGGAGAAACCAGTCACTACACTATCTCCAGAAGCCTCCTGTATGGAGAAACCAGTCACTACACTATCTCCAGACACCTCCTGTATGGAGAAACCAGTCACTACACTATCTCCAGAAGCCTCCTGTATGGAGAAACCAGTCACTACACTATCTCCAGAAGCCTCCTGTGTGGAGAAACCAGTCACTACACTATCTCCAGAAGCCTCCTGTATGGAGAAACCAGACACTCCACTATCTCCAGAAGCCTCCTTTATGGAGAAACCAGTCACTACACTATCTCCAGAAGCCTGCTGTATGGAGAAACCAGTCACTATACTATCTCCAGAAGCCTCCTATATGGAGAAACAAGTCACTACTCTATCTCCAGAACCCTCCTGTGTGGAGAAACCAGTCACTACACCATCTCCAGAAGCCTCCTGTGTGGATAAACTAGTCACTACACTATCTCCAGAAGCCTCCTGTATGGAGAAACCAGTCACTACACTATCTCCAGAAGCCTCCTGTATGGAGAAACCAGTCACTACACTATCTACAGAAGCCTCCTGTATGGAGAAACCAGACACTACACTATCTCCAGAAGCCTCCTTTATGGAGAAACCAGTCACTACACTATCTCCAGAAGCCTCCTGTATGGAGAAACCAGTCACTACACTATCTCCAGAAGCCTCCTATATGGAGAAACCAGTCACTACTCCATCTCCAGAACCCTCCTGTGTGGAGAAACCAGTCACTACACCATCTCCAGAAGCCTCCTGTGTGGAGAAACTAGTCACTACACTATCTGCAGAAGCCTCCTGTATGGAGAAACCAGTCACTACACTATCTCCAGAAGCCTCCTGTATGGAGAAACCAGTCACTACACTATCTCCAGAAGCCTCCTGTATGGAGAAACCAGTCACTACACTATCTCCAGAAGCCTCCTTTATGGAGAAACCAGTCACTACACTATCTCCAGAAGCCTCCTATATGGAGAAACCAGTCACTACTCTATCTCCAGAACCCTCCTGTGTGGAGAAACCAGTCACTACACCATCTCCAGAAGCCTCCTGTGTGGAGAAACTAGTCACTACACTATCTCCAGAAGCCTCCTGTATGGAGAAACCAATCACTACACTATCTCCAGAAGCCTCCTGTATGGAGAAACCAGTCACTACACTATCTCCAGAAGCCTCCTGTATGGAGAAACCAGTCACTACACTATCTCCAGAAGCCTCCTTTATGGAGAAACCAGTCACTACACTATCTCCAGAAGCCTCCTGTATGGAGAAACCAGCCACTACACTATCTCCAGATGCCTCCTGTATGGAGAAACCAGTCACTACACTATCTCCAGAGAACTCCTGTATGGAGAAGCCAGTCACTACACTATCTCCAGACACCTCCTGTATGGAGAAACCAGTCACTACACTATCTCCAGAAGCCTCCTGTATGGAGAAACCAGTCACTACACTATCTCCAGAAGCCTCCTGTATGGAGATACCTGTCACTACACTATCTCCAGAAGCCTCCTGTATGGAGAAACCAGTCACTACACTATCTCCAGAAGACTCCTGTATGGAGAAACCAGTCACTACACTATCTCCAGAAGCCTCCTGTATGGAGAAACCAGTCACTACACTATCTCCAGAAGCCTCCTGTATGGAGAATCCAGTAACTACACTATCTCCACAAGCCTCCTGTATGGAGAAACCAGTCACTACACTATCTCCAGAAGCCTCCTGTATGGAGAAACCAGTCACTACACTATCTCCAGAAGCATCCTGTATGGAGAAACCAGTCACTACACTATCTCCATATGCCTCCTGTATTCAGAAACCAGTCACTAAACTATCTCCAGATGCCTCCTATATGGAGAAACCAGTCACTACACTATCTCCAGATGCCTCCTGTATGGAGAAACCAGTCACTACACTGTCTCCAGAAGCCTCCTGTATGGAGAAATCATTCACTACACTATCTTCAGAAGCCTCCTGTATGGAGAAACCAGTCACTACACTATCTCCAGAAGCCTCCTATATGGAGAAACCAGTCACTACACTATCTCCAGAACCCTCTTGTGTGGAGAAACTAGTCACTACACTATCTCCAGAAGCCTCATGTATGGAGAAACCAGTCACTACACTATCTCCAGAAGCCTCATGTATGGAGAAACCAGTCACTACACTATCTCCAGACACCTCCTGTATGGAGAAACCAGTCACTACACTATCTCCAGAATCCTCCTGTATGGAGAAACCAGTCACTACACTATCCCCAGAAGCCTCCTGTATGGAGAAACCAGTCACTACACTGTCTCCAGAAGCCTCCTGTATGGAGAAATCATTCACTACACTATCTCCAGATGCCTCCTGTATGGAGAAACCAGTCACTGCACTATCTCCAGAAGCCTCCTGTATGGAGAAACCAGTCACTACACTATCTCCAGAAGCCTCCTGTATGGAGAAACCAGTCACTACACTATCTCCAGATGCCCCCTGTATGGAGAAACCAGTCACTACACTATCTCCAGAGAACTCCTGTATGGAGAAGCGAGTCACTACACTATCTCCAGACACCTCCTGTATGGAGAAACCGGTCACTACACTATCTCCAGAAGCCTCCTGTATGGAGAAACCTGTCACTACACTATCTCCAGAAGCCTCCTGTATGGAGAAACCAGTCACTACACTATCTCCAGAAGCCTACTGTATCGAGAAACCAGTCAATACACTATCTCCAGAAGCCTCTAGTATGGAGAAACCAGTCACTACACTATCTCCAGGATCCTCCTGTATGGAGAAACCAGTCACTACACTATCTCCAGAAGCCTCCTCTATGGAGAAACCAGTCACTACACTATCTCCAGAAGCATCCTGTATGGAGAAACCAGTCACTACACTATCTCCAGATGCCTCCTGTATGGAGAAACCAGTCACTAAACTATCTCCAGATGCCTCCTGTATGGAGAAACCAGTCACTACACTATCTCCAGATGCCCCCTGTATGGAGAAACCAGTCACTACTCTATCTCCAGCAGCCTCCTGTATGGAGAAACCAGTCACTACACTATCTCCAGATGCCTCCTGTATGGAGAAACCAGTCACTACACTATCTCCAGAAGCCTCCTCTATGGAGAACCCAGTCACTACACTACTCCCGAAGCTTCCTGTATGGAGAAACCAGTCACTACACTATCTCCAGATACCTCCTGTATGGAGAACCCAGTCACTACACTATCTCCAGAAGCCTCCTGAATGGAGAAACCAGTCACTACACTATCTCCAGAAGTCTCCTGCATGGAGAAACCAGTCACTACACTATCTCCAGAAGCCTCCTGTATGGAGAACCCAGTCACTACACTACTCCAGAAGCTTCCTGTATGGAGAAAAAAGTCACTACACTATCTCCAGACACCTCCTGTATGGAGAAACCAGTCACTACACTATCTCCAGAAGCCTCCTGTAAGGAGAAACCAGTCACTACACTACCTTCAGAAGCCTCCTGTATGGAGAAACCAGTCACTACACTATCTCCAGAAGCCTCCTGTATGGAGAAACCAGTCACTACACTATCTCCAGAAGTCTCCTGTATGGAGAAACCAGTCACTACACTATCTCCAGAAGCCTCCTGTATGGAGAAACCAGTCACTACACTATCTCCAGAAGCCTCCTGTATGGAGAAACCAGTCACTACACTATCTCCAGACACCTCCTGTATGGAGAAACCAATCACTACACTATCTCCAGAAGCCTCCTGTATGGAGAAACCAGTCACTACACTATCTCCAGACACCTCCTGTATGGAGAAACCAGTCACTACACTATCTCCAGAAGCCTCCTGTATGGAGAAACCAGTAACTACACTACTCCCGAAGCTTCCTGTATGGAGAAACCAGTCACTACACTATCTCCAGATACCTCCTGTATGGAGAACCCAGTCACTACACTATCTCCAGAAGCCTCCTGTATGGAGAAACCAGTCACTAAACTATCTCCAGATGCCTCCTGTATGGAGAAACCAGTCACTACACTATCTCCAGATGCCTCCTGTATGGAGAAACCAGTCAGTACACTATCTCCAGAAGCCTCCTGTATGGAGAAATCAGTCACTACACTATCTCCAGATGCCTCCTGTATGGAGAAACCAGTCACTGCACTATCTCCAGAAGCCTCCTGTATGGAGAAACCAGTCACTACACTATCTCCAGAAGCCTTCTGTATGGAGAAACCAGTCACTACACTATCTCCAGATGCCCCCTGTATGGGGAAACCAGTCACTACACTATCTCCAGAGAACTCCTGTATGGAGAAGCCAGTCACTACACTATCTCCAGACACCTCCTGTATGGAGAAACCAGTCACTACACTATCTCCAGAAGCCTCCTGTATGGAGAAACCAGTCACTACACTATCTCCAGAAGCCTCCTGTATGGAGAAACCTGTCACTACACTATCTCCAGAAGCCTCCTGTATGGAGAAACCAGTCACTACAATATCTCCAGAAGCCTACTGTATGGAGAAACCAGTCACTACACTATCTCCAGAAGCCTCCTGTATGGAGAAACCATTAACTACACTATCTCCAGAAGACTCCTGTATGGAGAAACCAGTCACTACACTATCTCCAGAAGCCTCTTGTATGAAGAAACCAGTCACTACACTATCTCCAGATGCCTCCTTTATGGAGAAACCAGTCACTAAACTATCTCCAGATGCCTCCTGTATGGAGAAACCAGTCACTACACTATCTCCAGAAGCCTCCTGTATGGAGAAACCAGTCACTACACTATCTCCAGACACCTCCTGTATGGAGAAACCAATCACTACACTATCTCCAGAAGCCTCCTGTATGGAGAAACCAGTCACTACACTATCTCCAGACACCTCCTGTATGGAGAAACCAGTCACTACACTATCTCCAGAAGCCTCCTGTATGGAGAAACCAGTAACTACACTACTCCCGAAGCTTCCTGTATGGAGAAACCAGTCACTACACTATCTCCAGATACCTCCTGTATGGAGAACCCAGTCACTACACTATCTCCAGAAGCCTCCTGTATGGAGAAACCAGTCACTAAACTATCTCCAGATGCCTCCTGTATGGAGAAACCAGTCACTACACTATCTCCAGATGCCTCCTGTATGGAGAAACCAGTCAGTACACTATCTCCAGAAGCCTCCTGTATGGAGAAATCAGTCACTACACTATCTCCAGATGCCTCCTGTATGGAGAAACCAGTCACTGCACTATCTCCAGAAGCCTCCTGTATGGAGAAACCAGTCACTTCATTATCTCCAGAAGCCTTCTGTATGGAGAAACCAGTCACTACACTATCTCCAGATGCCCCCTGTATGGGGAAACCAGTCACTACACTATCTCCAGAGAACTCCTGTATGGAGAAGCCAGTCACTACACTATCTCCAGACACCTCCTGTATGGAGAAACCAGTCACTACACTATCTCCAGAAGCCTCCTGTATGGACAAACCAGTCACTACACTATCTCCAGAAGCCTCCTGTATGGAGAAACCTGTCACTACACTATCTCCAGAAGCCTCCTGTATGGAGAAACCAGTCACTACAATATCTCCAGAAGCCTACTGTATGGAGAAACCAGTCACTACACTATCTCCAGAAGCCTCCTGTATGGAGAAACCATTAACTACACTATCTCCAGAAGACTCCTGTATGGAGAAACCAGTCACTACACTATCTCCAGAAGCCTCTTGTATGGAGAAACCAGTCACTACACTATCTCCAGATGCCTCCTTTATGGAGAAACCAGTCACTAAACTATCTCCAGATGCCTCCTGTATGGAGAAACCAGTCACTACACTATCTCCAGAAGCCTCCTGTATGGAGAAACCAGTCACTACAATATCTCCAGAAGCCTACTGTATGGAGAAACCAGTCACTACACTATCTCCAGAAGCCTCCTGTATGGAGAAACCATTAACTACACTATCTCCAGTAGACTCCTGTATGGAGAAACCAGTCACTACACTATCTCCAGAAGCCTCTTGTATGGAGAAACCAGTCACTACATTATCTCCAGGAGCCTCCTGTATGGAGAAACCAGTCACTACACTATCTCCAGAAGCCTCCTGTATGGAGAAGCCAGTCACTACACTATCTCCAGAAGCAACCTGTATGGAGAAACCAGTCACTACACTATCTCCAGATGCCTCCTGTATGGAGAAACCAGTCACTAAACTATCTCCAGATGCCTCCTGTATGGAGAAACCAGTCACTACACTATCTCCAGATGCCTCCTGTATGGAGAAACCAGTCACTAAACTATCTCCAGATGCCTCCTGTATGGAGAAACCAGTCACTACACTATCTCCAGATGCCTCCTGTATGGAGAAACCAGTCACTACACTATCTCCAGAAGCCTCCTGTATGGAGAAACCAGTCACTACTCTATCTCCAGAACCCTCCTGTATGGAGAAACCAGTCACTACACCATCTCCAGAAGCCTCCTGTGTGCAGAAACCAGTCACTACACTATCTCCAGAAGCCTCCTGTATGGAGAACCCAGTCACTACACTACTCCCGAAGCTTCCTGTATGGAGAAACCAGTCACTACACTATCTCCAGATACCTCCTGTATGGAGAACCCAGTCACTACACTATCTCCAGAAGCCTCCTGAATGGAGAAACCAGTCACTACACTTTCTCCAGAAGTCTCCTGCATGGAGAAACCAGTCACTACACTATCTGCAGAAGCCTCCTGTATGGAGAACCCAGTCACTACACTACTCCAGAAGCTTCCTGTATGGAGAAACCAGTCACTACACTATCTCCAGACACCTCCTGTATGGAGAAACCAGTCACTACACTATCTCCAGAAGCCTCCTGTAGGGAGAAACCAGTCACTACACTACCTTCAGAAGCCTCCTGTATGGAGAAACCAGTCACTACACTATCTCCAGAAGCCTCCTGTATGGAGAAACCAGTCACTACACTATCTCCAGACACCTCCTGTATGGAGAAACCAGTCACTACACTATCTCCAGAAGCCTCCTGTATTGAGAAACCAGTCACTACACTATCTCCAGAAGCCTCCTGTATGGAGAAACCAGTCACTACACTATCTCCAGAAGCCTCCTGTATGGAGAAACCAGTAACTACACTATCTCCAGAAGCCTCCTGTATAGAGAAACCAGTCACTACACTATCTCCAGAAGCCTCCTGCATGGAGAAACCAGTCACTACACTATCACCAGAAGCATACTGTATGGAGAAACCAGTCACTACACTATCTCCATATGCCTCCTGTATGGAGAAACCAGTCACTAAACTATCTCCAGATGCCTCCTGTATGGAGAAACCAGTCACTACACTATCTCCAGAAGCCTCCTGTATGGAGAAACCAGTCACTACACTATCTCCAGAAGCCTCCTGTATGGAGAAATCAGTCACTATACTATCTCCAGATGCCTCCTGTATGGAGAAACCAGTCACTGCACTATCTCCAGAAGCCTCCTGTATGGAGAAACCAGTCACTACACTATCTCCAGAAGCCTTCTGTATGGAGAAACCAGTCACTACACTATCTCCAGATGCCCCCTGTATGGGGAAACCAGTCACTACACTATCTCCAGAGAACTCCTGTATGGAGAAGCCAGTCACTACACTATCTCCAGACACCTCCTGTATGGAGAAACCAGTCACTACACTATCTCCAGAAGCCTCCTGTATGGAGAAACCAGTCACTACACTATCTCCAGAAGCCTCCTGTATGGAGAAACCTGTCACTACACTATCTCCAGAAGCCTCCTGTATGGAGAAACCAGTCACTACAATATCTCCAGAAGCCTACTGTATGGAGAAACCAGTCACTACACTATCTCCAGAAGCCTCCTGTATGGAGAAACCATTAACTACACTATCTCCAGAAGACTCCTGTATGGAGAAACCAGTCACTACACTATCTCCAGAAGCCTCTTGTATGGAGTAACCAGTCACTACACTATCTCCAGATGCCTCCTTTATGGAGAAACCAGTCACTAAACTATCTCCAGATGCCTCCTGTATGGAGAAACCAGTCACTACACTATCTCCAGAAGCCTCCTGTATGGAGAAACCAGTCACTACAATATCTCCAGAAGCCTACTGTATGGAGAAACCAGTCACTACACTATCTCCAGAAGCCTCCTGTATGGAGAAACCATTAACTACACTATCTCCAGTAGACTCCTGTATGGAGAAACCAGTCACTACACTATCTCCAGAAGCCTCTTGTATGGAGAAACCAGTCACTACACTATCTCCAGGAGCCTCCTGTATGGAGAAACCAGTCACTACACTATCTCCAGAAGCCTCCTGTATGGAGAAGCCAGTCACTACACTATCTCCAGAAGCAACCTGTATGGAGAAACCAGTCACTACACTATCTCCAGATGCCTCCTGTATGGAGAAACCAGTCACTAAACTATCTCCAGATGCCTCCTGTATGGAGAAACCAGTCACTACACTATCTCCAGATGCCTCCTGTATGGAGAAACCAGTCACTAAACTATCTCCAGATGCCTCCTGTATGGAGAAACCAGTCACTACACTATCTCCAGATGCCTCCTGTATGGAGAAACCAGTCACTACACTATCTCCAGAAGCCTCCTGTATGGAGAAACCAGTCACTACTCTATCTCCAGAACCCTCCTGTATGGAGAAACCAGTCACTACACCATCTCCAGAAGCCTCCTGTGTGCAGAAACCAGTCACTACACTATCTCCAGAAGCCTCCTGTATGGAGAACCCAGTCACTACACTACTCCCGAAGCTTCCTGTATGGAGAAACCAGTCACTACACTATCTCCAGATACCTCCTGTATGGAGAACCCAGTCACTACACTATCTCCAGAAGCCTCCTGAATGGAGAAACCAGTCACTACACTTTCTCCAGAAGTCTCCTGCATGGAGAAACCAGTCACTACACTATCTCCAGAAGCCTCCTGTATGGAGAACCCAGTCACTACACTACTCCAGAAGCTTCCTGTATGGAGAAACCAGTCACTACACTATCTCCAGACACCTCCTGTATGGAGAAACCAGTCACTACACTATCTCCAGAAGCCTCCTGTAGGGAGAAACCAGTCACTACACTACCTTCAGAAGCCTCCTGTATGGAGAAACCAGTCACTACACTATCTCCAGAAGCCTCCTGTATGGAGAAACCAGTCACTACACTATCTCCAGACACTTCCTGTATGGAGAAACCAGTCACTACACTATCTCCAGAAGCCTCCTGTATGGAGAAACCAGTCACTACACTATCTCCAGAAGCCTCCTGTATGGAGAAACCAGTCACTACACTATCTCCAGAAGCCTCCTGTATGGAGAAACCAGTAACTACACTATCTCCAGAAGCCTCCTGTATAGAGAAACCAGTCACTACACTATCTCCAGAAGCCTCCTGCATGGAGAAACCAGTCACTACACTATCACCAGAAGCATCCTGTATGGAGAAACCAGTCACTACACTATCTCCATATGCCTCCTGTATGGAGAAACCAGTCACTAAACTATCTCCAGATGCCTCCTGTATGGAGAAACCAGTCACTACACTATCTCCAGAAGCCTCCTGTATGGAGAAACCAGTCACTACACTATCTCCAGAAGCCTCCTGTATGGAGAAATCAGTCACTATACTATCTCCAGATGCCTCCTGTATGGAGAAACCAGTCACTGCACTATCTCCAGAAGCCTCCTGTATGGAGAAACCAGTCACTACACTATCTCCAGAAGCCTTCTGTATGGAGAAACCAGTCACTACACTATCTCCAGATGCCCCCTGTATGGAGAAACCAGTCACTACACTATCTCCAGAGAACTCCGGTATGGAGAAGCCAGTCACTACACTATCTCCAGACACCTCCTGTATGGAGAAACCAGTCACTACACTATCTCCAGACACCTCCTGTATGGAGAAACCAGTCACTACACTATCTCCAGAAGCCTCCTGTATGGAGAAACCAGTCACTACACTATCTCCAGAAGCCTCCTGTATGGAGAAAACTGTCACTACACTATCTCCAGAAGCCTCCTGTATGGAGAAACCAGTCACTACACTATCTCCAGAAGCCTCCTGTATGGAGAAACCATTAACTACACTATCTCCAGAAGACTCCTGTATGGAGAAACCAGTCACTACACTATCTCCAGAAGCCTCATGTATGGAGAAACCAGTCACTACACTATCTCCAGGAGCCTCCTGTATGGAGAAACCAGTCACTACACTATCTCCAGAAGCCTCCTGTATGGAGAAACCAGTCACTACACTATCTCCAGAAGCCTCCTGTATGGAGAAACCAGTCACTACACTATCTCCAGATGCCTCCTGTATGGAGAAACCAGTCACTAAACTATCTCCAGATGCCTCCTGTATGGAGAAACCAGTCACTACACTATCTCCAGATGCCTCCTGTATGGAGAAACCAGTCACTACACTATCTCCAGAAGCCTCCTGTATGGAGAAACAAGTCACTACACTATCTCCAGAAGCCTCCTGTATGGAGAAACCAGTCACTACACTATCTCCAGAAGCCTCCTGTATGGAGAAACCAGTCACTACAGCATCTCCAGAAGCCTCCTGTATGGAGAAACCAGTCACTACACCATCTCCAGAAGCCTCCTGTGTGGAGAAACTAGTCACTACACTATCTCCAGAAGCCTCATGTATGGAGAAACCAGTCACTACACTATCTCCAGACACCTCCTGTATGGAGAAACCAGTCACTACACTATCTCCAGAAGCCTCCTGTATGGAGAAACCAGTCACTACACTATCTCCAGAAGCCTCCTGTATGGAGAAACCAGTCACTACACTATCTCCAGAAGCCTCCTGTATGGAGAAACCAGTCACTACACTATCTCCAGACACCTCCTGTATGGAGAAACCAGTCACTACACTATCTCCAGAAGCCTCCTGTATGGAGAAACCAGTAACTACACTATCTCCAGAAGCCTCCTGTATGGAGAAACCAGTCGCTACACTATCTCCAGAAGCCTCCTGTATGGAGAAACCAGTCACTACACTATCTCCAGAAGCATCCTGTATGGAGAAACCAGTCACTACACTATCTCCATATGCCTCCTGTATGGAGAAACCAGTCACTAAACTATCTCCAGATGCCTCCTGTATGGAGAAACCAGTCACTACACTATCTCCAGATGCCTCCTGTATGGAGAAACCAGTCAGTACACTATCTCCAGAAGCCTCCTGTATGGAGAAATCAGTCACTACACTATCTCCAGATGCCTCCTGTATGGAGAAACCAGTCACTGCACTATCTCCAGAAGCCTCTTGTATGGAGAAACCAGTCACTACACTATCTCCAGATGCCTCCTTTATGGAGAAACCAGTCACTAAACTATCTCCAGATGCCTCCTGTATGGAGAAACCAGTCACTACACTATCTCCAGAAGCCTCCTGTATGGAGAAACCAGTCACTACACTATCTCCAGAAGCCTCTTGTATGGAGAAACCAGTCACTACACTATCTCCAGATGCCTCCTTTATGGAGAAACCAGTCACTAAACTATCTCCAGATGCCTCCTGTATGGAGAAACCAGTCACTACACTATCTCCAGAAGCCTCCTGTATGGAGAAACCAGTCACTACAATATCTCCAGAAGCCTACTGTATGGAGAAACCAGTCACTACACTATCTCCAGAAGCCTCCTGTATGGAGAAACCATTAACTACACTATCTCCAGTAGACTCCTGTATGGAGAAACCAGTCACTACACTATCTCCAGAAGCCTCTTGTATGGAGAAACCAGTCACTACACTATCTCCAGGAGCCTCCTGTATGGAGAAACCAGTCACTACACTATCTCCAGAAGCCTCCTGTATGGAGAAGCCAGTCACTACACTATCTCCAGAAGCAACCTGTATGGAGAAACCAGTCACTACACTATCTCCAGATGCCTCCTGTATGGAGAAACCAGTCACTAAACTATCTCCAGATGCCTCCTGTATGGAGAAACCAGTCACTACACTATCTCCAGATGCCTCCTGTATGGAGAAACCAGTCACTAAACTATCTCCAGATGCCTCCTGTATGGAGAAACCAGTCACTACACTATCTCCAGATGCCTCCTGTATGGAGAAACCAGTCACTACACTATCTCCAGAAGCCTCCTGTATGGAGAAACCAGTCACTACTCTATCTCCAGAACCCTCCTGTATGGAGAAACCAGTCACTACACCATCTCCAGAAGCCTCCTGTGTGCAGAAACCAGTCACTACACTATCTCCAGAAGCCTCCTGTATGGAGAACCCAGTCACTACACTACTCCCGAAGCTTCCTGTATGGAGAAACCAGTCACTACACTATCTCCAGATACCTCCTGTATGGAGAACCCAGTCACTACACTATCTCCAGAAGCCTCCTGAATGGAGAAACCAGTCACTACACTTTCTCCAGAAGTCTCCTGCATGGAGAAACCAGTCACTACACTATCTCCAGAAGCCTCCTGTATGGAGAACCCAGTCACTACACTACTCCAGAAGCTTCCTGTATGGAGAAACCAGTCACTACACTATCTCCAGACACCTCCTGTATGGAGAAACCAGTCACTACACTATCTCCAGAAGCCTCCTGTAGGGAGAAACCAGTCACTACACTACCTTCAGAAGCCTCCTGTATGGAGAAACCAGTCACTACACTATCTCCAGAAGCCTCCTGTATGGAGAAACCAGTCACTACACTATCTCCAGACACCTCCTGTATGGAGAAACCAGTCACTACACTATCTCCAGAAGCCTCCTGTATGGAGAAACCAGTCACTACACTATCTCCAGAAGCCTCCTGTATGGAGAAACCAGTCACTACACTATCTCCAGAAGCCTCCTGTATGGAGAAACCAGTAACTACACTATCTCCAGAAGCCTCCTGTATAGAGAAACCAGTCACTACACTATCTCCAGAAGCCTCCTGCATGGAGAAACCAGTCACTACACTATCACCAGAAGCATCCTGTATGGAGAAACCAGTCACTACACTATCTCCATATGCCTCCTGTATGGAGAAACCAGTCACTAAACTATCTCCAGATGCCTCCTGTATGGAGAAACCAGTCACTACACTATCTCCAGAAGCCTCCTGTATGGAGAAACCAGTCACTACACTATCTCCAGAAGCCTCCTGTATGGAGAAATCAGTCACTATACTATCTCCAGATGCCTCCTGTATGGAGAAACCAGTCACTGCACTATCTCCAGAAGCCTCCTGTATGGAGAAACCAGTCACTACACTATCTCCAGAAGCCTTCTGTATGGAGAAACCAGTCACTACACTATCTCCAGATGCCCCCTGTATGGGGAAACCAGTCACTACACTATCTCCAGAGAACTCCTGTATGGAGAAGCCAGTCACTACACTATCTCCAGACACCTCCTGTATGGAGAAACCAGTCACTACACTATCTCCAGAAGCCTCCTGTATGGAGAAACCAGTCACTACACTATCTCCAGAAGCCTCCTGTATGGAGAAACCTGTCACTACACTATCTCCAGAAGCCTCCTGTATGGAGAAACCAGTCACTACAATATCTCCAGAAGCCTACTGTATGGAGAAACCAGTCACTACACTATCTCCAGAAGCCTCCTGTATGGAGAAACCATTAACTACACTATCTCCAGAAGACTCCTGTATGGAGAAACCAGTCACTACACTATCTCCAGAAGCCTCTTGTATGGAGAAACCAGTCACTACACTATCTCCAGATGCCTCCTTTATGGAGAAACCAGTCACTAAACTATCTCCAGATGCCTCCTGTATGGAGAAACCAGTCACTACACTATCTCCAGAAGCCTCCTGTATGGAGAAACCAGTCACTACAATATCTCCAGAAGCCTACTGTATGGAGAAACCAGTCACTACACTATCTCCAGAAGCCTCCTGTATGGAGAAACCATTAACTACACTATCTCCAGTAGACTCCTGTATGGAGAAACCAGTCACTACACTATCTCCAGAAGCCTCTTGTATGGAGAAACCAGTCACTACACTATCTCCAGGAGCCTCCTGTATGGAGAAACCAGTCACTACACTATCTCCAGAAGCCTCCTGTATGGAGAAGCCAGTCACTACACTATCTCCAGAAGCAACCTGTATGGAGAAACCAGTCACTACACTATCTCCAGATGACTCCTGTATGGAGAAACCAGTCACTAAACTATCTCCAGATGCCTCCTGTATGGAGAAACCAGTCACTACACTATCTCCAGATGCCTCCTGTATGGAGAAACCAGTCACTAAACTATCTCCAGATGCCTCCTGTATGGAGAAACCAGTCACTACACTATCTCCAGATGCCTCCTGTATGGAGAAACCAGTCACTACACTATCTCCAGAAGCCTCCTGTATGGAGAAACCAGTCACTACTCTATCTCCAGAACCCTCCTGTATGGAGAAACCAGTCACTACACCATCTCCAGAAGCCTCCTGTGTGCAGAAACCAGTCACTACACTATCTCCAGAAGCCTCCTGTATGGAGAACCCAGTCACTACACTACTCCCGAAGCTTCCTGTATGGAGAAACCAGTCACTACACTATCTCCAGATACCTCCTGTATGGAGAACCCAGTCACTACACTATCTCCAGAAGCCTCCTGAATGGAGAAACCAGTCACTACACTTTCTCCAGAAGTCTCCTGCATGGAGAAACCAGTCACTACACTATCTCCAGAAGCCTCCTGTATGGAGAACCCAGTCACTACACTACTCCAGAAGCTTCCTGTATGGAGAAACCAGTCACTACACTATCTCCAGACACCTCCTGTGTGGAGAAACCAGTCACTACACTATCTCCAGAAGCCTCCTGTAGGGAGAAACCAGTCACTACACTACCTTCAGAAGCCTCCTGTATGGAGAAACCAGTCACTACACTATCTCCAGAAGCCTCCTGTATGGAGAAACCAGTCACTACACTATCTCCAGACACCTCCTGTATGGAGAAACCAGTCACTACACTATCTCCAGAAGCCTCCTGTATGGAGAAACCAGTCACTACACTATCTCCAGAAGCCTCCTGTATGGAGAAACCAGTCACTACACTATCTCCAGAAGCCTCCTGTATGGAGAAACCAGTAACTACACTATCTCCAGAAGCCTCCTGTATAGAGAAACCAGTCACTACACTATCTCCAGAAGCCTCCTGCATGGAGAAACCAGTCACTACACTATCACCAGAAGCATCCTGTATGGAGAAACCAGTCACTACACTATCTCCATATGCCTCCTGTATGGAGAAACCAGTCACTAAACTATCTCCAGATGCCTCCTGTATGGAGAAACCAGTCACTACACTATCTCCAGATGCCTCCTGTATGGAGAAACCAGTCACTACACTATCTCCAGAAGCCTCCTGTATGGAGAAATCAGTCACTATACTATCTCCAGATGCCTCCTGTATGGAGAAACCAGTCACTGCACTATCTCCAGAAGCCTCCTGTATGGAGAAACCAGTCACTACACTATCTCCAGAAGCCTTCTGTATGGAGAAACCAGTCACTACACTATCTCCAGATGCCCCCTGTATGGAGAAACCAGTCACTACACTATCTCCAGAGAACTCCGGTATGGAGAAGCCAGTCACTACACTATCTCCAGACACCTCCTGTATGGAGAAACCAGTCACTACACTATCTCCAGACACCTCCTGTATGGAGAAACCAGTCACTACACTATCTCCAGAAGCCTCCTGTATGGAGAAACCAGTCACTACACTATCTCCAGAAGCCTCCTGTATGGAGAAAACTGTCACTACACTATCTCCAGAAGCCTCCTGTATGGAGAAACCAGTCACTACACTATCTCCAGAAGCCTCCTGTATGGAGAAACCATTAACTACACTATCTCCAGAAGACTCCTGTATGGAGAAACCAGTCACTACACTATCTCCAGAAGCCTCCTGTATGGAGAAACCAGTCACTACACTATCTCCAGGAGCCTCCTGTATGGAGAAACCAGTCACTACACTATCTCCAGAAGCCTCCTGTATGGAGAAACCAGTCACTACACTATCTCCAGAAGCCTCCTGTATGGAGAAACCAGTCACTACACTATCTCCAGATGCCTCCTGTATGGAGAAACCAGTCACTAAACTATCTCCAGATGCCTCCTGTATGGAGAAACCAGTCACTACACTATCTCCAGATGCCTCCTGTATGGAGAAACCAGTCACTACACTATCTCCAGAAGCCTCCTGTATGGAGAAACAAGTCACTACACTATCTCCAGAAGCCTCCTGTATGGAGAAACCAGTCACTACACTATCTCCAGAAGCCTCCTGTATGGAGAAACCAGTCACTACAGCATCTCCAGAAGCCTCCTGTATGGAGAAACCAGTCACTACACCATCTCCAGAAGCCTCCTGTGTGGAGAAACTAGTCACTACACTATCTCCAGAAGCCTCATGTATGGAGAAACCAGTCACTACACTATCTCCAGACACCTCCTGTATGGAGAAACCAGTCACTACACTATCTCCAGAAGCCTCCTGTATGGAGAAACCAGTCACTACACTATCTACAGAAGCCTCCTGTATGGAGAAACCAGTCACTACACTATCTCCAGAAGCCTCCTGTATGGAGAAACCAGTCACTACACTATCTCCAGACACCTCCTGTATGGAGAAACCAGTCACTACACTATCTCCAGAAGCCTCCTGTATGGAGAAACCAGTAACTACACTATCTCCAGAAGCCTCCTGTATGGAGAAACCAGTCGCTACACTATCTCCAGAAGCCTCCTGTATGGAGAAACCAGTCACTACACTATCTCCAGAAGCATCCTGTATGGAGAAACCAGTCACTACACTATCTCCATATGCCTCCTGTATGGAGAAACCAGTCACTAAACTATCTCCAGATGCCTCCTGTATGGAGAAACCAGTCACTACACTATCTCCAGATGCCTCCTGTATGGAGAAACCAGTCAGTACACTATCTCCAGAAGCCTCCTGTATGGAGAAATCAGTCACTACACTATCTCCAGATGCCTCCTGTATGGAGAAACCAGTCACTGCACTATCTCCAGAAGCCTCCTGTATGGAGAAACCAGTCACTACACTATCTCCAGATGCCCCCTATATGGGGAAACCAGTCACTACACTATCTCCAGAGAACTGCTGTATGGAGAAGCCAGTCACTACACTATCTCCAGACACCTCCTGTATGGAGAAACCAGTCACTACACTATCTCCAGAAGCCTCCTGTATGGAGAAACCAGTCACTACACTATCTCCAGAAGCCTCCTGTATGGAGAAACCTGTCACTACACTATCTCCAGAAGCCTCCTGTATGGAGAAACCAGTCACTACAATATCTCCAGAAGCCTACTGTATGGAGAAACCAGTCACTACACTATCTCCAGAAGCCTCCTGTATGGAGAAACCAATAACTACACTATCTCCAGAAGACTCCTGTATGGAGAAACCAGTCACTACACTATCTCCAGAAGCCTCTTGTATGGAGAAACCAGTCACTACACTATCTCCAGGAGCCTCCTGTATGGAGAAACCAGTCACTACACTATCTCCAGAAGCCTCCTGTATGGAGAAACCAGTCACTACACTATCTCCAGAAGCAACCTGTATGGAGAAACCAGTCACTACACTATCTCCAGATGCCTCCTGTATGGAGAAACCAGTCACTAAACTATCTCCAGATTCCTCCTGTATGGAGAAACCAGTCACTACACTATCTCCAGAAGCCTCCTGTATGGAGAAACCAGTCACTACACTATCTCCAGAAGCCTCCTGTATGGAGAAACCAGTAACTACACTATCTCCAGAAGCCTCCTGTATGGAGAAACCAGTCACTACACTATCTCCAGAAGCCTCCTGCATGGAGAAACCAGTCACTACACTATCACCAGAAGCATCCTGTATGGAGAAACCAGTCACTACACTATCTCCATATGCCTCCTGTATGGAGAAACCAGTCACTAAACTATCTCCAGATGCCTCCTGTATGGAGAAACCAGTCACTACACTATCTCCAGATGCCTCCTGTATGGAGAAACCAGTCACTACACTATCTCCAGAAGCCTCCTGTATGGAGAAATCAGTCACTATACTATCTCCAGATGCCTCCTGTATGGAGAAACCAGTCACTGCACTATCTCCAGAAGCCTCCTGTATGGAGAAACCAGTCACTACACTATCTCCAGAAGCCTTCTGTATGGAGAAACCAGTCACTACACTATCTCCAGATGCCCCCTGTATGGAGAAACCAGTCACTACACTATCTCCAGAGAACTCCTGTATGGAGAAGCCAGTCACTACACTATCTCCAGACACCTCCTGTATGGAGAAACCAGTCACTACACTATGTCCAGACACCTCCTCTATGGAGAAACCTGTCACTACACTATCTCCATATGCCTCCTGTATGGAGAAACCAGTCACTAAACTATCTCCAGATGCCTCCTGTATGGAGAAACCAGTCACTACACTATCTCCAGATGCCTCCTGTATGGAGAAACCAGTCACTACACTATCTCCAGAAGCCTCCTGTATGGAGAAATCAGTCACTATACTATCTCCAGAAGCCTCCTGTATGGAGAAACCAGTCACTACACTATCTCCAGAAGCCTCCTGTATGGAGAAACCTGTCACTACACTATCTCCAGAAGCCTCCTGTATGGAGAAACCAGTCACTACACTATCTCCAGAAGCCTCCTGTATGGAGAAACCATTAACTACACTATCTCCAGAAGACTCCTGTATGGAGAAACCAGTCACTACACTATCTCCAGAAGCCTCCTGTATGGAGAAACCAGTCACTACACTATCTCCAGGAGCCTCCTGTATGGAGAAACCAGTCACTACACTATCTCCAGAAGCCTCCTGTATGGAGAAACCAGTCACTACACTATCTCCAGAAGCATCCTGTATGGAGAAACCAGTCACTACACTATCTCCAGATGCCTCCTGTATGGAGAAACCAGTCACTAAACTATCTCCAGATGCCTCCTGTATGGAGAAACCAGTCACTACACTATCTCCAGATGCCTCCTGTATGGAGAACCAGTCACTACACTATCTCCAGAAGCCTCCTGTATGGAGAAACCAGTCACTACACTATCTCCAGAAGCCTCCTGTATGGAGAAACCAGTCACTACACTATCTCCAGAAGCCTCCTGTATGGAGAAACCAGTCACTACAGCATCTCCAGAAGCCTCCTGTATGGAGAAACCAGTCACTACACCATCTCCAGAAGCCTCCTGTGTGGAGAAACTAGTCACTACACTATCTCCAGAAGCCTCATGTATGGAGAAACCAGTCACTACACTATCTCCAGACACCTCCTGTATGGAGAAACCAGTCACTACACTATCTCCAGAAGCCTCCTGTATGGAGAAACCAGTCACTACGCTATCTCCAGAAGCCTCCTGTATGGAGAAACCAGTCACTACACTATCTCCAGAAGCCTCCTATATGGAGAAACCAGTCACTACACTATCTCCAGAAGCCTCATGTATGTAGAAACCAGTCACTACACTATCTCCAGAAGCCTCATGTATGGAGAAACCAGTCACTACACTATATCCAGACACCTCCTGTATGGAGAAACCAGTAACTACACTATCTCCAGAAGCCTCCTTTATGAAGAAACCAGTCACTACACTATCTCCTGAAGCCTCCTGTATGGAGAAACCAGTCACTACTCTATCTCCAGAACCCTCCTGTATGGAGAAACCAGTCACTACACCATCTCCAGAAGCCTCCTGTATGGAGAACCAGTCACTACACTATCTCCAGAAGCCTCCTGTATGGAGAAACCAGTCACTACACTATCTCCAGAAGCCTCCTGTATGGAGAAACCAGTCACTACACTATCTCCAGAAGCCTCCTGTATGGAGAAACCAGTCACTACACTATCTCCAGACACCTCCTGTATGGAGAAACCAGTCACTACACTATCTCCAGAAGCCTCCTGTATGGAGAAACCAGACACTACACTATCTCCAGAAGCCTCCTTTATGGAGAAACCAGTCACTACACTATCTCCAGAAGCCTCCTGTATGGAGAAACCAGTCACTACACTATCTCCAGAAGCCTCCTATATAGAGAAACCAGTCACTACTCTATCTCCAGAACCCTCCTGTGTGGAGAAACCAGTCACTACATTATATCCAGAAGCCTCATGTATGGAGAAACCAGTCACTACACTATCTCCAGACACCTCCTGTATGGAGAAACCAATCACTACACTATCTCCAGAAGCCTCCTTTATGGAGAAACCAGTCACTACACTATCTCCAGAAGCCTCCTGTATGGAGAAACCAGTCACTACTCTATCTCCAGTACCCTCCTGTATGGAGAAACCAGTCACTACACCATCTCCAGAAGCCTCCTGTGTGGAGAAACCAGTCACTACACTATCTCCAGAAGCCTCATGTATGGAGAAACCAGTCACTACACTATCTCCAGAAGCCTCCTGTATGGAGAAACCAGTCACTACACTATCTCCAGAAGCCTCCTATATGGAGAAACCAGTCACTACTCTATCTCCAGAACCCTCCTGTGTGGAGAAACTAGTCACTACACTATCTCCAGAAGCCTCATGTATGGAGAAACCAGTCTCTACACTATCTCCAGACACCTCCTGTATGGAGAAACCAGTCACTACACTATCTCCAGAATCCTCCTGTATGGAGAAACCAGTCACTACACTATCTCCAGAAGCCTCCTGTATGGAGAAACCAGTCACTACACTATCTCCAGAAGCCTCCTCTATGGAGAAACCAGTCACTACACTATCTCCAGAAGCCTCATGTATGTAGAAACCAGTCACTACACTATCTCCAGAAGCCTCATGTATGGAGAAACCAGTCACTTTACTATCTCCAGACACCTCCTGTATGGAGAAACCAGTCACTACACTATCTCCAGAAGCCTCCTTTATGAAGAAACCAGTCACTACACTATCTCCAGAAGCCTCCTGTATGGAGAAACCAGTCACTACTCTATCTCCAGAACCCTCCTGTATGGAGAAACCAGTCACTACACTATCTCCGGAAGCCTCCTTTATGAAGAAACCAGTCACTACACTATCTCCAGAAGCCTCCTGTATGGAGAAACCAGTCACTACACTATCTCCAGACACCTCCTGTATGGAGAAACCAGTCACTACACTATCTCCAGAAGCCTCCTGTATGGAGAAACCAGACACTACACTATCTCCAGAAGCCTCCTTTATGGAGAAACCAGTCACTACACTATCTCCAGAAGCCTCCTGTATGGAGAAACCAGTCACTACACTATCTCCAGAAGCCTCCTATATAGAGAAACCAGTCACTACTCTATCTCCAGAACCCTCCTGTGTGGAGAAACCAGTCACTACACTATATCCAGAAGCCTCATGTATGGAGAAACCAGTCACTACACTATCTCCAGACACCTCCAGTATGGAGAAACCAATCACTACACTATCTCCAGAAGCCTCCTTTATGGAGAAACCAGTCACTACACTATCTACAGAAGCCTCCTGTATGGAGAAACCAGTCACTACTCTATCTCCAGAACCCTCCTGTACGGAGAAACCAGTCACTTCACCATCTCCAGAGGCCTCCTGTGTGGAGAAACCAGTCACTACACTATCTCCAGATACCTCCTGTATGGAGAACCCAGTCACTACACTATCTCCAGAAGCCTCCTGAATGGAGAAACCAGTCACTACACTATCTCCAGAAGTCTCCTGCATGGAGAAACCAGTCACTACACTATCTCCAGAAGCCTCCTGTATGGAGAACCCAGTCACTACACTACTCCAGAAGCTTCCTGTATGGAGAAACCAGTCACTACACTATCTCCAGACACCTCCTGTATGGAGAAACCAGTCACTACACTATCTCCAGAAGCCTCCTGTAGGGAGAAACCAGTCAATACACTATCTCCAGACACCTCCAGTATGGAGAAACCAATCACTACACTATCTCCAGAAGCCTCCTTTATGGAGAAACCAGTCACTACACTATCTACAGAAGCCTCCTGTATGGAGAACCCAGTCACTACACTACTCCAGAAGCTTCCTGTATGGAGAAACCAGTCACTACACTATCTCCAGACACCTCCTGTATGGAGAAACCAGTCACTACACTATCTCCAGAAGCCTCCTGTAGGGAGAAACCAGTCACTACACTACCTTCAGAAGCCTCCTGTATGGAGAAACCAGTCACTACACTATCTCCAGAAGCCTCCTGTATGGAGAAACCAGTCACTGCACTATCTCCAGAAGTCTCCTGTATGGAGAAACCAGTCACTACACTATCTCCAGAAGCCTCCTGTATGGAGAAACCAGTCACTACACTATCTCCAAAAGCCTCCTGTATGGAGAAACCAGTCACTACACTATCTCCAGACACCTCCTGTATGGAGAAACCAGTCACTACACTATCTCCAGAAGTCTCCTGTATGGAGAAACCAGTCACTACACTATCTCCAGAAGCCTCCTGTATGGAGAAACCAGTCACTACACTATCTCCAGAAGCCTCCTGTATGGAGAAACCAGTAACTACACTATCTCCAGAAGCCTCCTGTATGGAGAAACCAGTTACTACAGTATCTCCAGAAGCCTCCTGCATGGAGAAACCAGTCACTACACTATCACCAGAAGCATCCTGTATGGAGAAACCAGTCACTACACTATCTCCAGAAGCCTCCTGTAGGGAGAAACCAGTCACTACACTACCTTCAGAAGCCTCCTGTATGGAGAAACCAGTCACTACACTATCTCCAGAAGCCTCCTGTATGGAGAAACCAGTCACTACACTATCTCCAGACACCTCCTGTATGGAGAAACCTGTCACTACACTATCTCCAGAAGCCTCCTGTATGGAGAAACCAGTCACTACACTATCTCCAGAAGCCTCCTGTATGGAGAAACCAGTCACTACACTATCTCTAGAAGCCTCCTGTATGGAGAAACCAGTAACTACACTATCTCCAGAAGCCTCCTGTATGGAGAAACCAGTCACTACACTATCTCCAGAAGCCTCCTGCATGGAGAAACCAGTCACTACACTATCACCAGAAGCATCCTGTATGGAGAAACCAGTCACTACACTATCTCCATATGCCTCCTGTATGGAGAAACCAGTCACTAAACTATCTCCAGATGCCTCCTGTATGGAGAAACCAGTCACTACACTATCTCCAGATGCCTCCTGTATGGAGAAACCAGTCACTACACTATCTCCAGAAGCCTCCTGTATGGAGAAATCAGTCACTATACTATCTCCAGTTGCCTCCTGTATGGAGAAACCAGTCACTGCACTATCTCCAGAAGCCTCCTGTATGGAGAAACCAGTCACTACTCTATCTCCAGAAGCCTTCTGTATGGAGAAACCAGTCACTACACTATCTCCAGATGCCCCCTGTATGGAGAAACCAGTCACTACACTATCTCCAGAGAACTCCTGTATGGAGAAGCCAGTCACTACACTATCTCCAGACACCTCCTGTATGGAGAAACCAGTCACTACACTATCTCCAGACACCTCCTGTATGGAGAAACCAGTCACTACACTATCTCCAGAAGCCTCCTGTATGGAGAAACCAGTCACTACACTATCTCCAGAAGCCTCCTGTATGGAGAAACCTGTCACTACACTATCTCCAGAAGCCTCCTGTATGGAGAAACCAGTCACTACACTATCTCCAGAACCCTCCTGTATGGAGAAACCATTAACTACACTATCTCCAGAAGCCTCCTGTATGGAGAAACCAGTCACTACACTATCTCCAGAAGCCTCCTGTATGGAGAAACCAGTCACTACACTATCTCCAGGAGCCTCCTGTATGGAGAAACCAGTCACTACACTATCTCCAGAAGCCTCCTGTATGCAGAAACCAGTCACTACACTATCTCCAGAAGCATCCTGTATGGAGAAACCAGTCACTACACTATCTCCAGATGCCTCCTGTATGGAGAAACCAGTCACTACACTATCTCCTGATGCCTCCTGTATGGAGAAACCAGTCACTACACTATCTCCAGAAGCCTCCTGTATGGAGAAACCAGTCACTACACTATCTCCAGAAGCCTCCTGTATGGAGAAACCAGTCACTACACTATCTCCAGAAGCCTCCTGTATGGAGAAACCAGTCACTACAGCATCTCCAGAAGCCTCCTGTATGGAGAAACCAGTCACTACACCATCTCCAGAAGCCTACTGTGTGGAGAAACTAGTCACTACACTATCTCCAGAAGCCTCATGTATGGAGAAACCAGTCACTACACTATCTCCAGACACCTCCTGTATGGAGAAACCAGTCACTACACTATCTCCAGAAGCCTCCTGTATGGAGAAACCAGTCACTACACTATCTCCAGAAGCCTCCTGTATGGAGAAACCAGTCACTACACTATCTCCAGAAGCCTCCTATATGGAGAAACCAGTCACTACACTATCTCCAGAAGCCTCATGTATGTAGAAACCAGTCACTACACTATCTTCAGAAGCCTCATGTATGGAGAAACCAGTCACTACACTATCTCCAGACACCTCCTGTATGGAGAAACCAGTCACTACACTATCTCCAGAAGCCTCCTTTATGAAGAAACCAGTCACTACACTATCTCCTGAAGCCTCCTGTATGGAGAAACCAGCCACTACTCTATCTCCAGAACCCTCCTGTATGGAGAAACCAGTCACTACACCATCTCCAGAAGCCTCCTGTATGGAGAACCAGTCACTACACTATCTCCAGAAGCCTCCTGTATGGAGAAACCAGTCACTACACTATCTTCAGAAGCCTCCTGTATGGAGAAACCAGTCACTACACTATCTAGAGAAGCCTCCTGTATGGAGAAACCAGTCACTACACTATCTCCAGACACCTCCTGTATGGAGAAACCAGTCACTACACTATCTCCAGAAGCCTCCTGTATGGAGAAGCCAGACACTACACTATCTCCAGAAGCCTCCTTTATGGAGAAACCAGTCACTACACTATCTCCAGAAGCCTCCTGTATGGAGAAACCAGTCACTACACTATCTCCAGAAGCCTCCTATATAGAGAAACCAGTCACTACTCTATCTCCAGAACCCTCCTGTGTGGAGAAACCAGTCACTACATTATATCCAGAAGCCTCATGTATGGAGAAACCAGTCACTACACTATCTCCAGACACCTCCTGTATGGAGAAACCAATCACTACACTATCTCCAGAAGCCTCCTTTATGGAGAAACCAGTCACTACACTATCTCCAGAAGCCTCCTGTATGGAGAAACCAGTCACTACTCTATCTCCAGAACCCTCCTGTATGGAGAAACCAGTCACTACACCATCTCCAGAAGCCAACTGTGTGGAGAAACCAGTCACTACACTATCTCCAGAAGCCTCATGTATGGAGAAACCAGTCACTACACTATCTCCAGAAGACTCCTATATGGAGAAACCAGTCACTACTCTATCTCCAGCACCCTCCTGTGTGGAGAAACTAGTCACTACACTATCTCCAGAAGCCTCATGTATGGAGAAATCAGTCTCTACACTATCTCCAGACACCTCCTGTATGGAGAAACCAGTCACTACACTATCTCCAGAATCCTCCTGTATGGAGAAACCAGTCACTACACTATCTCCAGAAGCCTCCTGTATGGAGAAACCAGTCACTACACTATCTCCAGAAGCCTCCTATATGGAGAAACCAGTCACTACACTATCTCCAGAAGCCTCATGTATGTAGAAACCAGTCACTACACTATCTCCAGAAGCCTCATGTATGGAGAAACCAGTCACTATACTATCTCCAGACACCTCCTGTATGGAGAAACCAGTCACTACACTATCTCCAGAAGCCTCCTGTATGGAGAAACCAGACACTACACTATCTCCAGAAGCCTCCTTTATGGAGAAACCAGTCACTACACTATCTCCAGAAGCCTCCTGTATGGAGAAACCAGTCACTACACTATCTCCAGAAGCCTCCTATATAGAGAAACCAGTCACTACTCTATCTCCAGAACCCTCCTGTGTGGAGAAACCAGTCACTACACTATATCCAGAAGCCTCATGTATGGAGAAACCAGTCACTACACTATCTCCAGACACCTCCAGTATGGAGAAACCAATCAGTACACTATCTCCAGAAGCCTCCTTTATGGAGAAACCAGTCACTACACTATCTACAGAAGCCTCCTGTATGGAGAAACCAGTCACTACTCTATCTCCAGAACCCTCCTGTATGGAGAAACCAGTCACTTCACCATCTCCAGAGGCCTCCTGTGTGGAGAAACCAGTCACTACACTATCTCCAGATACCTCCTGTATGGAGAACCCAGTCACTACACTATCTCCAGAAGCCTCCTGAATGGAGAAACCAGTCACTACACTATCTCCAGAAGTCTCCTGCATGGAGAAACCAGTCACTACACTATCTCCAGAAGCCTCCTGTATGGAGAACCCAGTCACTACACTACTCCAGAAGCTTCCTGTATGGAGAAACCATTCACTACACTATCTCCAGACACCTCCTGTATGGAGAAACCAGTCACTACACTATCTCCAGAAGCCTCCTGTAGGGAGAAACCAGTCACTACACTACCTTCGGAAGCCTCCTGTATGGAGAAACCAGTCACTACACTATCTCCAGAAGCCTCCTGTATGGAGAAACCAGTCACTGCACTATCTCCAGAAGTCTCCTGTATGGAGAAACCAGTCACTACACTATCTCCAGAAGCCTCCTGTATGGAGAAACCAGTCACTACACTATCTCCAGAAGCCTCCTGTATGGAGAAACCAGTCACTACACTATCTCCAGACACCTCCTGTATGGAGAAACCAGTCACTACACTATCTCCAGAATCCTCCTGTATGGAGAAACCAGTCACT
The DNA here is from genome assembly GCF_046119375.1 of Phyllobates terribilis. Lineage (NCBI taxonomy): Eukaryota > Metazoa > Chordata > Amphibia > Anura > Dendrobatidae > Phyllobates > Phyllobates terribilis. Next base: position 1,238,460,627 of record NW_027362761.1, on the reverse strand, counting down.
ACACTATCTCCAGAAGCCTCCTGTATGGAGAAACCAGTCACTACACTATCTCCAGAAGCCTCCTGTATGGAGAAACCAGTAACTACACTATCTCCAGAGGCCTACTGTATGGAGAAACCAGTCACTACACTATCTCCAGAAGCCTCCTGCATGGAGAAATCAGTCACTATACTATCTCCAGATGCCTCCTGTATGGAGAAACCAGTCACTGCACTATCTCCAGAAGCCTCCTGTATGGAGAAACCAGTCACTACACTATCTCCAGAAGCCTTCTGTATGGAGAAACCAGTCACTACACTATCTCCAGATGCCCCCTGTATGGAGAAACCAGTCACTACACTATCTCCAGAGAACTCCTGTATGGAGAAGCCAGTCACTACACTATCTCCAGACACCTCCTGTATGGAGAAACCAGTCACTACACTATCTCCAGACACCTCCTGTATGGAGAAACCAGTCACTACACTATCTCCAGAAGCCTCCTGTATGGAGAAACCAGTCACTACACTATCTCCAGAAGCCTCCTGTATGGAGAAACCTGTCACTACACTATCTCCAGAAGCCTCCTGTATGGAGAAACCAGTCACTACACTATCTCCAGAACCCTCCTGTATGGAGAAACCATTAACCACACTATCTCCAGAAGCCTCCTGTATGGAGAAACCAGTCACTACACTATCTCCAGAAGCCTCCTGTATGGAGAAACCAGTCACTACACTATCTCCAGGAGCCTCCTGTATGGAGAAACCAGTCACTACACTATCTCCAGAAGCCTCCTGTATGGAGAAACCAGTCACTACACTATCTCCAGAAGCATCCTGTATGGAGAAACCAGTCACTACACTATCTCCAGATGCCTCCTGTATGGAGAAACCAGTCACTACACTATCTCCAGATGCCTCCTGTATGGAGAAACCAGTCACTACACTATCTCCAGAAGCCTCCTGTATGGAGAAACCAGTCACTACACTATCTCCAGAAGCCTCCTGTATGGAGAAACCAGTCACTACACTATCTCCAGAAGCCTCCTGTATGGAGAAACCAGTCACTACAGCATCTCCAGAAGCCTCCTGTATGGAGAAACCAGTCACTACACCATCTCCAGAAGCCTCCTGTGTGGAGAAACTAGTCACTACACTATCTCCAGAAGCCTCATGTATGGAGAAACCAGTCACTACACTATCTCCAGACACCTCCTGTATGGAGAAACCAGTCACTACACTATCTCCAGAAGCCTCCTGTATGGAGAAACCAGTCACTACACTATCTCCAGAAGCCTCCTGTATGGAGAAACCAGTCACTACACTATCTCCAGAAGCCTCCTATATGGAGAAACCAGTCACTACACTATCTCCAGAAGCCTCATGTATGTAGAAACCAGTCACTACACTATCTCCAGAAGCCTCATGTATGGAGAAACCAGTCACTACACTATCTCCAGACACCTCCTGTATGGAGAAACCAGTCACTACACTATCTCCAGAAGCCTCCTTTATGAAGAAACCAGTCACTACACTATCTCCTGAAGCCTCCTGTATGGAGAAACCAGCCACTACTCTATCTCCAGAACCCTCCTGTATGGAGAAACCAGTCACTACACCATCTCCAGAAGCCTCCTGTATGGAGAACCAGTCACTACACTATCTCCAGAAGCCTCCTGTATGGAGAAACCAGTCACTACACTATCTTCAGAAGCCTCCTGTATGGAGAAACCAGTCACTACACTATCTCCAGAAGCCTCCTGTATGGAGAAACCAGTCACTACACTATCTCCAGACACCTCCTGTATGGAGAAACCAGTCACTACACTATCTCCAGAAGCCTCCTGTATGGAGAAACCAGACACTACACTATCTCCAGAAGCCTCCTTTATGGAGAAACCAGTCACTACACTATCTCCAGAAGCCTCCTGTATGGAGAAACCAGTCACTACACTATCTCCAGAAGCCTCCTATATAGAGAAACCAGTCACTACTCTATCTTCAGAACCCTCCTGTGTGGAGAAACCAGTCACTACATTATATCCAGAAGCCTCATGTATGGAGAAACCAGTCACTACACTATCTCCAGACACCTCCTGTATGGAGAAACCAATCACTACACTATCTCCAGAAGCCTCCTTTATGGAGAAACTAGTCACTACACTATCTCCAGAAGCCTCCTGTATGGCGAAACCAGTCACTACTCTATCTCCAGAACCCTCCTGTATGGAGAAACCAGTCACTACACCATCTCCAGAAGCCTCCTGTGTGGAGAAACCAGTCACTACACTATCTCCAGAAGCCTCATGTATGGAGAAACCAGTCACTACACTATCTCCAGAAGCCTCCTATATGGAGAAACCAGTCACTACTCTATCTCCAGAACCCTCCTGTGTGGAGAAACTAGTCACTACACTATCTCCAGAAGCCTCATGTATGGAGAAATCAGTCTCTACACTATCTCCAGACACCTCCTGTATGGAGAAACCAGTCACTACACTATCTCCAGAATCCTCCTGTATGGAGAAACCAGTCACTATACTATCTCCAGACACCTCCTGTATGGAGAAACCAGTCACTACACTATCTCCAGAAGCCTCCTTTATGAAGAAACCAGTCACTACACTATCTCCAGAAGCCTCCTGTATGGAGAAACCAGTCACTACACTATCTCCAGAAGCCTTCTGTATGGAGAAACCAGTCACTACACTATCTCCAGATGCCCCCTGTATGGAGAAACCAGTCACTACACTATCTCCAGAGAACTCCTGTATGGAGAAGCCAGTCACTACACTATCTCCAGACACCTCCTGTATGGAGAAACCAGTCACTACACTATCTCCAGACACCTCCTGTATGGAGAAACCAGTCACTACACTATCTCCAGAAGCCTCCTGTATGGAGAAACCAGTCACTACACTATCTCCAGAAGCCTCCTGTATGGAGAAACCTGTCACTACACTATCTCCAGAAGCCTCCTGTATGGAGAAACCAGTCACTACACTATCTCCAGAACCCTCCTGTATGGAGAAACCATTAACCACACTATCTCCAGAAGCCTCCTGTATGGAGAAACCAGTCACTACACTATCTCCAGAAGCCTCCTGTATGGAGAAACCAGTCACTACACTATCTCCAGGAGCCTCCTGTATGGAGAAACCAGTCACTACACTATCTCCAGAAGCCTCCTGTATGGAGAAACCAGTCACTACACTATCTCCAGAAGCATCCTGTATGGAGAAACCAGTCACTACACTATCTCCAGATGCCTCCTGTATGGAGAAACCAGTCACTACACTATCTCCAGATGCCTCCTGTATGGAGAAACCAGTCACTACACTATCTCCAGAAGCCTCCTGTATGGAGAAACCAGTCACTACACTATCTCCAGAAGCCTCCTGTATGGAGAAACCAGTCACTACACTATCTCCAGAAGCCTCCTGTATGGAGAAACCAGTCACTACAGCATCTCCAGAAGCCTCCTGTATGGAGAAACCAGTCACTACACCATCTCCAGAAGCCTCCTGTGTGGAGAAACTAGTCACTACACTATCTCCAGAAGCCTCATGTATGGAGAAACCAGTCACTACACTATCTCCAGACACCTCCTGTATGGAGAAACCAGTCACTACACTATCTCCAGAAGCCTCCTGTATGGAGAAACCAGTCACTACACTATCTCCAGAAGCCTCCTGTATGGAGAAACCAGTCACTACACTATCTCCAGAAGCCTCCTATATGGAGAAACCAGTCACTACACTATCTCCAGAAGCCTCATGTATGTAGAAACCAGTCACTACACTATCTCCAGAAGCCTCATGTATGGAGAAACCAGTCACTACACTATCTCCAGACACCTCCTGTATGGAGAAACCAGTCACTACACTATCTCCAGAAGCCTCCTTTATGAAGAAACCAGTCACTACACTATCTCCTGAAGCCTCCTGTATGGAGAAACCAGCCACTACTCTATCTCCAGAACCCTCCTGTATGGAGAAACCAGTCACTACACCATCTCCAGAAGCCTCCTGTATGGAGAACCAGTCACTACACTATCTCCAGAAGCCTCCTGTATGGAGAAACCAGTCACTACACTATCTTCAGAAGCCTCCTGTATGGAGAAACCAGTCACTACACTATCTCCAGAAGCCTCCTGTATGGAGAAACCAGTCACTACACTATCTCCAGACACCTCCTGTATGGAGAAACCAGTCACTACACTATCTCCAGAAGCCTCCTGTATGGAGAAACCAGACACTACACTATCTCCAGAAGCCTCCTTTATGGAGAAACCAGTCACTACACTATCTCCAGAAGCCTCCTGTATGGAGAAACCAGTCACTACACTATCTCCAGAAGCCTCCTATATAGAGAAACCAGTCACTACTCTATCTTCAGAACCCTCCTGTGTGGAGAAACCAGTCACTACATTATATCCAGAAGCCTCATGTATGGAGAAACCAGTCACTACACTATCTCCAGACACCTCCTGTATGGAGAAACCAATCACTACACTATCTCCAGAAGCCTCCTTTATGGAGAAACCAGTCACTACACTATCTCCAGAAGCCTCCTGTATGGAGAAACCAGTCACTACTCTATCTCCAGAACCCTCCTGTATGGAGAAACCAGTCACTACACCATCTCCAGAAGCCTCCTGTGTGGAGAAACCAGTCACTACACTATCTCCAGAAGCCTCATGTATGGAGAAACCAGTCACTACACTATCTCCAGAAGCCTCCTATATGGAGAAACCAGTCACTACTCTATCTCCAGAACCCTCCTGTGTGGAGAAACTCGTCACTACACTATCTCCAGAAGCCTCATGTATGGAGAAATCAGTCTCTACACTATCTCCAGACACCTCCTGTATGGAGAAACCAGTCACTACACTATCTCCAGAATCCTCCTGTATGGAGAAACCAGTCACTATACTATCTCCAGACACCTCCTGTATGGAGAAACCAGTCACTACACTATCTCCAGAAGCCTCCTTTATGAAGAAACCAGTCGCTACACTATCTCCAGAAGCCTCCTGTATGGAGAAACCAGTCACTACAATATCTCCGGAAGCCTCCTTTATGAAGAAACCAGTCACTACACTATCTCCAGAAGCCTCCTGTATGGAGAAACCAGTCACTACACTATCTCCAGACACCTCCTGTATGGAGAAACCAGTCACTACTCTATCTCCAGAACCCTCCTGTGTGGAGAAACCAGTCACTACACTATATCCAGAAGCCTCATGTATGGAGAAACCAGTCACTACACTATCTCCAGACACCTCCAGTATGGAGAAACCAATCAGTACACTATCTCCAGAAGCCTCCTTTATGGAGAAACCAGTCACTACACTATCTACAGAAGCCTCCTGTATGGAGAAACCAGTCACTACTCTATCTCCAGAACCCTCCTGTATGGAGAAACCAGTCACTTCACCATCTCCAGAGGCCTCCTGTGTGGAGAAACCAGTCACTACACTATCTCCAGATACCTCCTGTATGGAGAACCCAGTCACTACACTATCTCCAGAAGCCTCCTGAATGGAGAAACCAGTCACTACACTATCTCCAGAAGTCTCCTGCATGGAGAAACCAGTCACTACACTATCTCCAGAAGCCTCCTGTATGGAGAACCCAGTCACTACACTACTCCAGAAGCTTCCTGTATGGAGAAACCATTCACTACACTATCTCCAGACACCTCCTGTATGGAGAAACCAGTCACTACACTATCTCCAGAAGCCTCCTGTAGGGAGAAACCAGTCACTACACTACCTTCAGAAGCCTCCTGTATGGAGAAACCAGTCACTACACTATCTCCAGAAGCCTCCTGTATGGAGAAACCAGTCACTGCACTATCTCCAGAAGTCTCCTGTATGGAGAAACCAGTCACTACACTATCTCCAGAAGCCTCCTGTATGGAGAAACCAGTCACTACACTATCTCCAGAAGCCTCCTGTATGGAGAAACCAGTCACTACACTATCTCCAGACACCTCCTGTATGGAGAAACCAGTCACTACACTATCTCCAGAATCCTCCTGTATGGAGAAACCAGTCACTACACTATCTCCAGAAGCCTCCTGTATGGAGAAACCAGTCACTACACTATCTCCAGAAGCCTCCTGTATGGAGAAACCAGTAACTACACTATCTCCAGAGGCCTACTGTATGGAGAAACCAGTCACTACACTATCTCCAGAAGCCTCCTGCATGGAGAAACCAGTCACTACACTATCACCAGAAGCATCCTGTATGGAGAAACCAGTCACTACACTATCTCCATATGCCTCCTGTATGGAGAAACCAGTCACTAAACTATCTCCAGATGCCTCCTGTATGGAGAAACCAGTCACTACACTATCTCCAGATGCCTCCTGTATGGAGAAACCAGTCACTACACTATCTCCAGAAGCCTCCTGTATGGAGAAATCAGTCACTATACTATCTCCAGATGCCTCCTGTATGGAGAAACCAGTCACTGCACTATCTCCAGAAGCCTCCTGTATGGAGAAACCAGTCACTACACTATCTCCAGAAGCCTTCTGTATGGAGAAACCAGTCACTACACTATCTCCAGATGCCCCCTGTATGGAGAAACCAGTCACTACACTATCTCAAGAGAACTCCTGTATGGAGAAGCCAGTCACTACACTATCTCCAGACACCTCCTGTATGGAGAAACCAGTCACTACACTATCTCCAGAAGCCTCCTGTATGGAGAAACCAGTCACTACACTATCTTCAGAAGCCTCCTGTATGGAGAAACCTGTCACTACACTATCTCCAGAAGCATCCTGTATGGAGAAACCAGTCACTACACTATCTCCAGAAGCCTACTGTATGGAGAAACCAGTCACTACACTATCTCCAGAAGCCTCCTGTATGGAGAAACCATTAACTACACTATCTCCAGAAGACTCCTGTATGGAGAATCCAGTCACTACACTATCTCCAGAAGCCTCCTGTATGGAGAAACCAGTCACTACACTATCTCCAGGAGTCTCCTGTATGGAGAAACCAGTCACTACACTATCTCCAGAAGCCTCCTGTATGGAGAAACCAGTCACTACACTATCTCCAGAAGCATCCTGTATGGAGAAACCAGTCACTACACTATCTCCAGATGCCTCCTGTATGGAGAAACCAGTCACTAAACTATCTCCAGATGCCTCCTGTATGGAGAAACCAGTCACTACACTATCTCCAGATGCCTCCTGTATGGAGAAACCAGTCACTACACTATCTCCAGAAGCCTCCTGTATGGAGAAACCAGTCACTACACTATCTCCAGAAGCCTCCTGTATGGAGAAACCAGTCACTACACTATCTCCAGAAGCCTCCTGTATGGAGAAGCCAGTCACTACAGCATCTCCAGAAGCCTCCTGTATGGAGAAACCAGTCACTACACCATCTCCAGAAGCCTCCTGTGTGGAGAAACTAGTCACTACACTATCTCCAGAAGCCTCATGTATGGAGAAACCAGTCACTACACTATCTCCAGACACCTCCTGTATGGAGAAACCAGTCACTACACTATCTCCAGAAGCCTCCTGTATGGAGAAACCAGTCACTACACTATCTCCAGAAGCCTCCTGTATGGAGAAACCAGTCACTACACTATCTCCAGAAGCCTCCTATATGGAGAAACCAGTCACTACACTATCTCCAGAAGCCTCATGTATGTAGAAAACAGTCACTACACTATCTCCAGAAGCCTCATGTATGGAGAAACCAGTCAGTACACTATCTCCAGACACCTCCTGTATGGAGAAACCAGTCACTACACTATCTCCAGAAGCCTCCTTTATGAAGAAACCAGTCACTACACTATCTCCTGAAGCCTCCTGTATGGAGAAACCAGTCACTACTCTATCTCCAGAACCCTCCTGTATGGAGAAACCAGTCACTACACCATCTCCAGAAGCCTCCTGTATGGAGAACCAGTCACTACACTATCTCCAGAAGCCTCCTGTATGGAGAAACCAGTCACTACACTATCTCCAGAAGCCTCCTGTATGGAGAAACCAGTCACTACACTATCTCCAGAAGCCTCCTGTATGGAGAAACCAGTCACTACACTATCTCCAGACACCTCCTGTATGGAGAAACCAGTCACTACACTATCTCCAGAAGCCTCCTGTATGGAGAAACCAGATACTACACTATCTCCAGAAGCCTCCTTTATGGAGAAACCAGTCACTACACTATCTCCAGAAGCCTCCTGTATGGAGAAACCAGTCACTACACTATCTCCAGAAGCCTCCTGTATGGAGAAACCAGTCACTACACTATCTCCAGAAGCCTCCTGTATGGAGAAGCCAGTCACTACAGCATCTCCAGAAGCCTCCTGTATGGAGAAACCAGTCACTACACCATCTCCAGAAGCCTCCTGTGTGGAGAAACTAGTCACTACACTATCTCCAGAAGCCTCATGTATGGAGAAACCAGTCACTACACTATCTCCAGACACCTCCTGTATGGAGAAACCAGTCACTACACTATCTCCAGAAGCCTCCTGTATGGAGAAACCAGTCACTACACTATCTCCAGAAGCCTCCTGTATGGAGAAACCAGTCACTACACTATCTCCAGAAGCCTCCTATATGGAGAAACCAGTCACTACACTATCTCCAGAAGCCTCATGTATGTAGAAAACAGTCACTACACTATCTCCAGAAGCCTCATGTATGGAGAAACCAGTCACTACACTATCTCCAGACACCTCCTGTATGGAGAAACCAGTCACTACACTATCTCCAGAAGCCTCCTTTATGAAGAAACCAGTCACTACACTATCTCCTGAAGCCTCCTGTATGGAGAAACCAGTCACTACTCTATCTCCAGAACCCTCCTGTATGGAGAAACCAGTCACTACACCATCTCCAGAAGCCTCCTGTATGGAGAACCAGTCACTACACTATCTCCAGAAGCCTCCTGTATGGAGAAACCAGTCACTACACTATCTCCAGAAGCCTCCTGTATGGAGAAACCAGTCACTACACTATCTCCAGAAGCCTCCTGTATGGAGAAACCAGTCACTACACTATCTCCAGACACCTCCTGTATGGAGAAACCAGTCACTACACTATCTCCAGAAGCCTCCTGTATGGAGAAACCAGATACTACACTATCTCCAGAAGCCTCCTTTATGGAGAAACCCGTCACTACACTATCTCCAGATGCCTCCTGTATGGAGAAACCAGTCACTACACTATCTCCAGAAGCCTCCTATATAGAGAAACCAGTCACTACTCTATCTCCAGAACCCTCCTGTGTGGAGAAACCAGTCACTACATTATATCCAGAAGCCTCATGTATGGAGAAACCAGTCACTACACTATCTCCAGACACCTCCTGTATGGAGAAACCAATCACTACACTATCTCCAGAAGCCTCCTTTATGGAGAAACCAGTCACTACACTATCTCCAGAAGCCTCCTGTATGGAGAAACCAGTCACTACTCTATCTCCAGAACCCTCCTGTATGGAGAAACCAGTCACTACACCATCTCCAGAAGCCTCCTGTGTGGAGAAACCAGTCACTACACTATCTCCAGAAGCCTCATGTATGGAGAAACCAGTCACTACACTATCTCCAGAAGCCTCCTGTATGGAGAAACCAGTCACTACACTATCTCCAGAAGCCTCCTATATGGAGAAACCAGTCACTACTCTATCTCCAGAACCCTCCTGTGTGGAGAAACTAGTCACTACACTATCTCCAGAAGCCTCATGTATGGAGAAACCAGTCTCTACACTATCTCCAGACACCTCCTGTATGGAGAAACCAGTCACTACACTATCTCCAGAATCCTCCTGTATGGAGAAACCAGTCACTACACTATCTCCAGAAGCCTCCTGTATGGAGAAACCAGTCACTACACTATCTCCAGAAGCCTCCTATATGGAGAAACCAGTCACTACACTATCTCCAGAAGCCTCATGTATGTAGAAACCAGTCACTACACTATCTCCAGAAGCCTCATGTATGGAGAAACCAGACACTATACTATCTCCAGACACCTCCTGTATGGAGAAACCAGTCACTACACTATCTCCAGAAGCCTCCTTTATGAAGAAACCAGTCACTACACTATCTCCAGAAGCCTCCTGTATGGAGAAACCAGTCACTACTCTATCTCCAGAACCCTCCTGTATGGAGAAACCAGTCACTACACTATCTCCGGAAGCCTCCTTTATGAAGAAACCAGTCACTACACTATCTCCAGAAGCCTCCTGTATGGAGAAACCAGTCACTACACTATCTCCAGACACCTCCTGTATGGAGAAACCAGTCACTACACTATCTCCAGAAGCCTCCTGTATGGAGAAACCAGACACTACACTATCTCCAGAAGCCTCCTTTATGGAGAAACCAGTCACTACACTATCTCCAGAAGCCTTCTGTATGGAGAAACCAGTCACTACACTATCTCCAGAAGCCTCCTATATAGAGAAACCAGTCACTACTCTATTTCCAGAACCCTCCTGTGTGGAGAAACCAGTCACTACACTATATCCAGAAGCCTCATGTATGGAGAAACCAGTCACTACACTATCTCCAGACACCTCCTGTATGGAGAAACCAATCACTACACTATCTCCAGAAGCCTCCTTTATGGAGAAACCAGTCACTACACTATCTACAGAAGCCTCCTGTATGGAGAAACCAGTCACTACTCTATCTCCAGAACCCTCCTGTATGGAGAAACCAGTCACTTCACCATCTCCAGAGGCCTCCTGTGTGGAGAAACCAGTCACTACACTATCTCCAGAAGCCTCATGTATGGAGAAACCAGTCACTACACTATCTCCAGAAGCCTCCTGTATGGAGAAACCAGTCACTACACTATCTACAGAAGCCTCCTGTATTGAGAAACCAGTCACTACACTATCTTCAGAAGCCTCCTGTATGGAGAAACCAGTCACTACACTATCTCCAGACCCCTCCTGTATGGAGAAACCAGTCACTACACTATCTCCAGAAGCCTCCTGTATGGAGAAACCAGACACTACACTATCTCCAGAAGCCTCCTTTATGGAGAAACCAGTCACTACACTATCTCCAGAAGCCTCCTGTATGGAGAAACCAGTCACTACACTATCTCCAGAAGCCTCCTATATGGAGAAACAAGTCACTACTCTATCTCCAGAACCCTCCTGTGTGGAGAAACCAGTCACTACACCATCTCCAGAAGCCTCCTGTGTGGATAAACTAGTCACTACACTATCTCCAGAAGCCTCCTGTATGGAGAAACCAGTCACTACACTATCTCCAGAAGCCTCCTGTATGGAGAAACCAGTCACTACACTATCTCCAGATGTCTCCTGTATGGAGAAACCAGTCACTACACTATCTCCAGAAGCCTCCTGTATGGAGAAACCAGTCACTACACTATCTCCAGAAGCCTCCTGTATGGAGAAACCAGTCACTACACTATCTCCAGAAGCCTCCTGTATGGAGAAACCAGTCAGTACACTACCTGCAGAAGCCTCCTGTATGGAGAAACCAATCACTACACTATCTCCAGACACCTCCTGTATGGAGAAACCAGTCACTACACTATCTCCAGAAGCCTCATGTATGGAGAAACCAGTCACTACACTATCTCCAGACACCTCCTGTGTGGAGAAACCAATCACTACAATATCTCCAGAAGCCTCCTTTATGGAGAAACCAGTCACTACATTATCTCCAGAAGCCTCCTGTATGGAGAAACCAGTCACTACACTATCTCCAGAAGCCTCCTGTATGGAGAAACCAGTCACTACTCTATCTCCAGAACCCTCCTGTATGGAGAAACCAGTCACTACACCATCTCCAGAAGCCTCCTGTGTGGATAAACTAGTCACTACACTATCTCCAGAAGCCTCCTGTATGGAGAAACCAGTCACTTCACTATCTCCAGAAGCCTCCTGTATGGAGAAACCAGTCACTACACTATCTCCAGAAGCCTCCTGTATGGAGAAACCAGTCACAACACTATGTCCAGACACCTCCTGTATGGAGAAACCAGTCACTACACTATCTCCAGAAGCCTCCTGTATGGAGAAACCAGTCACTACACTATCTCCAGAAGCCTCCTGTGTGGAGAAACCAGTCACTACACTATCTCCAGAAGCCTCCTGTATGGAGAAACCAGTCACTACACTATCTCCAGAAGCCTTCTGTATGGAGAAACCAGTCACTACACTATCTCCAGAAGCCTCTTGTATGGAGAAACCAGTCACTACACTATCTCCAGACACCTCCTGTATGGAGAAACCAGTCACTACACTATCTCCAGAAGCCTCCTGTATGGAGAAACCAGACACTACACTATCTCCAGAAGCCTCCTTTATGGAGAAACCAGTCACTACACTATCTCCACAAGCCTCCTGTATTGAGAAACCAGTCACTACACTATCTCCAGAAGCCTCCTATATGGTGAAAACAGTCACTACTCTATCTCCAGAACCCTCCTGTGTGGAGAAACCAGTCACAACACCATCTCCAGAAGCCTCCTGTGTGGAGAAACTAGTCACTACACTATCTGCAGAAGCCTCCTGTATGGAGAAACCAGTCACTACACTATCTCCAGAAGCCTCCTGTATGGAGAAACCAGTCACTACACTATCTCCAGAAGCCTCCTGTATGGAGAAACCAGTCACTACATTATCTCCAGAAGCCTCCTTTATGGAGAAACCAGTCACTACACTATCTCCAGAAGCCTCCTATATGGAGAAACCAGTCACTACTCTATCTCCAGAACCCTCCTGTGTGGAGAAACCAGTCACTACACCATCTCCAGAAGCCTCCTGTGTGGAGAAACTAGTCACTACACTATCTCCAGAAGCCTCCTGTATGGAGAAACCAGTCACTACACTATCTCCAGAAGCCTCCTGTATGGAGAAACCAGTCACTACATTATCTCCAGAAGCCTCCTTTATGGAGAAACCAGTCACTACACTATCTCCAGAAGCCTCCTATATGGAGAAACCAGTCACTACTCTATCTCCAGAACCCTCCTGTGTGGAGAAACCAGTCACTACACCATCTCCAGACACCTCCTGTATGGAGAAACCAGTCACTACACTATCTCCAGAAGCCTCATGTATGGAGAAACCAGTCACTACACTATCTCCAGACACCTCCTGTGTGGAGAAACCAATCACTACAATATCTCCAGAAGCCTCCTTTATGGAGAAACCAGTCACTACATTATCTCCAGAAGCCTCCTGTATGGAGAAACCAGTCACTACACTATCTCCAGAAGCCTCCTGTATGGAGAAACCAGTCACTACTCTATCTCCAGAACCCTCCTGTATGGAGAAACCAGTCACTACACCATCTCCAGAAGCCTCCTGTGTGGATAAACTAGTCACTACACTATCTCCAGAAGCCTCCTGTATGGAGAAACCAGTCACTTCACTATCTCCAGAAGCCTCCTGTATGGAGAAACCAGTCACTACACTATCTCCAGAAGCCTCCTGTATGGAGAAACCAGTCACAACACTATGTCCAGACACCTCCTGTATGGAGAAACCAGTCACTACACTATCTCCAGAAGCCTCCTGTATGGAGAAACCAGTCACTACACTATCTCCAGAAGCCTCCTGTGTGGAGAAACCAGTCACTACACTATCTCCAGAAGCCTCCTGTATGGAGAAACCAGTCACTACACTATCTCCAGAAGCCTCCTGTATGGAGAAACCAGTCACTACACTATCTCCAGAAGCCTCTTGTATGGAGAAACCAGTCACTACACTATCTCCAGACACCTCCTGTATGGAGAAACCAGTCACTACACTATCTCCAGAAGCCTCCTGTATGGAGAAACCAGACACTACACTATCTCCAGAAGCCTCCTTTATGGAGAAACCAGTCACTACACTATCTCCACAAGCCTCCTGTATTGAGAAACCAGTCACTACACTATCTCCAGAAGCCTCCTATATGGTGAAAACAGTCACTACTCTATCTCCAGAACCCTCCTGTGTGGAGAAACCAGTCACAACACCATCTCCAGAAGCCTCCTGTGTGGAGAAACTAGTCACTACACTATCTGCAGAAGCCTCCTGTATGGAGAAACCAGTCACTACACTATCTCCAGAAGCCTCCTGTATGGAGAAACCAGTCACTACACTATCTCCAGAAGCCTCCTGTATGGAGAAACCAGTCACTACATTATCTCCAGAAGCCTCCTTTATGGAGAAACCAGTCACTACACTATCTCCAGAAGCCTCCTATATGGAGAAACCAGTCACTACTCTATCTCCAGAACCCTCCTGTGTGGAGAAACCAGTCACTACACCATCTCCAGAAGCCTCCTGTGTGGAGAAACTAGTCACTACACTATCTCCAGAAGCCTCCTGTATGGAGAAACCAATCACTACACTATCTCCAGAAGCCTCCTGTATGGAGAAACCAGTCACTACACTATCTCCAGAAGCCTCCTGTATGGAGAAACCAGTCACTACACTATCTCCAGAAGCCTCCTTTATGGAGAAACCAGTCACTACACTATCTCCAGATGCCTCCTGTATGGAGAAACTAGTCACTACACTATCTCCAGAGAACTCCTGTATGGAGAAGCCAGTCACTACACTATCTCCAGACACCTCCTGTATGGAGAAACCAGTCACTACACTATCTCCAGAAGCCTCCTGTATGGAGAAACCAGTCACTACACTATCTCCAGAAGCCTCCTGTATGGAGAAACCTGTCACTACACTATCTCCAGAAGCCTCCTGTATGGAGAAACCAGTCACTACACTATCTCCAGAAGACTCCTGTATGGAGAAACCAGTCACTACACTATCTCCAGAAGCCTCCTGTATGGAGAAACCAGTCACTACACTATCTCCAGAAGCCTCCTGTATGGAGAAACCAGTAACTACACTATCTCCAGAAGCCTCCTGTATGGAGAAACCAGTCACTACACTATCTCCAGAAGCCTCCTGTATGGAGAAACCAGTCACTACACTATCTCCAGAAGCATCCTGTATGGAGAAACCAGTCACTACACTATCTCCATATGCCTCCTGTATGGAGAAACCAGTCACTAAACTATCTCCAGATGCCTCCTGTATGGAGAAACCAGTCACTACACTATCTCCAGATGCCTCCTGTATGGAGAAACCAGTCACTACACTATCTCCAGAAGCCTCCTGTATGGAGAAATCAGTCACTACACTATCTCCAGATGCCTCCTGTATGGAGAAACCAGTCACTGCACTATCTCCAGAAGCCTCCTGTATGGAGAAACCAGTCACTACACTATCTCCAGAAGCCTCCTGTATGGAGAAACCAGTCACTACACTATCTCCAGATGCCCCCTGTATGGAGAAACCAGTCACTACACTATCTCCAGAGAACTCCTGTATGGAGAAGCCAGTCACTACACTATCTCCAGACACCTCCTGTATGGAGAAACCAGTCACTACACTATCTCCAGAAGCCTCCTGTATGGAGAAACCTGTCACTACACTATCTCCAGAAGCCTCCTGTATGGAGAAACCAGTCACTACACTATCTCCAGAAGCCTCCTGTATGGAGAAACCAGTCACTACACTATCTCCAGAAGCCTCCTGTATGGAGAAACCAGTCACTACACTATCTCCAGACACCTCCTGTATGGAGAAACCAGTCACTACACTATCTCCAGAAGCCTCCTGTATGGAGAAACCAGTCACTACACTATCTCCAGAAGCCTCCTGTGTGGAGAAACCAGTCACTACACTATCTCCAGAAGCCTCCTGTATGGCGAAACCAGTCACTACACTATCTCCAGAAGCCTCCTGTAGGGAGAAACCAGTCACTACACTATCTCCAGAAGCCTCCTGTATGGAGAAACCAGTCACTACACTATCTCCAGAAGCCTCCTTTATGGAGAAACCAGACACTACACTATCTCCAGAAGCCTCCTTTATGGAGAAACCAATCACTACACTATCTCCAGAAGTCTCCTGTATGGAGAAACCAGTCACTACACTATCTCCAGAAGCCTCCTATATGGAGAAACAAGTCACTACTCTATCTCCAGAACCCTCCTGTGTGGAGAAACCAGTCACTACACCATCTCCAGAAGCCTCCTGTGTGGATAAACTAGTCACTACACTATCTCCAGAAGCCTCCTGTATGGAGAAACCAGTCACTTCACTATCTCCAGAAGCCTCCTGTATGGAGAAACCAGTCACTACACTATCTCCAGAAGCCTCCTGTATGGAGAAACCAGTCACAACACTATCTCCAGACACCTCCTGTATGGACAAACCAGTCACTACACTATCTCCAGAAGCCTCCTGTATGGAGAAACCAGTCACTACACTATCTCCAGAAGCCTCCTGTGTGGAGAAACCAGTCACTACACTATCTCCAGAAGCCTCCTGTATGGAGAAACCAGTCACTACACTATCTCCAGAAGCCTCCTGTATGGAGAAACCAGTCACTACACTATCTCCAGAAGCCTCCTGTATGGAGAAACCAGACACTACACTATCTCCAGAAGCCTCCTTTATGGAGAAACCAGTCACTACACTATCTCCACAAGCCTCCTGTATTGAGAAACCAGTCACTACACTATCTCCAGAAGCCTCCTATATGGAGAAACCAGTCACTACTCTATCTCCAGAACCCTCCTGTGTGGAGAAACCAGTCACAACACCATCTCCAGAAGCCTCCTGTGTGGAGAAACTAGTCACTACACTATCTGCAGAAGCCTCCTGTATGGAGAAACCAGTCACTACACTATCTCCAGAAGCCTCCTGTATGGAGAAACCAGTCACTACACTATCTCCAGAAGCCTCCTGTATGGAGAAACCAGTCACTACATTATCTCCAGAAGCCTCCTTTATGGAGAAACCAGTCACTACACTATCTCCAGAAGCCTCCTATATGGAGAAACCAGTCACTACTCTATCTCCAGAACCCTCCTGTGTGGAGAAACCAGTCACTACACCATCTCCAGAAGCCTCCTGTGTGGAGAAACCAATCACTACACTATCTCCAGAAGCCTCCTGTATGGAGAAACCAGTCACTACACTATCTCCAGAAGCCTCCTGTATGGAGAAACCAGTCACTACACTATCTCCAGAAGCCTCCTGTATGGAGAAACCAGTCACTACACTATCTCCAGAAGCCTCCTTTATGGAGAAACCAGTCACTACACTATCTCCAGAAGCCTCCTGTATGGAGAAACCAGTCACTACACTATCTCCAGATGCCTCCTGTATGGAGAAACTAGTCACTACACTATCTCCAGAGAACTCCTGTATGGAGAAGCCAGTCACTACACTATCTCCAGACACCTCCTGTATGGAGAAACCAGTCACTACACTATCTCCAGAAGCCTCCTGTATGGAGAAACCAGTCACTACACTATCTCCAGAAGCCTCCTGTATGGAGAAACCTGTCACTACACTATCTCCAGAAGCCTCCTGTATGGAGAAACCAGTCACTACACTATCTCCAGAAGACTCCTGTATGGAGAAACCAGTCACTACACTATCTCCAGAAGCCTCCTGTATGGAGAAACCAGTCACTACACTAACTCCAGAAGCCTCCTGTATGGAGAAACCAGTAACTACACTATCTCCAGAAGCCTCCTGTATGGAGAAACCAGTCACTACACTATCTCCAGAAGCCTCCTGTATGGAGAAACCAGTCACTACACTATCTCCAGAAGCCTCCTGTATGGAGAAACCAGTCACTACACTATCTCCAGAAGCCTCCTTTATGGAGAAACCAGTCACTACACTATCTCCAGATGCCTCCTGTATGGAGAAACTAGTCACTACACTATCTCCAGAGAACTCCTGTATGGAGAAGCCAGTCACTACACTATCTCCAGACACCTCCTGTATGGAGAAACCAGTCACTACACTATCTCCAGAAGCCTCCTGTATGGAGAAACCAGTCACTACACTATCTCCAGAAGCCTCCTGTATGGAGAAACCTGTCACTACACTATCTCCAGAAGCCTCCTGTATGGAGAAACCAGTCACTACACTATCTCCAGAAGACTCCTGTATGGAGAAACCAGTCACTACACTATCTCCAGAAGCCTCCTGTATGGAGAAACCAGTCACTACACTATCTCCAGAAGCCTCCTGTATGGAGAAACCAGTAACTACACTATCTCCAGAAGCCTCCTGTATGGAGAAACCAGTCACTACACTAACTCCAGAAGCCTCCTGTATGGAGAAACCAGTAACTACACTATCTCCAGAAGCCTCCTGTATGGAGAAACCAGTCACTACACTATCTCCAGAAGCCTCCTGTATGGAGAAACCAGTCACTACACTATCTCCAGAAGCCTCCTGTATGGAGAAACCAGTCACTACACTATCTCC
Source organism: Phyllobates terribilis (assembly GCF_046119375.1). Lineage (NCBI taxonomy): Eukaryota > Metazoa > Chordata > Amphibia > Anura > Dendrobatidae > Phyllobates > Phyllobates terribilis. Next base: position 1,238,442,309 of record NW_027362761.1, on the reverse strand, counting down.
AGAAGCCTCCTTTATGGAGAAACCAGTCACTACACTATCTCCAGATGCCTCCTGTATGGAGAAACTAGTCACTACACTATCTCCAGAGAACTCCTGTATGGAGAAGCCAGTCACTACACTATCTCCAGACACCTCCTGTATGGAGAAACCAGTCACTACACTATCTCCAGAAGCCTCCTGTATGGAGAAACCAGTCACTACACTATCTCCAGAAGCCTCCTGTATGGAGAAACCTGTCACTACACTATCTCCAGAAGCCTCCTGTATGGAGAAACCAGTCACTACACTATCTCCAGAAGACTCCTGTATGGAGAAACCAGTCACTACACTATCTCCAGAAGCCTCCTGTATGGAGAAACCAGTCACTACACTATCTCCAGAAGCCTCCTGTATGGAGAAACCAGTAACTACACTATCTCCAGAAGCCTCCTGTATGGAGAAACCAGTCACTACACTATCTCCAGAAGCCTCCTGTATGGAGAAACCAGTCACTACACTATCTCCAGAAGCATCCTGTATGGAGAAACCAGTCACTACACTATCTCCATATGCCTCCTGTATGGAGAAACCAGTCACTAAACTATCTCCAGATGCCTCCTGTATGGAGAAACCAGTCACTACACTATCTCCAGATGCCTCCTGTATGGAGAAACCAGTCACTACACTATCTCCAGAAGCCTCCTGTATGGAGAAATCAGTCACTACACTATCTCCAGATGCCTCCTGTATGGAGAAACCAGTCACTGCACTATCTCCAGAAGCCTCCTGTATGGAGAAACCAGTCACTACACTATCTCCAGAAGCCTCCTGTATGGAGAAACCAGTCACTACACTATCTCCAGATGCCCCCTGTATGGAGAAACCAGTCACTACACTATCTCCAGAGAACTCCTGTATGGAGAAGCCAGTCACTACACTATCTCCAGACACCTCCTGTATGGAGAAACCAGTCACTACACTATCTCCAGAAGCCTCCTGTATGGAGAAACCTGTCACTACACTATCTCCAGAAGCCTCCTGTATGGAGAAACCAGTCACTACACTATCTCCAGAAGCCTCCTGTATGGAGAAACCAGTCACTACACTATCTCCAGAAGCCTCCTGTATGGAGAAATCAGTCACTACACTATCTCCAGACACCTCCTGTATGGAGAAACCAGTCACTACACTATCTCCAGAAGCCTCCTGTATGGAGAAACCAGTCACTACACTATCTCCAGAAGCCTCCTGTGTGGAGAAACCAGTCACTACACTATCTCCAGAAGCCTCCTGTATGGCGAAACCAGTCACTACACTATCTCCAGAAGCCTCCTGTAGGGAGAAACCAGTCACTACACTATCTCCAGAAGCCTCCTGTATGGAGAAACCAGTCACTACACTATCTCCAGAAGCCTCCTTTATGGAGAAACCAGACACTACACTATCTCCAGAAGCCTCCTTTATGGAGAAACCAATCACTACACTATCTCCAGAAGTCTCCTGTATGGAGAAACCAGTCACTACACTATCTCCAGAAGCCTCCTATATGGAGAAACAAGTCACTACTCTATCTCCAGAACCCTCCTGTGTGGAGAAACCAGTCACTACACCATCTCCAGAAGCCTCCTGTGTGGATAAACTAGTCACTACACTATCTCCAGAAGCCTCCTGTATGGAGAAACCAGTCACTTCACTATCTCCAGAAGCCTCCTGTATGGAGAAACCAGTCACTACACTATCTCCAGAAGCCTCCTGTATGGAGAAACCAGTCACAACACTATCTCCAGACACCTCCTGTATGGACAAACCAGTCACTACACTATCTCCAGAAGCCTCCTGTATGGAGAAACCAGTCACTACACTATCTCCAGAAGCCTCCTGTGTGGAGAAACCAGTCACTACACTATCTCCAGAAGCCTCCTGTATGGAGAAACCAGTCACTACACTATCTCCAGAAGCCTCCTGTATGGAGAAACCAGTCACTACACTATCTCCAGAAGCCTCCTGTATGGAGAAACCAGACACTACACTATCTCCAGAAGCCTCCTTTATGGAGAAACCAGTCACTACACTATCTCCACAAGCCTCCTGTATTGAGAAACCAGTCACTACACTATCTCCAGAAGCCTCCTATATGGAGAAACCAGTCACTACTCTATCTCCAGAACCCTCCTGTGTGGAGAAACCAGTCACAACACCATCTCCAGAAGCCTCCTGTGTGGAGAAACTAGTCACTACACTATCTGCAGAAGCCTCCTGTATGGAGAAACCAGTCACTACACTATCTCCAGAAGCCTCCTGTATGGAGAAACCAGTCACTACACTATCTCCAGAAGCCTCCTGTATGGAGAAACCAGTCACTACATTATCTCCAGAAGCCTCCTTTATGGAGAAACCAGTCACTACACTATCTCCAGAAGCCTCCTATATGGAGAAACCAGTCACTACTCTATCTCCAGAACCCTCCTGTGTGGAGAAACCAGTCACTACACCATCTCCAGAAGCCTCCTGTGTGGAGAAACCAATCACTACACTATCTCCAGAAGCCTCCTGTATGGAGAAACCAGTCACTACACTATCTCCAGAAGCCTCCTGTATGGAGAAACCAGTCACTACACTATCTCCAGAAGCCTCCTGTATGGAGAAACCAGTCACTACACTATCTCCAGAAGCCTCCTTTATGGAGAAACCAGTCACTACACTATCTCCAGAAGCCTCCTGTATGGAGAAACCAGTCACTACACTATCTCCAGATGCCTCCTGTATGGAGAAACTAGTCACTACACTATCTCCAGAGAACTCCTGTATGGAGAAGCCAGTCACTACACTATCTCCAGACACCTCCTGTATGGAGAAACCAGTCACTACACTATCTCCAGAAGCCTCCTGTATGGAGAAACCAGTCACTACACTATCTCCAGAAGCCTCCTGTATGGAGAAACCTGTCACTACACTATCTCCAGAAGCCTCCTGTATGGAGAAACCAGTCACTACACTATCTCCAGAAGACTCCTGTATGGAGAAACCAGTCACTACACTATCTCCAGAAGCCTCCTGTATGGAGAAACCAGTCACTACACTAACTCCAGAAGCCTCCTGTATGGAGAAACCAGTAACTACACTATCTCCAGAAGCCTCCTGTATGGAGAAACCAGTCACTACACTATCTCCAGAAGCCTCCTGTATGGAGAAACCAGTCACTACACTATCTCCAGAAGCCTCCTGTATGGAGAAACCAGTCACTACACTATCTCCAGAAGCCTCCTTTATGGAGAAACCAGTCACTACACTATCTCCAGATGCCTCCTGTATGGAGAAACTAGTCACTACACTATCTCCAGAGAACTCCTGTATGGAGAAGCCAGTCACTACACTATCTCCAGACACCTCCTGTATGGAGAAACCAGTCACTACACTATCTCCAGAAGCCTCCTGTATGGAGAAACCAGTCACTACACTATCTCCAGAAGCCTCCTGTATGGAGAAACCTGTCACTACACTATCTCCAGAAGCCTCCTGTATGGAGAAACCAGTCACTACACTATCTCCAGAAGACTCCTGTATGGAGAAACCAGTCACTACACTATCTCCAGAAGCCTCCTGTATGGAGAAACCAGTCACTACACTATCTCCAGAAGCCTCCTGTATGGAGAAACCAGTAACTACACTATCTCCAGAAGCCTCCTGTATGGAGAAACCAGTCACTACACTAACTCCAGAAGCCTCCTGTATGGAGAAACCAGTAACTACACTATCTCCAGAAGCCTCCTGTATGGAGAAACCAGTCACTACACTATCTCCAGAAGCCTCCTGTATGGAGAAACCAGTCACTACACTATCTCCAGAAGCCTCCTGTATGGAGAAACCAGTCACTACACTATCTCCAGAAGCCTCCTTTATGGAGAAACCAGTCACTACACTATCTCCAGATGCCTCCTGTATGGAGAAACTAGTCACTACACTATCTCCAGAGAACTCCTGTATGGAGAAGCCAGTCACTACACTATCTCCAGACACCTCCTGTATGGAGAAACCAGTCACTACACTATCTCCAGAAGCCTCCTGTATGGAGAAACCAGTCACTACACTATCTCCAGAAGCCTCCTGTATGGAGAAACCTGTCACTACACTATCTCCAGAAGCCTCCTGTATGGAGAAACCAGTCACTACACTATCTCCAGAAGACTCCTGTATGGAGAAACCAGTCACTACACTATCTCCAGAAGCCTCCTGTATGGAGAAACCAGTCACTACACTATCTCCAGAAGCCTCCTGTATGGAGAAACCAGTAACTACACTATCTCCAGAAGCCTCCTGTATGGAGAAACCAGTCACTACACTATCTCCAGAAGCCTCCTGTATGGAGAAACCAGTCACTACACTATCTCCAGAAGCATCCTGTATGGAGAAACCAGTCACTACACTATCTCCATATGCCTCCTGTATGGAGAAACCAGTCACTAAACTATCTCCAGATGCCTCCTGTATGGAGAAACCAGTCACTACACTATCTCCAGATGCCTCCTGTATGGAGAAACCAGTCACTACACTATCTCCAGAAGCCTCCTGTATGGAGAAATCAGTCACTACACTATCTCCAGATGCCTCCTGTATGGAGAAACCAGTCACTGCACTATCTCCAGAAGCCTCCTGTATGGAGAAACCAGTCACTACACTATCTCCAGAAGCCTCCTGTATGGAGAAACCAGTCACTACACTATCTCCAGATGCCCCCTGTATGGAGAAACCAGTCACTACACTATCTCCAGAGAACTCCTGTATGGAGAAGCCAGTCACTACACTATCTCCAGACACCTCCTGTATGGAGAAACCAGTCACTACACTATCTCCAGAAGCCTCCTGTATGGAGAAACCTGTCACTACACTATCTCCAGAAGCCTCCTGTATGGAGAAACCAGTCACTACACTATCTCCAGAAGCCTCCTGTATGGAGAAACCAGTCACTACACTATCTCCAGAAGCCTCCTGTATGGAGAAATCAGTCACTACACTATCTCCAGACACCTCCTGTATGGAGAAACCAGTCACTACACTATCTCCAGAAGCCTCCTGTATGGAGAAACCAGTCACTACACTATCTCCAGAAGCCTCCTGTGTGGAGAAACCAGTCACTACACTATCTCCAGAAGCCTCCTGTATGGCGAAACCAGTCACTACACTATCTCCAGAAGCCTCCTGTAGGGAGAAACCAGTCACTACACTATCTCCAGAAGCCTCCTGTATGGAGAAACCAGTCACTACACTATCTCCAGAAGCCTCCTGTATGGAGAAACCAGACACTACACTATCTCCAGAAGCCTCCTTTATGGAGAAACCAGTCACTACACTATCTCCAGAAGTCTCCTGTATGGAGAAACCAGTCACTACACTATCTCCAGAAGCCTCCTATATGGAGAAACAAGTCACTACTCTATCTCCAGAACCCTCCTGTGTGGAGAAACCAGTCACTACACCATCTCCAGAAGCCTCCTGTGTGGATAAACTAGTCACTACACTATCTCCAGAAGCCTCCTGTATGGAGAAACCAGTCACTTCACTATCTCCAGAAGCCTCCTGTATGGAGAAACCAGTCACTACACTATCTCCAGAAGCCTCCTGTATGGAGAAACCAGTCACAACACTATCTCCAGACACCTCCTGTATGGAGAAACCAGTCACTACACTATCTCCAGAAGCCTCCTGTATGGAGAAACCAGTCACTACACTATCTCAAGAAGCCTCCTGTGTGGAGAAACCAGTCACTACACTATCTCCAGAAGCCTCCTGTATGGAGAAACCAGTCACTACACTATCTCCAGAAGCCTCCTGTATGGAGAAACCAGTCACTACACTATCTCCAGAAGCCTCTTGTATGGAGAAACCAGTCACTACACTATCTCCAGACACCTCCTGTATGGAGAAACCAGTCACTACACTATGTCCAGAAGCCTCCTGTATGGAGAAACCAGACACTACACTATCTCCAGAAGCCTCCTTTATGGAGAAACCAGTCACTACACTATCTCCACAAGCCTCCTGTATTGAGAAACCAGTCACTACACTATCTCCAGAAGCCTCCTATATGGAGAAACCAGTCACTACTCTATCTCCAGAACCCTCCTGTGTGGAGAAACCAGTCACAACACCATCTCCAGAAGCCTCCTGTGTGGAGAAACTAGTCACTACACTATCTGCAGAAGCCTCCTGTATGGAGAAACCAGTCACTACACTATCTCCAGAAGCCTCCTGTATGGAGAAACCAGTCACTACACTATCTCCAGAAGCCTCCTGTATGGAGAAACCAGTCACTACATTATCTCCAGAAGCCTCCTTTATGGAGAAACCAGTCACTACACTATCTCCAGAAGCCTCCTATATGGAGAAACCAGTCACTACTCTATCTCCAGAACCCTCCTGTGTGGAGAAACCAGTCACTACACCATCTCCAGAAGCCTCCTGTGTGGAGAAACCAATCACTACACTATCTCCAGAAGCCTCCTGTATGGAGAAACCAGTCACTACACTATCTCCAGAAGCCTCCTGTATGGAGAAACCAGTCACTACACTATCTCCAGAAGCCTCCTGTATGGAGAAACCAGTCACTACACTATCTCCAGAAGCCTCCTTTATGGAGAAACCAGTCACTACACTATCTCCAGAAGCCTCCTGTATGGAGAAACCAGTCACTACACTATCTCCAGATGCCTCCTGAATGGAGAAACTAGTCACTACACTATCTCCAGAGAACTCCTGTATGGAGAAGCCAGTCACTACACTATCTCCAGACACCTCCTGTATGGAGAAACCAGTCACTACACTATCTCCAGAAGCCTCCTGTATGGAGAAACCAGTCACTACACTATCTCCAGAAGCCTCCTGTATGGAGAAACCTGTCACTACACTATCTCCAGAAGCCTCCTGTATGGAGAAACCAGTCACTACACTATCTCCAGAAGACTCATGTATGGAGAAACCAGTCACTACACTATCTCCAGAAGCCTCCTGTATGGAGAAACCAGTCACTACACTAACTCCAGAAGCCTCCTGTATGGAGAAACCAGTAACTACACTATCTCCAGAAGCCTCCTGTATGGAGAAACCAGTCACTACACTATCTCCAGAAGCCTCCTGTATGGAGAAACCAGTCACTACACTATCTCCAGAAGCATCCTGTATGGAGAAACCAGTCACTACACTATCTCCATATGCCTCCTGTATGGAGAAACCAGTCACTAAACTATCTCCAGATGCCTCCTGTATGGAGAAACCAGTCACTACACTATCTCCAGATGCCTCCTGTATGGAGAAACCAGTCACTACACTATCTCCAGAAGCCTCCTGTATGGAGAAATCAGTCACTACACTATCTCCAGATGCCTCCTGTATGGAGAAACCAGTCACTGCACTATCTCCAGAAGCCTCCTGTATGGAGAAACCAGTCACTACACTATCTCCAGAAGCCTCCTGTATGGAGAAACCAGTCACTACACTATCTCCAGATGCCCCCTGTATGGAGAAACCAGTCACTACACTATCTCCAGAGAACTCCTGTATGGAGAAGCCAGTCACTACACTATCTCCAGACACCTCCTGTATGGAGAAACCAGTCACTACACTATCTCCAGAAGCCTCCTGTATGGAGAAACCTGTCACTACACTATCTCCAGAAGCCTCCTGTATGGAGAAACCAGTCACTACACTATCTCCAGAAGCCTACTGTATGGAGAAACCAGTCACTACACTATCTCCAGAAGCCTCCTCTATGGAGAAACCAGTCACTACACTATCTCCAGAAGCATCCTGTATGGAGAAACCAGTCACTACACTATCTCCAGATGCCTCCTGTATGGAGAAACCAGTCACTAAACTATCTCCAGATGCCTCCTGTATGGAGAAACCAGTCACTACACTATCTCCAGATGCCTCCTGTATGGAGAAATCAGTCACTACACTATCTCCAGAAGCCTCCTGTATGGAGAAACCAGTCACTACACTATCTCCAGATGCCTCCTGTATGAAGAAACCAGTCACTACACTATCTCCAGAAGCCTCCTGTATGGAGAACCCAGTCACTACACTACTCCCGAAGCTTCCTGTATGGAGAAACCAGTCACTACACTATCTCCAGATACCTCCTGTATGGAGAACCCAGTCACTACACTATCTCCAGAAGCCTCCTGAATGGAGAAACCAGTCACTACACTATCTCCAGAAGTCTCCTGCATGGAGAAACCAGTCACTACACTATCTCCAGAAGCCTCCTGTATGGAGAACCCAGTCACTACACTACTCCAGAAGCTTCCTGTATGGAGAAACCAGACACTACACTATCTCCAGACACCTCCTGTATGGAGAAACCAGTCACTACACTATCTCCAGAAGCCTCCTGTAGGGAGAAACCACTCACTACACTACCTTCAGAAGCCTCCTGTATGGAGAAACCAGTCACTACACTATCTCCAGAAGCCTCCTGTATGGAGAAACCAGTCACTACACTATCTCCAGAAGTCTCCTGTATGGAGAAACCAGTCACTACACTATCTCCAGAAGCCTCCTCTATGGAGAAACCAGTCACTACACTATCTCCGGAAGCCTCATGTATGGAGAAACCAGTCACTACACTATCTCCAGAAGCCTCCTGTATGGAGAAACCAGTCACTACACTATCTCCGGAAGCCTCCTTTATGAAGAAACCAGTCACTACACTATCTCCAGAAGCCTCCTGTATGGAGAAACCAGTCACTACACTATCTCCAGACACCTCCTGTATGGAGAAACCAGTCACTACACTATCTCCAGAAGCCTCCTGTATGGAGAAACCAGACACTACACTATCTCCAGAAGCCTCCTTTATGGAGAAACCAGTCACTACACTATCTCCAGAAGCCTCCTGTATGGAGAAACCAGTCACTACACTATCTCCAGAAGCCTCCTATATAGAGAAACCAGTCACTACTCTATTTCCAGAACCCTCCTGTGTGGAGAAACCAGTCACTACACTATATCCAGAAGCCTCATGTATGGAGAAACCAGTCACTACACTATCTCCAGACACCTCCTGTATGGAGAAACCAATCACTACACTATCTCCAGAAGCCTCCTTTATGGAGAAACCAGTCACTACACTATCTACAGAAGCCTCCTGTATGGAGAAACCAGTCACTACTCTATCTCCAGAACCCTCCTGTATGGAGAAACCAGTCACTTCACCATCTCCAGAGGCCTCCTGTGTGGAGAAACCAGTCACTACACTATCTCCAGAAGCCTCATGTATGGAGAAACCAGTCACTACACTATCTCCAGAAGCCTCCTGTATGGAGAAACCAGTCACTACACTATCTACAGAAGCCTCCTGTATGGAGAAACCAGTCACTACACTATCTTCAGAAGCCTCCTGTATGGAGAAACCAGTCACTACACTATCTCCAGACCCCTCCTGTATGGAGAAACCAGTCACTACACTATCTCCAGAAGCCTCCTGTATGGAGAAACCAGACACTACACTATCTCCAGAAGCCTCCTTTATGGAGAAACCAGTCACTACACTATCTCCAGAAGCCTCCTGTATGGAGAAACCAGTCACTACACTATCTCCAGAAGCCTCCTATATGGAGAAACAAGTCACTACTCTATCTCCAGAACCCTCCTGTGTGGAGAAACCAGTCACTACACCATCTCCAGAAGCCTCCTGTGTGGATAAACTAGTCACTACACTATCTCCAGAAGCCTCCTGTATGGAGAAACCAGTCACTACACTATCTCCAGAAGCCTCCTGTATGGAGAAACCAGTCACTACACTATCTCCAGATGTCTCCTGTATGGAGAAACCAGTCACTACACTATCTCCAGAAGCCTCCTGTATGGAGAAACCAGTCACTACACTATCTCCAGAAGCCTCCTGTATGGAGAAACCAGTCACTACACTATCTCCAGAAGCCTCCTGTATGGAGAAACCAGTCAGTACACTACCTGCAGAAGCCTCCTGTATGGAGAAACCAATCACTACACTATCTCCAGACACCTCCTGTATGGAGAAACCAGTCACTACACAATCTCCAGAAGCCTCATGTATGGAGAAACCAGTCACTACACTATCTCCAGACACCTCCTGTGTGGAGAAACCAATCACTACAATATCTCCAGAAGCCTCCTTTATGGAGAAACCAGTCACTACATTATCTCCAGAAGCCTCCTGTATGGAGAAACCAGTCACTACACTATCTCCAGAAGCCTCCTGTATGGAGAAACCAGTCACTACTCTATCTCCAGAACCCTCCTGTATGGAGAAACCAGTCACTACACCATCTCCAGAAGCCTCCTGTGTGGAGAAACCAGTCACTACACTATCTCCAGAAGCCTCCTGTATGGAGAAACCAGTCACTACACTGTCTCCAGAAGCCTCCTGTATGGAGAAACCAGTCACTACACTATCTCCAGAAGCCTCCTGTATGGAGAAACCAGTCACTACACTATCTCCAGACACCTCCTGTATGGAGAAACCAGTCACTACACTATCTCCAGAAGCCTCCTGTATGGAGAAACCAGTCACTACACTATCTCCAGAAGCCTCCTGTGTGGAGAAACCAGTCACTACACTATCTCCAGAAGCCTCCTGTATGGCGAAACCAGTCACTACACTATCTCCAGAAGCCTCCTGTAGGGAGAAACCAGTCACTACACTATCTCCAGAAGCCTCCTGTATGGAGAAACCAGTCACTACACTATCTCCAGAAGCCTCCTGTATGGAGAAACCAGACACTACACTATCTCCAGAAGCCTCCTTTATGGAGAAACCAGTCACTACACTATCTCCAGAAGTCTCCTGTATGGAGAAACCAGTCACTACACTATCTCCAGAAGCCTCCTATATGGAGAAACAAGTCACTACTCTATCTCCAGAACCCTCCTGTGTGGAGAAACCAGTCACTACACCATCTCCAGAAGCCTCCTGTGTGGATAAACTAGTCACTACACTATCTCCAGAAGCCTCCTGTATGGAGAAACCAGTCACTTCACTATCTCCAGAAGCCTCCTGTATGGAGAAACCAGTCACTACACTATCTCCAGAAGCCTCCTGTATGGAGAAACCAGTCACAACACTATCTCCAGAAGCCTCCTGTATGGAGAAACCAGTCACTACACTATCTCCAGAAGCCTCCTGTATGGAGAAACCAGTCACTACACTATCTCCAGAAGCCTCCTGTGTGGAGAAACCAGTCACTACACTATCTCCAGAAGCCTCCTGTATGGAGAAACCAGTCACTACACTATCTCCAGAAGCCTCCTGTATGGAGAAACCAGTCACTACACTATCTCCAGAAGCCTCTTGTATGGAGAAACCAGTCACTACACTATCTCCAGACACCTCCTGTATGGAGAAACCAGTCACTACACTATCTCCAGAAGCCTCCTGTATGGAGAAACCAGACACTACACTATCTCCAGAAGCCTCCTTTATGGAGAAACCAGTCACTACACTATCTCCACAAGCCTCCTGTATTGAGAAACCAGTCACTACACTATCTCCAGAAGCCTCCTATATGGAGAAACCAGTCACTACTCTATCTCCAGAACCCTCCTGTGTGGAGAAACCAGTCACAACACCATCTCCAGAAGCCTCCTGTGTGGAGAAACTAGTCACTACACTATCTGCAGAAGCCTCCTGTATGGAGAAACCAGTCACTACACTATCTCCAGAAGCCTCCTGTATGGAGAAACCAGTCACTACACTATCTCCAGAAGCCTCCTGTATGGAGAAACCAGTCACTACATTATCTCCAGAAGCCTCCTTTATGGAGAAACCAGTCACTACACTATCTCCAGAAGCCTCCTATATGGAGAAACCAGTCACTACTCTATCTCCAGAACCCTCCTGTGTGGAGAAACCAGTCACTACACCATCTCCAGAAGCCTCCTGTGTGGAGAAACTAGTCACTACACTATCTCCAGAAGCCTCCTGTATGGAGAAACCAATCACTACACTATCTCCAGAAGCCTCCTGTATGGAGAAACCAGTCACTACACTATCTCCAGAAGCCTCCTGTATGGAGAAACCAGTCACTACACTATCTCCAGAAGCCTCCTTTATGGAGAAACCAGTCACTACACTATCTCCAGAAGCCTCCTGTATGGAGAAACCAGTCACTACACTATCTCCAGATGCCTCCTGTATGGAGAAACTAGTCACTACACTATCTCCAGAGAACTCCTGTATGGAGAAGCCAGTCACTACACTATCTCCAGACACCTCCTGTATGGAGAAACCAGTCACTACACTATCTCCAGAAGCCTCCTGTATGGAGAAACCAGTCACTACACTATCTCCAGAAGCCTCCTGTATGGAGAAACCTGTCACTACACTATCTCCAGAAGCCTCCTGTATGGAGAAACCAGTCACTACACTATCTCCAGAAGACTCCTGTATGGAGAAACCAGTCACTACACTATCTCCAGAAGCCTCCTGTATGGAGAAACCAGTCACTACACTATCTCCAGAAGCCTCCTGTATGGAGAAACCAGTAACTACACTATCTCCAGAAGCCTCCTGTATGGAGAAACCAGTCACTACACTATCTCCAGAAGCCTCCTGTATGGAGAAACCAGTCACTACACTATCTCCAGAAGCATCCTGTATGGAGAAAGCAGTCACTACACTATCTCCATATGCCTCCTGTATGGAGAAACCAGTCACTAAACTATCTCCAGATGCCTCCTGTATGGAGAAACCAGTCAATACACTATCTCCAGATGCCTCCTGTATGGAGAAACCAGTCACTACACTATCTCCAGAAGCCTCCTGTATGGAGAAATCAGTCACTACACTATCTCCAGATGCCTCCTGTATGGAGAAACCAGTCACTGCACTATCTCCAGAAGCCTCCTGTATGGAGAAACCAGTCACTACACTATCTCCAGAAGCCTCCTGTATGGAGAAACCAGTCACTACACTATCTCCAGAGAACTCCTGTATGGAGAAGCCAGTCACTACACTATCTCCAGACACCTCCTGTATGGAGAAACCAGTCACCACACTATCTCCAGAAGCCTCCTGTATGGAGAAACCTGTCACTACACTATCTCCAGAAGCCTCCTGTATGGAGAAACCAGTCACTACACTATCTCCAGAAGCCTCCTGTATGGAGAAACCAGTCACTACACTATCTCCAGAAGCCTCCTGTATGGAGAAACCAGTCACTACACTATCTCCAGACACCTCCTGTATGGAGAAACCAGTCACTACACTATCTCCAGAAGCCTCCTGTATGGAGAAACCAGTCACTACACTATCTCCAGAAGCCTCCTGTGTGGAGAAACCAGTCACTACACTATCTCCAGAAGCCTCCTGTATGGCGAAACCAGTCACTACACTATCTCCAGAAGCCTCCTGTAGGGAGAACCCAGTCACTACACTATCTCCAGAAGCCTCCTGTATGGAGAAACCAGTCACTACACTATCTCCAGAAGCCTCCTGTATGGAGAAACCAGACACTACACTATCTCCAGAAGCCTCCTTTATGGAGAAACCAGTCACTACACTATCTCCAGAAGTCTCCTGTATGGAGAAACCAGTCACTACACTATCTCCAGAAGCCTCCTATATGGAGAAACAAGTCACTACTCTATCTCCAGAACCCTCCTGTGTGGAGAAACCAGTCACTACACCATCTCCAGAAGCCTCCTGTGTGGATAAACTAGTCACTACACTATCTCCAGAAGCCTCCTGTATGGAGAAACCAGTCACTTCACTATCTCCAGAAGCCTCCTGTATGGAGAAACCAGTCACTACACTATCGCCAGAAGCCTCCTGTATGGAGAAACCAGTCACAACACTATCTCCAGACACCTCCTGTATGGAGAAACCAGTCACTACACTATCTCCAGAAGCCTCCTGTATGGAGAAACCAGTCACTACACTATCTCCAGAAGCCTCCTGTGTGGAGAAACCAGTCACTACACTATCTCCAGAAGCCTCCTGTATGGAGAAACCAGTCACTACACTATCTCCAGAAGCCTCCTGTATGGAGAAACCAGTCACTACACTATCTCCAGAAGCCTCTTGTATGGAGAAACCAGTCACTACACTATCTCCAGACACCTCCTGTATGGAGAAACCAGTCACTACACTATCTCCAGAAGCCTCCTGTATGGAGAAACCAGACACTACACTATCTCCAGAAGCCTCCTTTATGGAGAAACCAGTCACTACACTATCTCCACAAGCCTCCTGTATTGAGAAACCAGTCACTACACTATCTCCAGAAGCCTCCTATATGGAGAAACCAGTCACTACTCTATCTCCAGAACCCTCCTGTGTGGAGAAACCAGTCACAACACCATCTCCAGAAGCCTCCTGTGTGGAGAAACTAGTCACTACACTATCTGCAGAAGCCTCCTGTATGGAGAAACCAGTCACTACACTATCTCCAGAAGCCTCCTGTATGGAGAAACCAGTCACTACACTATCTCCAGAAGCCTCCTGTGTGGAGAAACCAGTCACTACACTATCTCCAGAAGCCTCCTGTATGGAGAAACCAGTCACTACACTATCTCCAGAAGCCTCCTGTATGGAGAAACCAGTCACTACACTATCTCCAGAAGCCTCTTGTATGGAGAAACCAGTCACTACACTATCTCCAGACACCTCCTGTATGGAGAAACCAGTCACTACACTATCTCCAGAAGCCTCCTGTATGGAGAAACCAGACACTACACTATCTCCAGAAGCCTCCTTTATGGAGAAACCAGTCACTACACTATCTCCACAAGCCTCCTGTATTGAGAAACCAGTCACTACACTATCTCCAGAAGCCTCCTATATGGAGAAACCAGTCACTACTCTATCTCCAGAACCCTCCTGTGTGGAGAAACCAGTCACAACACCATCTCCAGAAGCCTCCTGTGTGGAGAAACTAGTCACTACACTATCTGCAGAAGCCTCCTGTATGGAGAAACCAGTCACTACACTATCTCCAGAAGCCTCCTGTATGGAGAAACCAGTCACTACACCATCTCCAGAAGCCTCCTGTATGGAGAAACCAGTCACTACATTATCTCCAGAAGCCTCCTTTATGGAGAAACCAGTCACTACACTATCTCCAGAAGCCTCCTATATGGAGAAACCAGTCACTACTCTATCTCCAGAACCCTCCTGTGTGGAGAAACCAGTCACTACACCATCTCCAGAAGCCTCCTGTGTGGAGAAACCAATCACTACACTATCTCCAGAAGCCTCCTGTATGGAGAAACCAGTCACTACACTATCTCCAGAAGCCTCCTGTATGGAGAAACCAGTCACTACACTATCTCCAGAAGCCTCCTGTATGGAGAAACCAGTCACTACACTATCTCCAGAAGCCTCCTTTATGGAGAAACCAGTCACTACACTATCTCCAGAAGCCTCCTGTATGGAGAAACCAGTCACTACACTATCTCCAGATGCCTCCTGTATGGAGAAACTAGTCACTACACTATCTCCAGAAAACTCCTGTATGGAGAAGCCAGTCACTACACTATCTCCAGACACCTCCTGTATGGAGAAACCAGTCACTACACTATCTCCAGAAGCCTCCTGTATGGAGAAGCCAGTCACTACACTATCTCCAGACACCTCCTGTATGGAGAAACCAGTCACTACACTATCTCCAGAAGCCTCCTGTATGGAGAAACCTGTCACTACACTATCTCCAGAAGCCTCCTGTATGGAGAAACCAGTCACTACACTATCTCCAGAAGACTCCTGTATGGAGAAACCAGTCACTACACTATCTCCAGAAGCCTCCTGTATGGAGAAACCAGTCACTACACTAACTCCAGAAGCCTCCTGTATGGAGAAACTAGTAACTACACTATCTCCAGAAGCCTCCTGTATGGAGAAACCAGTTACTACACTATCTCCAGAAGCCTCCTGTATGGAGAAACCAGTCACTACACTATCTCCAGAAGCATCCTGTATGGAGAAACCAGTCACTACACTATCTCCATATGCCTCCTGTATGGAGAAACCAGTCACTAAACTATCTCCAGATGCCTCCTGTATGGAGAAACCAGTCACTACACTATCTCCAGATGCCTCCTGTATGGAGAAACCAGTCACTACACTATCTCCAGAAGCCTCCTGTATGGAGAAATCAGTCACTACACTATCTCCAGATGCCTCCTGTATGGAGAAACCAGTCACTGCACTATCTCCAGAAGCCTCCTGTATGGAGAAACCAGTCACTACACTATCTCCAGAAGCCTCCTGTATGGAGAAACCAGTCACTACACTATCTCCAGATGCCCCCTGTATGGAGAAACCAGTCACTACACTATCTCCAGAGAACTCCTGTATGGAGAAGCCAGTCACTACACTATCTCCAGACACCTCCTGTATGGAGAAACCAGTCACTACACTATCTCCAGAAGCCTCCTGTATGGAGAAACCTGTCACTACACTATCTCCAGAAGCCTCCTGTATGGAGAAACCAGTCACTACACTATCTCCAGAAGCCTACTGTATGGAGAAACCAGTCACTACACTATCTCCAGAAGCCTCCTCTATGGAGAAACCAGTCACTACACTATCTCCAGAAGCATCCTGTATGGAGAAACCAGTCACTACACTATCTCCAGATGCCTCCTGTATGGAGAAACCAGTCACTAAACTATCTCCAGATGCCTCCTGTATGGAGAAACCAGTCACTACACTATCTCCAGATGCCTCCTGTATGGAGAAATCAGTCACTACACTATCTCCAGAAGCCTCCTGTATGGAGAAACCAGTCACTACACTATCTCCAGATGCCTCCTGTATGAAGAAACCAGTCACTACACTATCTCCAGAAGCCTCCTGTATGGAGAACCCAGTCACTACACTACTCCCGAAGCTTCCTGTATGGAGAAACCAGTCACTACACTATCTCCAGATACCTCCTGTATGGAGAACCCAGTCACTACACTATCTCCAGAAGCCTCCTGAATGGAGAAACCAGTCACTACACTATCTCCAGAAGTCTCCTGCATGGAGAAACCAGTCACTACACTATCTCCAGAAGCCTCCTGTATGGAGAACCCAGTCACTACACTACTCCAGAAGCTTCCTGTATGGAGAAACCAGACACTACACTATCTCCAGACACCTCCTGTATGGAGAAACCAGTCACTACACTATCTCCAGAAGCCTCCTGTAGGGAGAAACCACTCACTACACTACCTTCAGAAGCCTCCTGTATGGAGAAACCAGTCACTACACTATCTCCAGAAGCCTCCTGTATGGAGAAACCAGTCACTACACTATCTCCAGAAGTCTCCTGTATGGAGAAACCAGTCACTACACTATCTCCAGAAGCCTCCTGTATGGAGAAACCAGTCACTACACTATCTCCAGAAGCCTCCTGTATGGAGAAACCAGTCACTACACTATCTCCAGACACCTCCTGTATGGAGAAACCAGTCACTACACTATCTCCAGAAGCCTCCTGTATGGAGAAACCAGTCACTACACTATCTCCAGAAGCCTCCTGTATGGAGAAACCAGTCACTACACTATCTCCAGAAGCCTCCTGTATGGAGAAACCAGTAACTACACTATCTCCAGAAGCCTCCTGTATGGAGAAACCAGTCACTACACTATCTCCAGAAGCCTCCTGTATGGAGAAACCAGTCACTACACTATCTCCAGAAGCATCCTGTATGGAGAAACCAGTCACTACACTATCTCCATATGCCTCCTGTATGGAGAAACCAGTCACTAAACTATCTCCAGATGCCTCCTGTATGGAGAAACCAGTCACTACACTATCTCCAGATGCCTCCTGTATGGAGAAACCAGTCACTACACTATCTCCAGAAGCCTCCTGTATGGAGAAATCAGTCACTACACTATCTCCAGATGCCTCCTGTATGGAGAAACCAGTCACTGCACTATCTCCAGAAGCCTCCTGTATGGAGAAACCAGTCACTACACTATCTCCAGAAGCCTTCTGTATGGAGAAACCAGTCACTACACTATCTCCAGATGCCCCCTGTATGGGGAAACCAGTCACTACACTATATCCAGAGAACTCCTGTATGGAGAAGCCAGTCACTACACTATCTCCAGACACCTCCTGTATGGAGAAACCAGTCACTACACTATCTCCAGAAGCCTCCTGTATGGAGAAACCAGTCACTAAACTATCTCCAGATGCCTCCTGTATGGAGAAACCAGTCACTACACTATCTCCAGATGCCTCCTGTATGGAGAAATCAGTCACTACACTATCTCCAGAAGCCTCCTGTATGGAGAAACCAGTCACTACACTATCTCCAGATGCCTCCTGTATGAAGAAACCAGTCACTACACTATCTCCAGAAGCCTCCTGTATGGAGAACCCAGTCACTACACTACTCCCGAAGCTTCCTGTATGGAGAAACCAGTCACTACACTATCTCCAGATACCTCCTGTATGGAGAACCCAGTCACTACACTATCTCCAGAAGCCTCCTGAATGGAGAAACCAGTCACTACACTATCTCCAGAAGTCTCCTGCATGGAGAAACCAGTCACTACACTATCTCCAGAAGCCTCCTGTATGGAGAACCCAGTCACTACACTACTCCAGAAGCTTCCTGTATGGAGAAACCAGACACTACACTATCTCCAGACACCTCCTGTATGGAGAAACCAGTCACTACACTATCTCCAGAAGCTTCCTGTATGGAGAAACCAGTCACTACACTATCTCCAGAAGCCTCCTGTATGGAGAAACCAGTCACTACACTATCTCCAGAAGTCTCCTGCATGGAGAAACCAGTCACTACACTATCTCCAGAAGCCTCCTGTATGGAGAACCCAGTCACTACACTACTCCAGAAGCTTCCTGTATGGAGAAACCAGTCACTACACTATCTCCAGACACCTCCTGTATGGAGAAACCAGTCACTACACTATCTCCAGAAGCCTCCTGTAGGGAGAAACCAGTCACTGCACTACCTTCAGAAGCCTCCTGTATGGAGAAACCAGTCACTACACTATCTCCAGAAGCCTCCTGTATGGAGAAACCAGTCACTACACTATCTCCAGAAGTCTCCTGTATGGAGAAACCAGTCACTACACTATCTCCAGAAGCCTCCTGTATGGAGAAACCAGTCACTACACTATCTCCAGAAGCCTCCTGTATGGAGAAACCAGTCACTACACTATCTCCAGACACGTCCTGTATGGAGAAACCAGTCACTACACTATCTCCAGAAGCCTCCTGTATGGAGAAACCAGTCACTACACTATCTCCAGAAGCCTCCTGTATGGAGAAACCAGTCACTACACTATCTCCAGAAGCATCCTGTATGGAGAAACCAGTAACTACACTATCTCCAGAAGCCTCCTGTATGGAGAAACCAGTCACTACACTATCTCCAGAAGCCTCCTGCATGGAGAAACCAGTCACTACACTATCACCAGAAGAATCCTGTATGGAGAAACCAGTCACTACACTATCTCCATATGCCTCCTGTATGGAGAAACCAGTCACTAAACTATCTCCAGATGCCTCCTGTATGGAGAAACCAGTCACTACACTATCTCCAGATGCCTCCTGTATGGAGAAACCAGTCACTACACTATCTCCAGAAGCCTCCTGTATGGAGAAATCAGTCACTACACTATCTCCAGATGCCTCCTGTATGGAGAACCCAGTCACTACACTACTCCCGAAGCTTCCTGTATGGAGAAACCAGTCACTACACTATCTCCAGATACCTCCTGTATGGAGAACCCAGTCACTACACTATCTCCAGAAGCCTCCTGAATGGAGAAACCAGTCACTACACTATCTCCAGAAGTCTCCTGCATGGAGAAACCAGTCACTACACTATCTCCAGAAGCCTCCTGTATGGAGAACCCAGTCACTACACTACTCCAGAAGCTTCCTGTATGGAGAAACCAGACACTACACTATCTCCAGACACCTCCTGTATGGAGAAACCAGTCACTACACTATCTCCAGAAGCCTCCTGTAGGGAGAAACCACTCACTACACTACCTTCAGAAGCCTCCTGTATGGAGAAACCAGTCACTACACTATCTCCAGAAGCCTCCTGTATGGAGAAACCAGTCACTACACTATCTCCAGAAGTCTCCTGTATGGAGAAACCAGTCACTACACTATCTCCAGAAGCCTCCTGTATGGAGAAACCAGTCACTACACTATCTCCAGAAGCCTCCTGTATGGAGAAACCAGTCACTACACTATCTCCAGACACGTCCTGTATGGAGAAACCAGTCACTACACTATCTCCAGAAGCCTCCTGTATGGAGAAACCAGTCACTACACTATCTCCAGAAGCCTCCTGTATGGAGAAACCAGTCACTACACTATCTCCAGAAGCATCCTGTATGGAGAAACCAGTAACTACACTATCTCCAGAAGCCTCCTGTATGGAGAAACCAGTCACTACACTATCTCCAGAAGCCTCCTGCATGGAGAAACCAGTCACTACACTATCACCAGAAGAATCCTGTATGGAGAAACCAGTCACTACACTATCTCCATATGCCTCCTGTATGGAGAAACCAGTCACTAAACTATCTCCAGATGCCTCCTGTATGGAGAAACCAGTCACTACACTATCTCCAGATGCCTCCTGTATGGAGAAACCAGTCACTACACTATCTCCAGAAGCCTCCTGTATGGAGAAATCAGTCACTACACTATCTCCAGATGCCTCCTGTATGGAGAACCCAGTCACTACACTACTCCCGAAGCTTCCTGTATGGAGAAACCAGTCACTACACTATCTCCAGATACCTCCTGTATGGAGAACCCAGTCACTACACTATCTCCAGAAGCCTCCTGAATGGAGAAACCAGTCACTACACTATCTCCAGAAGTCTCCTGCATGGAGAAACCAGTCACTACACTATCTCCAGAAGCCTCCTGTATGGAGAACCCAGTCACTACACTACTCCAGAAGCTTCCTGTATGGAGAAACCAGACACTACACTATCTCCAGACACCTCCTGTATGGAGAAACCAGTCACTGCACTATCTCCAGAAGCCTCCTGTAGGGAGAAACCACTCACTACACTACCTTCAGAAGCCTCCTGTATGGAGAAACCAGTCACTACACTATCTCCAGAAGCCTCCTGTATGGAGAAACCAGTCACTACACTATCTCCAGAAGTCTCCTGTATGGAGAAACCAGTCACTACACTATCTCCAGAAGCCTCCTGTATGGAGAAACCAGTCACTACACTATCTCCAGAAGCCTCCTGTATGGAGAAACCAGTCACTACACTATCTCCAGACACCTCCTGTATGGAGAAACCAGTCACTACACTATCTCCAGAAGCCTCCTGTATGGAGAAACCAGTCACTACACTATCTCCAGAAGCCTCCTGTATGGAGAAACCAGTCACTACACTATCTCCAGAAGCCTCCTGTATGGAGAAACCAGTAACTACACTATCTCCAGAAGCCTCCTGTATGGAGAAACCAGTCACTACACTATCTCCAGAAGCCTCCTGTATGGAGAAACCAGTCACTACACTATCTCCAGAAGCATCCTGTATGGAGAAACCAGTCACTACACTATCTCCATATGCCTCCTGTATGGAGAAACCAGTCACTAAACTATCTCCAGATGCCTCCTGTATGGAGAAACCAGTCACTACACTATCTCCAGATGCCTCCTGTATGGAGAAACCAGTCACTACACTATCTCCAGAAGCCTCCTGTATGGAGAAATCAGTCACTACACTATCTCCAGATGCCTCCTGTATGGAGAAACCAGTCACTGCACTATCTCCAGAAGCCTCCTGTATGGAGAAACCAGTCACTACACTATCTCCAGAAGCCTTCTGTATGGAGAAACCAGTCACTACACTATCTCCAGATGCCCCCTGTATGGGGAAACCAGTCACTACACTATATCCAGAGAACTCCTGTATGGAGAAGCCAGTCACTACACTATCTCCAGACACCTCCTGTATGGAGAAACCAGTCACTACACTATCTCCAGAAGCCTCCTGTATGGAGAAACCAGTCACTAAACTATCTCCAGATGCCTCCTGTATGGAGAAACCAGTCACTACACTATCTCCAGATGCCTCCTGTATGGAGAAATCAGTCACTACACTATCTCCAGAAGCCTCCTGTATGAAGAAACCAGTCACTACACTATCTCCAGATGCCTCCTGTATGAAGAAACCAGTCACTACACTATCTCCAGAAGCCTCCTGTATGGAGAACCCAGTCACTACACTACTCCCGAAGCTTCCTGTATGGAGAAACCAGTCACTACACTATCTCCAGATACCTCCTGTATGGAGAACCCAGTCACTACACTATCTCCAGAAGCCTCCTGAATGGAGAAACCAGTCACTACACTATCTCCAGAAGTCTCCTGCATGGAGAAACCAGTCACTACACTATCTCCAGAAGCCTCCTGTATGGAGAACCCAGTCACTACACTACTCCAGAAGCTTCCTGTATGGAGAAACCAGACACTACACTATCTCCAGACACCTCCTGTATGGAGAAACCAGTCACTACACTATCTCCAGAAGCCTCCTGTAGGGAGAAACCACTCACTACACTACCTTCAGAAGCCTCCTGTATGGAGAAACCAGTCACTACACTATCTCCAGAAGCCTCCTGTATGGAGAAACCAGTCACTACACTATCTCCAGAAGTCTCCTGTATGGAGAAACCAGTCACTACACTATCTCCAGAAGCCTCCTGTATGGAGAAACCAGTCACTACACTATCTCCAGAAGCCTCCTGTATGGAGAAACCAGTCACTACACTATCTCCAGACACCTCCTGTATGGAGAAACCAGTCACTACACTATCTCCAGAAGCCTCCTGTATGGAGAAACCAGTCACTACACTATCTCCAGAAGCCTCCTGTATGGAGAAACCAGTCACTACACTATCTCCAGAAGCCTCCTGTATGGAGAAACCAGTAACTACACTATCTCCAGAAGCCTCCTGTATGGAGAAACCAGTCACTACACTATCTCCAGAAGCCTCCTGTATGGAGAAACCAGTCACTACACTATCTCCAGAAGCATCCTGTATGGAGAAACCAGTCACTACACTATCTCCATATGCCTCCTGTATGGAGAAACCAGTCACTAAACTATCTCCAGATGCCTCCTGTATGGAGAAACCAGTCACTACACTATCTCCAGATGCCTCCTGTATGGAGAAACCAGTCACTACACTATCTCCAGAAGCCTCCTGTATGGAGAAATCAGTCACTACACTATCTCCAGATGCCTCCTGTATGGAGAAACCAGTCACTGCACTCTCTCCAGAAGCCTCCTGTATGGAGAAACCAGTCACTACACTATCTCCAGAAGCTTTCTGTATGGAGAAACCAGTCACTACACTATCTCCAGATGCCCCCTGTATGGGGAAACCAGTCACTACACTATATCCAGAGAACTCCTGTATGGAGAAGCCAGTCACTACACTATCTCCAGACACCTCCTGTATGGAGAAACCAGTCACTACACTATCTCCAGAAGCCTCCTGTATGGAGAAACCAGTCACTACACTATCTCCAGAAGCCTCCTGTATAGAGAAACCTGTCACTACACTATCTCCAGAAGCCTCCTGTATGGAGAAACCAGTCACTACAATATCTCCAGAAGCCTACTGTATGGAGAAACCAGTCACTACACTATCTCCATTAGCCTCCTGTATGGAGAAACCATTAACTACACTATCTCCAGAAGACTCCTGTATGGAGAAACCAGTCACTACACTATCTCCAGAAGCCTCTTGTATGGAGAAACCAGTCACTACACTATCTCCAGGAGCCTCCTGTATGGAGAAACCAGTCACTACACTATCTCCAGAAGCCTCCTGTATGGAGAAACCAGTCACTACACTATCTCCAGAAGCATCCTGTATGGAGAAACCAGTCACTACACTATCTCCAGATGCCTCCTGTATGGAGAAACCAGTCACTAAACTATCTCCAGATGCCTCCTGTATGGAGAAACCAGTCACTACACTATCTCCAGATGCCTCCTGTATGGAGAAACCAGTCACTAAACTATCTCCAGATGCCTCCTGTATGGAGAAACCAGTCACTACACTATCTCCAGATGCCTCCTGTATGGAGAAACCAGTCACAACACTATCTCCAGAAGCCTCCTGTATGGAGAAACCAGTCACTACACTATCTCCAGATGCCTCCTGTATGGAGAAATTAGTCACTACACTATCTCCAGAAGCCTCCTGTATGGAGAACCCAGTCACTACACTACTCCCGAAGCTTCCTGTATGGAGAAACCAGTCACTACACTATCTCCAGATACCTCCTGTATGGAGAACCCAGTCACTACACTATCTCCAGAAGCCTCCTGAATGGAGAAACCAGTCACTACACTATCTCCAGAAGTCTCCTGCATGGAGAAACCAGTCACTACACTATCTCCAGAAGCCTCCTGTATGGAGAACCCAGTCACTACACTACTCCAGAAGCTTCCTGTATGGAGAAACCAGTCACTACACTATCTCCAGACACCTCCTGTATGGAGAAACCAGTCACTACACTATCTCCAGAAGCCTCCTGTAGGGAGAAACCAGTCACTACACTACCTTCAGAAGCCTCCTGTATGGAGAAACCAGTCACTACACTATCTCCAGAAGCCTCCTGTATGGAGAAACCAGTCACTACACTATCTCCAGAAGTCTCCTGTATG
This sequence comes from Phyllobates terribilis, assembly GCF_046119375.1. Classification (NCBI taxonomy): domain Eukaryota; kingdom Metazoa; phylum Chordata; class Amphibia; order Anura; family Dendrobatidae; genus Phyllobates; species Phyllobates terribilis. The sequence goes on along the minus strand of NW_027362761.1, from coordinate 1,238,417,654 downwards.
GAGAAACCAGTCACTACACTATCTCCAGAAGCCTCCTGTATGGAGAAACCAGTCACTACACTATCTCCAGAAGCCTCCTGTATGGAGAAACCAGTCACTACACTATCTCCAGAAGTCTCCTGCATGGAGAAACCAGTCACTACACTATCTCCAGAAGCCTCCTGTATGGAGAACCCAGTCACTACACTACTCCAGAAGCTTCCTGTATGGAGAAACCAGTCACTACACTATCTCCAGACACCTCCTGTATGGAGAAACCAGTCACTACACTATCTCCAGAAGCCTCCTGTAGGGAGAAACCAGTCACTGCACTACCTTCAGAAGCCTCCTGTATGGAGAAACCAGTCACTACACTATCTCCAGAAGCCTCCTGTATGGAGAAACCAGTCACTACACTATCTCCAGAAGTCTCCAGTATGGAGAAACCAGTCACTACACTATCTCCAGAAGCCTCCTGTATGGAGAAACCAGTCACTACACTATCTCCAGAAGCCTCCTGTATGGAGAAACCAGTCACTACACTATCTCCAGACACGTCCTGTATGGAGAAACCAGTCACTACACTATCTCCAGAAGCCTCCTGTATGGAGAAACCAGTCACTACACTATCTCCAGAAGCCTCCTGTATGGAGAAACCAGTCACTACACTATCTCCAGAAGCATCCTGTATGGAGAAACCAGTAACTACACTATCTCCAGAAGCCTCCTGTATGGAGAAACCAGTCACTACACTATCTCCAGAAGCCTCCTGCATGGAGAAACCAGTCACTACACTATCACCAGAAGAATCCTGTATGGAGAAACCAGTCACTACACTATCTCCATATGCCTCCTGTATGGAGAAACCAGTCACTAAACTATCTCCAGATGCCTCCTGTATGGAGAAACCAGTCACTACACTATCTCCAGATGCCTCCTGTATGGAGAAACCAGTCACTACACTATCTCCAGAAGCCTCCTGTATGGAGAAATCAGTCACTACACTATCTCCAGATGCCTCCTGTATGGAGAAACCAGTCACTGCACTATCTCCAGAAGCCTCCTGTATGGAGAAACCAGTCACTACACTATCTCCAGAAGCCTTCTGTATGGAGAAACCAGTCACTACACTATCTCCAGAGAACTCCTGTATGGAGAAGCCAGTCACTACACTATCTCCAGACACCTCCTGTATGGAGAAACCAGTCACTACACTATCTCCAGAAGCCTCCTGTATGGAGAAACCAGTCACTACACTATCTCCAGAAGCCTCCTGTATGGAGAAACCTGTCACTACACTATCTCCAGAAGCCTCCTGTATGGAGAAACCAGTCACTACACTATCTCCAGAAGCCTACTGTATGGAGAAACCAGTCACTACACTATCTCCAGAAGCCTCCTGTATGGAGAAACCATTAACTACACTATCTCCAGAAGACTCCTGTATGGAGAAACCAGTCACTACACTATCTCCAGAAGCCTCCTGTATGGAGAAACCAGTCACTACACTATCTCCAAGAGCCTCCTGTATGGAGAAACCAGTCACTACACTATCTCCAGAAGCCTCCTGTATGGAGAAACCAGTCACTACACTATCTCCAGAAGCATCCTGTATGGAGAAACCAGTCACTACACTATCTCCAGATGCCTCCTGTATGGAGAAACCAGTCACTAAACTATCTCCAGATGCCTCCTGTATGGAGAAACCAGTCACTACACTATCTCCAGATGCCTCCTGTATGGAGAAACCAGTCACTACACTATATCCAGAAGCCTCTTGTATGGAGAAACCAGTCACTACACTATCTCCAGAAGCCTCCTGTATGGAGAAACCAGTCACTACACTATCTCCAGAAGCCTCTTGTATGGAGAAACCAGTCACTACACTATCTCCAGACACCTCCTGTATGGAGAAACCAGTCACTACACTATCTCCAGAAGCCTCCTGTATGGAGAAACCAGACACTACACTATCTCCAGAAGCCTCCTTTATGGAGAAACCAGTCACTACACTATCTCCACAAGCCTCCTGTATTGAGAAACCAGTCACTACACTATCTCCAGAAGCCTCCTATATGGAGAAACCAGTCACTACTCTATCTCCAGAACCCTCCTGTGTGGAGAAACCAGTCACAACACCATCTCCAGAAGCCTCCTGTGTGGAGAAACTAGTCACTACACTATCTGCAGAAGCCTCCTGTATGGAGAAACCAGTCACTACACTATCTCCAGAAGCCTCCTGTATGGAGAAACCAGTCACTACACTATCTCCAGAAGCCTCCTGTATGGAGAAACCAGTCACTACATTATCTCCAGAAGCCTCCTTTATGGAGAAACCAGTCACTACACTATCTCCAGAATCCTCCTATATGGAGAAACCAGTCACTACTCTATCTCCAGAACCCTCCTGTGTGGAGAAACCAGTCACTACACCATCTCCAGAAGCCTCCTGTGTGGAGAAACTAGTCACTACACTATCTCCAGAAGCCTCCTGTATGGAGAAACCAATCACTACACTATCTCCAGAAGCCTCCTGTATGGAGAAACCAGTCACTACACTATCTCCAGAAGCCTCCTGTATGGAGAAACCAGTCACTACACTATCTCCAGAAGCCTCCTTTATGGAGAAACCAGTCACTACACTATCTCCAGAAGCCTCCTGTATGGAGAAACCAGTCACTACACTATCTCCAGATGCCTCCTGTATGGAGAAACTAGTCACTACACTATCTCCAGAGAACTCCTGTATGGAGAAGCCAGTCACTACACTATCTCCAGACACCTCCTGTATGGAGAAACCAGTCACTACACTATCTCCAGAAGCCTCCTGTATGGAGAAACCAGTCACTACACTATCTCCAGAAGCCTCCTGTATGGAGAAACCTGTCACTACACTATCTCCAGAAGCCTCCTGTATGGAGAAACCAGTCACTACACTATCTCCAGAAGACTCCTGTATGGAGAAACCAGTCACTACACTATCTCCAGAAGCCTCCTGTATGGAGAAACCAGTCACTACACTATCTCCAGAAGCCTCCTGTATGGAGAAACCAGTAACTACACTATCTCCAGAAGCCTCCTGTATGGAGAAACCAGTCACTACACTATCTCCAGAAGCCTCCTGTATGGAGAAACCAGTCACTACACTATCTCCAGAAGCATCCTGTATGGAGAAAGCAGTCACTACACTATCTCCATATGCCTCCTGTATGGAGAAACCAGTCACTAAACTATCTCCAGATGCCTCCTGTATGGAGAAACCAGTCAATACACTATCTCCAGATGCCTCCTGTATGGAGAAACCAGTCACTACACTATCTCCAGAAGCCTCCTGTATGGAGAAATCAGTCACTACACTATCTCCAGATGCCTCCTGTATGGAGAAACCAGTCACTGCACTATCTCCAGAAGCCTCCTGTATGGAGAAACCAGTCACTACACTATCTCCAGAAGCCTCCTGTATGGAGAAACCAGTCACTACACTATCTCCAGATGCCCCCTGTATGGAGAAACCAGTCACTACACTATCTCCAGAGAACTCCTGTATGGAGAAGCCAGTCACTACACTATCTCCAGACACCTCCTGTATGGAGAAACCAGTCACCACACTATCTCCAGAAGCCTCCTGTATGGAGAAACCTGTCACTACACTATCTCCAGAAGCCTCCTGTATGGAGAAACCAGTCACTACACTATCTCCAGAAGCCTCCTGTATGGAGAAACCAGTCACTACACTATCTCCAGAAGCCTCCTGTATGGAGAAACCAGTCACTACACTATCTCCAGACACCTCCTGTATGGAGAAACCAGTCACTACACTATCTCCAGAAGCCTCCTGTATGGAGAAACCAGTCACTACACTATCTCCAGAAGCCTCCTGTATGGAGAAACCAGACACTACACTATCTCCAGAAGCCTCCTTTATGGAGAAACCAGTCACTACACTATCTCCAGAAGTCTCCTGTATGGAGAAACCAGTCACTACACTATCTCCAGAAGCCTCCTATATGGAGAAACAAGTCACTACTCTATCTCCAGAACCCTCCTGTGTGGAGAAACCAGTCACTACACCATCTCCAGAAGCCTCCTGTGTGGATAAACTAGTCACTACACTATCTCCAGAAGCCTCCTGTATGGAGAAACCAGTCACTTCACTATCTCCAGAAGCCTCCTGTATGGAGAAACCAGTCACTACACTATCTCCAGAAGCCTCCTGTATGGAGAAACCAGTCACAACACTATCTCCAGACACCTCCTGTATGGAGAAACCAGTCACTACACTATCTCCAGAAGCCTCCTGTATGGAGAAACCAGTCACTACACTATCTCCAGAAGCCTCCTGTGTGGAGAAACCAGTCACTACACTATCTCCAGAAGCCTCCTGTATGGAGAAACCAGTCACTACACTATCTCCAGAAGCCTCCTGTATGGAGAAACCAGTCACTACACTATCTCCAGAAGCCTCTTGTATGGAGAAACCAGTCACTACACTATCTCCAGACACCTCCTGTATGGAGAAACCAGTCACTACACTATCTCCAGAAGCCTCCTGTATGGAGAAACCAGACACTACACTATCTCCAGAAGCCTCCTTTATGGAGAAACCAGTCACTACACTATCTCCACAAGCCTCCTGCATTGAGAAACCAGTCACTACACTATCTCCAGAAGCCTCCTATATGGAGAAACCAGTCACTACTCTATCTCCAGAACCCTCCTGTGTGGAGAAACCAGTCACAACACCATCTCCAGGAGCCTCCTGTGTGGAGAAACTAGTCACTACACTATCTGCAGAAGCCTCCTGTATGGAGAAACCAGTCACTACACTATCTCCAGAAGCCTCCTGTATGGAGAAACCAGTCACTACACTATCTCCAGAAGCCTCCTGTATGGAGAAACCAGTCACTACATTATCTCCAGAAGCCTCCTTTATGGAGAAACCAGTCACTACACTATCTCCAGAAGCCTCCTATATGGAGAAACCAGTCACTACTCTATCTCCAGAACCCTCCTGTGTGGAGAAACCAGTCACTACACCATCTCCAGAAGCCTCCTGTGTGGAGAAACCAATCACTACACTATCTCCAGAAGCCTCCTGTATGGAGAAACCAGTCACTACAATATCTCCAGAAGCCTCCTGTATGGAGAAACCAGTCACTACACTATCTCCAGAAGCCTCCTGTATGGAGAAACCAGTCACTACACTATCTCCAGAAGCCTCCTTTATGGAGAAACCAGTCACTACACTATCTCCAGGAGCCTCCTGTATGGAGAAACCAGTCACTACACTATCTCCAGATGCCTCCTGTATGGAGAAACTAGTCACTACACTATCTCCAGAGAACTCCTGTATGGAGAAGCCAGTCACTACACTATCTCCAGACACCTCCTGTATGGAGAAACCAGTCACTACACTATCTCCAGAAGCCTCCTGTATGGAGAAACCAGTCACTACACTATCTCCAGAAGCCTCCTGTATGGAGAAACCTGTCACTACACTATCTCCAGAAGCCTCCTGTATGGAGAAACCAGTCACTACACTATCTCCAGAAGACTCCTGTATGGAGAAACCAGTCACTACACTATCTCCAGAAGCCTCCTGTATGGAGAAACCAGTCACTACACTAACTCCAGAAGCCTCCTGTATGGAGAAACTAGTAACTACACTATCTCCAGAAGCCTCCTGTATGGAGAAACCAGTCACTACACTATCTCCAGAAGCCTCCTGTATGGAGAAACCAGTCACTACACTATCTCCAGAAGCATCCTGTATGGAGAAACCAGTCACTACACTATCTCCATATGCCTCCTGTATGGAGAAACCAGTCACTAAACTATCTCCAGATGCCTCCTGTATGGAGAAACCAGTCACTACACTATCTCCAGATGCCTCCTGTATGGAGAAACCAGTCACTACACTATCTCCAGAAGCCTCCTGTATGGAGAAATCAGTCACTACACTATCTCCAGATGCCTCCTGTATGGAGAAACCAGTCACTGCACTATCTCCAGAAGCCTCCTGTATGGAGAAACCAGTCACTACACTATCTCCAGAAGCCTCCTGTATGGAGAAACCAGTCACTACACTATCTCCAGATGCCCCCTGTATGGAGAAACCAGTCACTACACTATCTCCAGAGAACTCCTGTATGGAGAAGCCAGTCACTACACTATCTCCAGACACCTCCTGTATGGAGAAACCAGTCACTACACTATCTCCAGAAGCCTCCTGTATGGAGAAACCTGTCACTACACTATCTACAGAAGCCTCCTGTATGGAGAAACCAGTCACTACACTATCTCCAGAAGCCTACTGTATGGAGAAACCAGTCACTACACTATCTCCAGAAGCCTCCTCTATGGAGAAACCAGTCACTACACTATCTCCAGAAGCATCCTGTATGGAGAAACCAGTCACTACACTATCTCCAGATGCCTCCTGTATGGAGAAACCAGTCACTAAACTATCTCCAGATGCCTCCTGTATGGAGAAACCAGTCACTACACTATCTCCAGATGCCTCCTGTATGGAGAAATCAGTCACTACACTATCTCCAGAAGCCTCCTGTATGGAGAAACCAGTCACTACACTATCTCCAGATGCCTCCTGTATGAAGAAACCAGTCACTACACTATCTCCAGAAGCCTCCTGTATGGAGAACCCAGTCACTACACTACTCCCGAAGCTTCCTGTATGGAGAAACCAGTCACTACACTATCTCCAGATACCTCCTGTATGGAGAACCCAGTCACTACACTATCTCCAGAAGCCTCCTGAATGGAGAAACCAGTCACTACACTATCTCCAGAAGTCTCCTGCATGGAGAAACCAGTCACTACACTATCTCCAGAAGCCTCCTGTATGGAGAACCCAGTCACTACACTACTCCAGAAGCTTCCTGTATGGAGAAACCAGACACTACACTATCTCCAGACACCTCCTGTATGGAGAAACCAGTCACTACACTATCTCCAGAAGCCTCCTGTAGGGAGAAACCACTCACTACACTACCTTCAGAAGCCTCCTGTATGGAGAAACCAGTCACTACACTATCTCCAGAAGCCTCCTGTATGGAGAAACCAGTCACTACACTATCTCCAGAAGTCTCCTGTATGGAGAAACCAGTCACTACACTATCTCCAGAAGCCTCCTGTATGGAGAAACCAGTCACTACACTATCTCCAGAAGCCTCCTGTATGGAGAAACCAGTCACTACACTATCTCCAGACACCTCCTGTATGGAGAAACCAGTCACTACACTATCTCCAGAAGCCTCCTGTATGGAGAAACCAGTCACTACACTATCTCCAGAAGCCTCCTGTATGGAGAAACCAGTCACTACACTATCTCCAGAAGCCTCCTGTATGGAGAAACCAGTAACTACACTATCTCCAGAAGCCTCCTGTATGGAGAAACCAGTCACTACACTATCTCCAGAAGCCTCCTGTATGGAGAAACCAGTCACTACACTATCTCCAGAAGCATCCTGTATGGAGAAACCAGTCACTACACTATCTCCATATGCCTCCTGTATGGAGAAACCAGTCACTAAACTATCTCCAGATGCCTCCTGTATGGAGAAACCAGTCACTACACTATCTCCAGATGCCTCCTGTATGGAGAAACCAGTCACTACACTATCTCCAGAAGCCTCCTGTATGGAGAAATCAGTCACTACACTATCTCCAGATGCCTCCTGTATGCAGAAACCAGTCACTGCACTATCTCCAGAAGCCTCCTGTATGGAGAAACCAGTCACTACACTATCTCCAGAAGCCTTCTGTATGGAGAAACCAGTCACTACACTATCTCCAGATGCCCCCTGTATGGGGAAACCAGTCACTACACTATATCCAGAGAACTCCTGTATGGAGAAGCCAGTCACTACACTATCTCCAGACACCTCCTGTATGGAGAAACCAGTCACTACACTATCTCCAGAAGCCTCCTGTATGGAGAAACCAGTCACTAAACTATCTCCAGATGCCTCCTGTATGGAGAAACCAGTCACTACACTATCTCCAGATGCCTCCTGTATGGAGAAATCAGTCACTACACTATCTCCAGAAGCCTCCTGTATGGAGAAACCAGTCACTACACTATCTCCAGATGCCTCCTGTATGAAGAAACCAGTCACTACACTATCTCCAGAAGCCTCCTGTATGGAGAACCCAGTCACTACACTACTCCCGAAGCTTCCTGTATGGAGAAACCAGTCACTACACTATCTCCAGATACCTCCTGTATGGAGAACCCAGTCACTACACTATCTCCAGAAGCCTCCTGAATGGAGAAACCAGTCACTACACTATCTCCAGAAGTCTCCTGCATGGAGAAACCAGTCACTACACTATCTCCAGAAGCCTCCTGTATGGAGAACCCAGTCACTACACTACTCCAGAAGCTTCCTGTATGGAGAAACCAGACACTACACTATCTCCAGACACCTCCTGTATGGAGAAACCAGTCACTACACTATCTCCAGAAGCCTCCTGTAGGGAGAAACCACTCACTACACTACCTTCAGAAGCCTCCTGTATGGAGAAACCAGTCACTACACTATCTCCAGAAGCCTCCTGTATGGAGAAACCAGTCACTACACTATCTCCAGAAGTCTCCTGTATGGAGAAACCAGTCACTACACTATCTCCAGAAGCCTCCTGTATGGAGAAACCAGTCACTACACTATCTCCAGAAGCCTCCTGTATGGAGAAACCAGTCACTACACTATCTCCAGACACCTCCTGTATGGAGAAACCAGTCACTACACTATCTCCAGAAGCCTCCTGTATGGAGAAACCAGTCACTACACTATCTCCAGAAGCCTCCTGTATGGAGAAACCAGTCACTACACTATCTCCAGAAGCCTCCTGTATGGAGAAACCAGTAACTACACTATCTCCAGAAGCCTCCTGTATGGAGAAACCAGTCACTACACTATCTCCAGAAGCCTCCTGTATGGAGAAACCAGTCACTACACTATCTCCAGAAGCATCCTGTATGGAGAAACCAGTCACTACACTATCTCCATATGCCTCCTCTATGGAGAAACCAGTCACTAAACTATCTCCAGATGCCTCCTGTATGGAGAAACCAGTCACTACACTATCTCCAGATGCCTCCTGTATGGAGAAACCAGTCACTACACTATCTCCAGAAGCCTCCTGTATGGAGAAATCAGTCACTACACTATCTCCAGATGCCTCCTGTATGGAGAAACCAGTCACTGCACTATCTCCAGAAGCCTCCTGTATGGAGAAACCAGTCACTACACTATCTCCAGAAGCCTTCTGTATGGAGAAACCAGTCACTACACTATCTCCAGATGCCCCCTGTATGGGGAAACCAGTCACTACACTATATCCAGAGAACTCCTGTATGGAGAAGCCAGTCACTACACTATCTCCAGACACCTCCTGTATGGAGAAACCAGTCACTACACTATCTCCAGAAGCCTCCTGTATGGAGAAACCAGTCACTACACTATCTCCAGAAGCCTCCTGTATAGAGAAACCTGTCACTACACTATCTCCAGAAGCCTCCTGTATGGAGAAACCAGTCACTACAATATCTCCAGAAGCCTACTGTATGGAGAAACCAGTCACTAAACTATCTCCAGATGCCTCCTGTATGGAGAAACCAGTCACTACACTATCTCCAGATGCCTCCTGTATGGAGAAACCAGTCACTAAACTATCTCCAGATGCCTCCTGTATGGAGAAACCAGTCACTACACTATCTCCAGATGCCTCCTGTATGGAGAAACCAGTCACAACACTATCTCCAGAAGCCTCCTGTATGGAGAAACCAGTCACTACACTATCTCCAGATGCCTCCTGTATGGAGAAATTAGTCACTACACTATCTCCAGAAGCCTCCTGTATGGAGAACCCAGTCACTACACTACTCCCGAAGCTTCCTGTATGGAGAAACCAGTCACTACACTATCTCCAGATACCTCCTGTATGGAGAACCCAGTCACTACACTATCTCCAGAAGCCTCCTGAATGGAGAAACCAGTCACTACACTATCTCCAGAAGTCTCCTGCATGGAGAAACCAGTCACTACACTATCTCCAGAAGCCTCCTGTATGGAGAACCCAGTCACTACACTACTCCAGAAGCTTCCTGTATGGAGAAACCAGTCACTACACTATCTCCAGACACCTCCTGTATGGAGAAACCAGTCACTACACTATCTCCAGAAGCCTCCTGTAGGGAGAAACCAGTCACTACACTACCTTCAGAAGCCTCCTGTATGGAGAAACCAGTCACTACACTATCTCCAGAAGCCTCCTGTATGGAGAAACCAGTCACTACACTATCTCCAGAAGTCTCCTGTATGGAGAAACCAGTCACTACACTATCTCCAGAAGCCTCCTGTATGGAGAAACCAGTCACTACACTATCTCCAGAAGCCTCCTGTATGGAGAAACCAGTCACTACACTATCTCCAGAAGTCTCCTGCATGGAGAAACCAGTCACTACACTATCTCCAGACACCTCCTGTATGGAGAACCCAGTCACTACACTACTCCAGAAGCTTCCTGTATGGAGAAACCAGTCACTACACTATCTCCAGACACCTCTTGTATGGAGAAACCAGTCACTACACTATCTCCAGAAGCCTCCTGTAGGGAGAAACCAGTCACTGCACTACCTTCAGAAGCCTCCTGTATGGAGAAACCAGTCACTACACTATCTCCAGAAGCCTCCTGTATGGAGAAACCAGTCACTACACTATCTCCAGAAGTCTCCTGTATGGAGAAACCAGTCACTACACTATCTCCAGAAGCCTCCTGTATGGAGAAACCAGTCACTACGCTATCTCCAGAAGCCTCCTGTATGGAGAAACCAGTCACTACACTATCTCCAGACACGTCCTGTATGGAGAAACCAGTCACTACACTATCTCCAGAAGCCTCCTGTATGGAGAAACCAGTCACTACACTATCTCCAGAAGCCTCCTGTATGGAGAAACCAGTCACTACACTATCTCCAGAAGCATCCTGTATGGAGAAACCAGTAACTACACTATCACCAGAAGCCTCCTGTATGGAGAAACCAGTCACTACACTATCTCCAGAAGCCTCCAGCATGGAGAAACCAGTCACTACACTATCACCAGAAGAATCCTGTATGGAGAAACCAGTCACTACACTATCTCCATATGCCTCCTGTATGGAGAAACCAGTCACTAAACTATCTCCAGATGCCTCCTGTATGGAGAAACCAGTCACTACACTATCTCCAGATGCCTCCTGTATGAAGAAACCAGTCACTACACTATCTCCAGAAGCCTCCTGTATGGAGAACCCAGTCACTACACTACTCCCGAAGCTTCCTGTATGGAGAAACCAGTCACTACACTATCTCCAGATACCTCCTGTATGGAGAACCCAGTCACTACACTATCTCCAGAAGCCTCCTGAATGGAGAAACCAGTCACTACACTATCTCCAGAAGTCTCCTGCATGGAGAAACCAGTCACTACACTATCTCCAGAAGCCTCCTGTATGGAGAACCCAGTCACTACACTACTCCAGAAGCTTCCTGTATGGAGAAACCAGACACTACACTATCTCCAGACACCTCCTGTATGGAGAAACCAGTCACTACACTATCTCCAGAAGCCTCCTGTAGGGAGAAACCACTCACTACACTACCTTCAGAAGCCTCCTGTATGGAGAAACCAGTCACTACACTATCTCCAGAAGCCTCCTGTATGGAGAAACCAGTCACTACACTATCTCCAGAAGTCTCCTGTATGGAGAAACCAGTCACTACACTATCTCCAGAAGCCTCCTGTATGGAGAAACCAGTCACTACACTATCTCCAGAAGCCTCCTGTATGGAGAAACCAGTCACTACACTATCTCCAGACACCTCCTGTATGGAGAAACCAGTCACTACACTATCTCCAGAAGCCTCCTGTATGGAGAAACCAGTCACTACACTATCTCCAGAAGCCTCCTGTATGGAGAAACCAGTCACTACACTATCTCCAGAAGCCTCCTGTATGGAGAAACCAGTAACTACACTATCTCCAGAAGCCTCCTGTATGGAGAAACCAGTCACTACACTATCTCCAGAAGCCTCCTGTATGGAGAAACCAGTCACTACACTATCTCCAGAAGCATCCTGTATGGAGAAACCAGTCACTACACTATCTCCATATGCCTCCTGTATGGAGAAACCAGTCACTAAACTATCTCCAGATGCCTCCTGTATGGAGAAACCAGTCACTACACTATCTCCAGATGCCTCCTGTATGGAGAAACCAGTCACTACACTATCTCCAGAAGCCTCCTGTATGGAGAAATCAGTCACTACACTATCTCCAGATGCCTCCTGTATGGAGAAACCAGTCACTGCACTATCTCCAGAAGCCTCCTGTATGGAGAAACCAGTCACTACACTATCTCCAGAAGCCTTCTGTATGGAGAAACCAGTCACTACACTATCTCCAGATGCCCCCTGTATGGGGAAACCAGTCACTACACTATATCCAGAGAACTCCTGTATGGAGAAGCCAGTCACTACACTATCTCCAGACACCTCCTGTATGGAGAAACCAGTCACTACACTATCTCCAGAAGCCTCCTGTATGGAGAAACCAGTCACTACACTATCTCCAGAAGCCTCCTGTATAGAGAAACCTGTCACTACACTATCTCCAGAAGCCTCCTGTATGGAGAAACCAGTCACTACAATATCTCCAGAAGCCTACTGTATGGAGAAACCAGTCACTAAACTATCTCCAGATGCCTCCTGTATGGAGAAACCAGTCACTACACTATCTCCAGATGCCTCCTGTATGGAGAAACCAGTCACTAAACTATCTCCAGATGCCTCCTGTATGGAGAAACCAGTCACTACACTATCTCCAGATGCCTCCTGTATGGAGAAACCAGTCACAACACTATCTCCAGAAGCCTCCTGTATGGAGAAACCAGTCACTACACTATCTCCAGATGCCTCCTGTATGGAGAAATTAGTCACTACACTATCTCCAGAAGCCTCCTGTATGGAGAACCCAGTCACTACACTACTCCCGAAGCTTCCTGTATGGAGAAACCAGTCACTACACTATCTCCAGATACCTCCTGTATGGAGAACCCAGTCACTACACTATCTCCAGAAGCCTCCTGAATGGAGAAACCAGTCACTACACTATCTCCAGAAGTCTCCTGCATGGAGAAACCAGTCACTACACTATCTCCACAAGCCTCCTGTATGGAGAACCCAGTCACTACACTACTCCAGAAGCTTCCTGTATGGAGAAACCAGTCACTACACTATCTCCAGACACCTCCTGTATGGAGAAACCAGTCACTACACTATCTCCAGAAGCCTCCTGTAGGGAGAAACCAGTCACTACACTACCTTCAGAAGCCTCCTGTATGGAGAAACCAGTCACTACACTATCTCCAGAAGCCTCCTGTATGGAGAAACCAGTCACTACACTATCTCCAGAAGTCTCCTGTATGGAGAAACCAGTCACTACACTATCTCCAGAAGCCTCCTGTATGGAGAAACCAGTCACTACACTATCTCCAGAAGCCTCCTGTATGGAGAAACCAGTCACTACACTATCTCCAGAAGTCTCCTGCATGGAGAAACCAGTCACTACACTATCTCCAGACACCTCCTGTATGGAGAACCCAGTCACTACACTACTCCAGAAGCTTCCTGTATGGAGAAACCAGTCACTACACTATCTCCAGACACCTCTTGTATGGAGAAACCAGTCACTACACTATCTCCAGAAGCCTCCTGTAGGGAGAAACCAGTCACTGCACTACCTTCAGAAGCCTCCTGTATGGAGAAACCAGTCACTACACTATCTCCAGAAGCCTCCTGTATGGAGAAACCAGTCACTACACTATCTCCAGAAGTCTCCTGTATGGAGAAACCAGTCACTACACTATCTCCAGAAGCCTCCTGTATGGAGAAACCAGTCACTACACTATCTCCAGAAGCCTCCTGTATGGAGAAACCAGTCACTACACTATCTCCAGACACGTCCTGTATGGAGAAACCAGTCACTACACTATCTCCAGAAGCCTCCTGTATGGAGAAACCAGTCACTACACTATCTCCAGAAGCCTCCTGTATGGAGAAACCAGTCACTACACTATCTCCAGAAGCATCCTGTATGGAGAAACCAGTAACTACACTATCACCAGAAGCCTCCTGTATGGAGAAACCAGTCACTACACTATCTCCAGAAGCCTCCAGCATGGAGAAACCAGTCACTACACTATCACCAGAAGAATCCTGTATGGAGAAACCAGTCACTACACTATCTCCATATGCCTCCTGTATGGAGAAACCAGTCACTAAACTATCTCCAGATGCCTCCTGTATGGAGAAACCAGTCACTACACTATCTCCAGATGCCTCCTGTATGGAGAAACCAGTCACTACACTATCTCCAGAAGCCTCCTGTATGGAGAAATCAGTCACTACACTATCTCCAGATGCCTCCTGTATGGAGAAACCAGTCACTGCACTATCTCCAGAAGCCTCCTGTATGGAGAAACCAGTCACTACACTATCTCCAGAAGCCTTCTGTATGGAGAAACCAGTCACTACACTATCTCCAGAGAACTCCTGTATGGAGAAGCCAGTCACTACACTATCTCCAGACACCTCCTGTATGGAGAAACCAGTCACTACACTATCTCCAGAAGCCTCCTGTATGGAGAAACCAGTCACTACACTATCTCCAGAAGCCTCCTGTATGGAGAAACCTGTCACTACACTATCTCCAGAAGCCTCCTGTATGGAGAAACCAGTCACTACACTATCTCCAGAAGCCTACTGTATGGAGAAACCAGTCACTACACTATCTCCAGAAGCCTCCTGTATGGAGAAACCATTAACTACACTATCTCCAGAAGACTCCTGTATGGAGAAACCAGTCACTACACTATCTCCAGAAGCCTCCTGTATGGAGAAACCAGTCACTACACTATCTCCAAGAGCCTCCTGTATGGAGAAACCAGTCACTACACTATCTCCAGAAGCCTCCTGTATGGAGAAACCAGTCACTACACTATCTCCAGAAGCATCCTGTATGGAGAAACCAGTCACTACACTATCTCCAGATGCCTCCTGTATGGAGAAACCAGTCACTAAACTATCTCCAGATGCCTCCTGTATGGAGAAACCAGTCACTACACTATCTCCAGATGCCTCCTGTATGGAGAAACCAGTCACTACACTATCTCCAGAAGCCTCCTGTATGGAGAAACCAGTCACTACACTATCACCAAATGCCTCCTGTATGGAGAAACCAGTCACTACACTATCTCCAGAAGCCTCCTGTATGGAGAACCCAGTCACTACACTACTACCGAAGCTTCCTGTATGGAGAAACCAGTCACTACACTATCTCCAGATACCTCCTGTATGGAGAACTCAGTCACTACACTATCTCCAGAAGCCTCCTGAATGGAGAAACCAGTCACTACACTATCTCTAGAAGTCTCCTGCATGGAGAAACCAGTCACTACACTATCTCCAGAAGCCTCCTGTATGGAGAACCCAGTCACTACACTACTCCAGAAGCCTCCTGTATGGAGAAACTAGTCACTACACTATCTCCAGACACCTCCTGTATGGAGAAACCAGTCACTACACTATCTCCAGAAGCCTCCTGTATGGAGAAACCAGTCAATACACTATCTCCAGAAGCCTCCTGTATGGAGAAACCAGTCACTACACTATCTCCAGAAGCCTCCTGTATGGAGAAACCAGTCAGTACACTATCTCCAGAAGCCTACTGTATGGAGAAACCAGTCACTACACTATCTCCAGGCACCTCCTGTATGGAGAAACCAGTCACTACACTATCTCCAGAAGCCTACTGTATGGAGAAACCAGACACTACACTATCTCCAGAAGCCTCCTTTATGGAGAAACCAGTCACTACACTATCTCCAGAAGCCTCCTGTATGGAGAAACCAGTCACTACACTATCTCCAGAAGCCTCCTATATGGAGAAACAAGTCACTACACTATCTCCAGAACCCTGCTGTGTGGAGAAACCAGTCACTACACTATCTCCAGAAGCCTCATGTATGGAGAAACCAGTCACTACACTATCTCCAGACACCTCCTGTATGGAGAAACCAATCACTACACTATCTCCAGAAGCCTCCTTTATGGAGAAACCAGTCACTACATTATCTCCAGAAGCCTCCTGTATGGAGAAACCAGTCACTACACTAGCTCCAGAAGCCTCCTGTATGGAGAAACCAGTCACTACACTATCTCCAGAGCCCTCCTGTATGGAGAAATCAGTCACTACACCATCTCCAGAAGCCTCCTGTGTGGAGAAACCAGTCACTACACTATCTCCAGAAGCCTCCTGTATGGAGAAACCAGTCACTACACTATCTCCAGATGCCTCCTGTATGGAGAAACCAGTCACGACACTATCTCCAGAAGCCTCCTGTATGGAGAAACCAGTCACTACACTATCTCCAGAAGCTTCCTGTATGGAGAAACCAGTCACTACACTATCTCCAGACATCTCCTGTTTGGAGAAACCAGTCACTACACTATCTCCAGAAGCCTCCTGTATGGAGAAACCAGTCACTACACTATCTCCAGAAGCCTCCTGTGTGAAGAAACCGTTCAATACACTATCTCCATAAGCCTCCTGTATGGAGAAACCAGTCACTACACTATCTCCAGAAGCCTCTTGTATGGAGAAACCAGTCACTACACTATCTCCAGAAGCCTCCTGTATGGAGAAACCAGTCACTACACTATCTCCAGACACCTCCTGTATGGAGAAACCAGTCACTACACTATCTCCAGAAGCCTCCTGTATGGAGAAACCAGACACTACACTATCTCCAGAAGCCTCCTTTATGGAGAAACCAGTCACTACACTATATCCAGAAGCCTCCTGTATGGAGAAACTAGTCACTACACTATCTCCCGAAGCCTCCTATATGGAGAAACCAGTCACTACTCTATCTCCAGAACCCTCCTGTGTGGAGAAACCAGTCACTACACCATCTCCAGAAGCCTCCTGTATGGAGAAACTGGTCACTACACTATCTCCAGAAGCCTCCTTTATGGAGAAACCAGTCACTACACTATCTCCAGAAGCCTCCTGTATGGAGAAACCAGTCATTACACTATCTCCAGAAGTCTCCTGTATGGAGAAACCAGTCACTACACTATCTCCAGAAGCCTCCTGTATGGAGAAACCAGTCACTACACTATCTCCAGAAGCCTCCTGTATGGAGAAACCAGTCACTACACTATCTCCAGACACCTCCTGTATGGAGAAACCAATCACTACACTATCTCCAGAAGCCTCCTATATGGAGAAACCAGTCACTACACTATCTCCAGAAGCCTCCTTTATGGAGAAACCAGTCACTACACTATCTCCAGAAGCCTCCTGTATGGAGAAACCAGTCACTACACTATCTCCAGATGCCTCCTGTATGGAGAAACCAGTCACTACACTATCTCCAGAGAACTCCTATATGGAGAAGCCATTCACTACACTATCTCCAGACACCTCCTGTATGGAGAAACTAGTCACTACACTATCTCCAGAAGCCTCCTGTATGGAGAAACCAGTCACTACACTATCTCCAGAAGCCTCCTGTATGGAGAAACCTGTCACTATACTATCTCCAGAAGCCTCCTGTATGGAGAAACCAGTCACTACACTATCTCCAGAAGACTCCTGTAAGGAGAAACCAGTCACTACACTATCTCCAGAAGCCTCCTCTATGGAGAAACCAGTAACTACACTATCTCCAGAAGCCTTCTGTATGGAGAAACCAGTCACTACACAATCTTCAGAAGCCTCCTGTATAGAGAAACCAGTCACTACACTATCTCCATAAGCCTCCTGTATGGAGAAACCAGTCACTACACTATCTCTATATGCCTCCTGTATGGAGAAACCAGTCACTAAACTATCTCCAGATGCCTCCTGTATGGAGAAACCAGTCACTACACTATGTCCAGATGCCTCCTGTATGGAGAAACCAGTCACTGCACTATCTCCAGAAGCCTCCTGTATGGAGAAATCAGTCACTAAACTATCTCCAGATGCCTCCTGTATGGAGAAACTAGTCACTGCACTATCTCCAGAAGCCTCCTGTATGGAGAAACCAGTCACTACACTATCTCCAGAAGCCTCCTGTATGGAGAAACCAGTCACTACACTATCTCCAGATGCCCCCTGTATGGAGAAACCAGTCACTACACTATCTCCAGAGAACTCCTGTATGGAGAAGCCAGTCACTACACTATCTCCAGACACCTCCTGTATGGAGAAACCAGTCACTACACTATCTTCAGAAGCCTCCTGTATGGAGAAACCAGTCACTACACTATCTCCAGAAGCCTCCTGGTATGGAGAAACCTGTCACTACACTATCTCCAGAACCCTCCTGTATGGAGAAACCAGTCACTACACTATCTCCAGAAGACTGCTGTATGGAGAAACCAGTCACTACACTATCTCCAGAAGCCTCCTGTATGGAGAAACCAGTCACTACACTATCTCCAGAAGACACCTGTATGGAGAAACCAGTCACTACACTATCTCCAGAAGCCTCCTGTATGGAGAAACCAGTCACTACACTATCTCCAGGAGCCTCCTGTATGGAGAAACCAGTCACTACACTATCTCCAGAAGCCTCCTGTATGGAGAAACCAGTCACTACACTATCTCCAGAAGCATCCTGTATGGAGAAACCAGTCACTACACTATCTCCAGATGCCTCCTGTATGGAGAAAGCAGTCACTACACTATCTCCACAAGCCTCCTTTATGAAGAAACCAGTCACTACACTATCTCCAGAAGCCTCCTGTATGGAGAAACCAGTCACTACTCTATCTCCAGAACCCTCCTGTATGGAGAAACCAGTCACTACACCATCTCCAGAAGCCTCATGTATGGAGAACCAGTCACTACCCTATCTCCAGAAGCCTCCTGTATGGAGAAACCAGTCACTACACTATCTCCAGAAGCCTCCTGTATGGAGAAACCAGTCACTGCACTATCTCCAGAAGCCTCCTGTATGGAGAAACCAGTCACTACACTATCTCCAGACACCTCCTGTATGGAGAAACCAGTCACTACACTATCTCCAGAAGCCTCCTGTATGGAGAAACCAGACACTACACTATCTCCAGAAACCTCCTGTATGGAGAAACCAGTCACTACACTATCTCCAGAAGCCTCCTGTATGGAGAAACCAGTCACTACACTATCTCCAGACACCTCCTGTATGGAGAAACCAGTCACTACACTATCTACAGAAGCCTCCTGTATGGAGAAACCAGACACTACACTATCTCCAGAAGCCTCCTTTATGGAGAAACCAGTCACTACACTATCTCCAGAAGCCTCCTGTATGGAGAAACCAGTCAATACACTATCTCCAGAACCCTCCTGTATGGAGAAACCAGTCACTACACCATCTCCAGAAGCCTCCTGTGTGGAGAAACCAGTCACTACACTATCTCCAGAAGCCTCCTATATGGAGAAACAAGTCACTACTCTATCTCCAGAACCCTCCTGTATGGAGAAAGCAGTCACTACACTATCTCCAGAAGCCTCCTTTATGAAGAAACCAGTCACTACACTATCTCCAGAAGCCTCCTGTATGGAGAAACCAGTCACTACTCTATCTCCAGAACCCTCCTGTATGGAGAAACCAGTCACTACACCATCTCCAGAAGCCTCCTGTATGGAGAAGCAGTCACTACACTATCTCCAGAAGCCTCCTGTATGGAGAAACCAGTCACTACACTATCTCCAGAAGCCTCCTGTATGGAGAAACCAGTCACTACACTATCTCCAGAAGCCTCCTGTATGGAGAAACCAGTCACTACACTATCTCCAGACACCTCCTGTATGGAGAAACCAGTCACTACACTATCTCCAGAAGCCTCCTGTATGGAGAAACCAGACACTACACTATCTCCAGAAGCCTCCTGTATGGAGAAACCAGTCACTACACTATCTCCAGAAGCCTCCTGTATGGAGAAACCAGTCACTACACTATCTCCAGACACCTCCTGTATGGAGAAACCAGTCACTACACTATCTCCAGAAGCCTCCTGTATGGAGAAACCAGTCACTACACTATCTCCAGAAGCCTCCTTTTTGGAGAAACCAGTCACTACACTATCTCCAGAAGCCTCCTGTATGGAGAAACCAGTCACTACACTATCTCCAGAACCCTCCTGTATGGAGAAACCAGTCACTACACCATCTCCAGAAGCCTCCTGTGTGGAGAAACCAGTCACTACACTATCTCCAGAAACCTCATGTATGGAGAAACCAGTCACTACACTATCTCCAGAAGCCTCCTGTATGGAGAAACCAGTCACTACACTATCTCCAGAAGCCTCCTGTATGGAGAAACCAGTCACTACACTATCTCCAGAAGCCTCCTGCATGGAGAAACCAGTCACTACACTATCTCCAGACACCTCCTGTATGGAGAAACCAGTCACTACACTATCTCCAGAAGCCTACTGTATGGAGAAACCAGACACTACACTATCTCCAGAAGCCTCCTTTATGGAGAAACCAGTCACTACACTATCTCCAGAAGCCTCCTGTATGGAGAAACCAGTCACTACACTATCTCCAGAAGCCTCCTATATGGAGAAACAAGTCACTACTCTATCTCCAGAACCCTCCTGTGTGGTGAAACCAGTCACTACACCATCTCCAGAAGCCTCCTGTGTGGATAAACTAGTCACAACACTATCTCCAGAAGCCTCCTGTATGGAGAAACCAGTCACTACACTATCTCCAGAAGCCTCCTGTATGGAGAAACCAGTCCCTACACTATCTCCAGAAGTCTACTGTATGGAGAAACCAGTCACTACACTATCTCCAGAAGCCTCCTGTATGGAGAAACCAGTCACTACACTATCTCCAGAAGCCTCCTGTATGGAGAAACCAGTCACTACACTATCTCCAGACACCTCCTGTATGGAGAAACCAGTCACTACACTATCTCCAGAAGCCTCCTGTATGGAGAAACCAGTCACTACACTATCTCCAGACGCCTCCTGTATGGAGAAACCAGTCACTACACTATCTCCAGAAGCCTCCTGTATGGAGAAACCAGTCACTACACTATCTCCCGAAGCCTCCTGTATGGAGAAACCAGTCACTACACTATCTCCAGACACCTCCTGTGTGGAGAAACCAGTCACTACACTATCTCCAGAAGCCTACTGTATGGAGAAACCAGACACTACACTATCTCCAGAAGCCTCCTTTATGGAGAAACCAGTCACTACACTATCTCCAGAAGCCTCCTGTATGGAGAAACCAGTCACTACACTATCTCCAGAAGCCTCCTATATGGAGAAACAAGTCACTACTCTATCTCCAGAAACCTCCTGTGTGGAGAAACCAGTCACTACACTATCTACAGAAGCCTCCTGTATGGAGAAACCAGACACTACACTATCTCCAGAAGCCTCCTTTATGGAGAAACCAGTCACTACACTATCTCCAGAAGCCTCCTGTATGGAGAAACCAGTCACTACACTATCTCCAGAACCCTCCTGTATGGAGAAACCAGTCACTACACCATCTCCAGAAGCCTCCTGTGTGGAGAAACCAGTCACTACACTATCTCCAGAAGCCTCATGTATGGAGAAACCAGTCACTACACTATCTCCAGAAGCCTACTGTATGGAGAAACCAGACACTGCACTATCTCCAGAAGCCTCCTTTATGAAGAAACCAGTCACTACACTATCTCCAGAAGCCTCCTGTATGGAGAAACCAGTCACTACACTATCTCCAGAAGCCTCCTATATGGAGAAACAAGTCACTACTCTATCTCCAGAACCCTCCTGTATGGAGAAAGCAGTCACTACACTATCTCCAGAAGCCTCCTTTATGAAGAAACCAGTCACTACACTATCTCCAGAAGCCTCCTGTATGGAGAAACCAGTCACTACTCTATCTCCAGAACCCTCCTGTATGGAGAAACCAGTCACTACACCATCTCCAGAAGCCTCCTGTATGGAGAAGCAGTCACTACACTATCTCCAGAAGCCTCCTGTATGGAGAAACCAGTCACTACACTATCTCCAGAAGCCTCCTGTATGGAGAAACCAGTCACTACACTATCTCCAGAAGCCTCCTGTATGGAGAAACCAGTCACTACACTATCTCCAGACACCTCCTGTATGGAGAAACCAGTCACTACACTATCTCCAGAAGCCTCCTGTATGGAGAAACCAGTCACTACACTATCTCCAGAAGCCTCCTTTTTGGAGAAACCAGTCACTACACTATCTCCAGAAGCCTCCTGTATGGAGAAACCAGTCACTACACTATCTCCAGAACCCTCCTGTATGGAGAAACCAGTCACTACACCATCTCCAGAAGCCTCCTGTGTGGAGAAACCAGTCACTACACTATCTCCAGAAACCTCATGTATGGAGAAACCAGTCACTACACTATCTCCAGAAGCCTCCTGTATGGAGAAACCAGTCACTACACTATCTCCAGAAGCCTCCTGTATGGAGAAACCAGTCACTACACTATCTCCAGAAGCCTCCTGTATGGAGAAACCAGTCACTACACTATCTCCAGACACCTCCTGTATGGAGAAACCAGTCACTACACTATCTCCAGAAGCCTACTGTATGGAGAAACCAGACACTACACTATCTCCAGAAGCCTCCTTTATGGAGAAACCAGTCACTACACTATCTCCAGAAGCCTCCTGTATGGAGAAACCAGTCACTACACTATCTCCAGAAGCCTCCTATATGGAGAAACAAGTCACTACTCTATCTCCAGAACCCTCCTGTGTGGTGAAACCAGTCACTACACCATCTCCAGAAGCCTCCTGTGTGGATAAACTAGTCACAACACTATCTCCAGAAGCCTCCTGTATGGAGAAACCAGTCACTACACTATCTCCAGAAGCCTCCTGTATGGAGAAACCAGTCCCTACACTATCTCCAGAAGTCTACTGTATGGAGAAACCAGTCACTACACTATCTCCAGAAGCCTCCTGTATGGAGAAACCAGTCACTACACTATCTCCAGAAGCCTCCTGTATGGAGAAACCAGTCACTACACTATCTCCAGACACCTCCTGTATGGAGAAACCAGTCACTACACTATCTCCAGAAGCCTCCTGTATGGAGAAACCAGTCACTACACTATCTCCAGACGCCTCCTGTATGGAGAAACCAGTCACTACACTATCTCCAGACGCCTCCTGTATGGAGAAACCAGTCACTACACTATCTCCAGAAGCCTCCTGTATGGAGAAACCAGTCACTACACTATCTCCCGAAGCCTCCTGTATGGAGAAACCAGTCACTACACTATCTCCAGACACCTCCTGTGTGGAGAAACCAGTCACTACACTATCTCCAGAAGCCTACTGTATGGAGAAACCAGACACTACACTATCTCCAGAAGCCTCCTTTATGGAGAAACCAGTCACTACACTATCTCCAGAAGCCTCCTGTATGGAGAAACCAGTCACTACACTATCTCCAGAAGCCTCCTATATGGAGAAACAAGTCACTACTCTATCTCCAGAAACCTCCTGTGTGGAGAAACCAGTCACTACACCATCTCCAGAAGCCTCCTGTGTGGATAAACTAGTCACAACACTATCTCCAGAAGCCTCCTGTATGGAGAAACCAGTCACTACACTATCTCCAGAAGCCTCCTGTATGGAGAAACCAGTCACTACACTATCTCCAGAAGTCTCCTGTATGGAGAAACCAGTCACTACACTATCTCCAGAAGCCTCCTGTATGGAGAAACCAGTCACTACACTTTCTCCAGAAGCCTCCTGTATGGAGAAACCAGTCACTACACTATCTCAAGACACCTCCTGTATGGAGAAACCAGTCACTACACTATCTCCAGAAGCCTCCTGTATGGAGAAACCAGTCACTACACTATCTCCAGAAGCCTCCTGTATGGAGAAACCAGTCACTACACTATCTCCAGAAGCCTCCTGTATGGAGAAACCAGTCACTACACTATCTCCAGAAGCCTCCTGTATGGAGAAACCAGTCACTACACTATCTCCAGAAGCCTCCTGTATGGATAAACCAGTCACTACACTATCTCCAGACACCTCCTGTATGGAGAAACCAGTCACTACACTATCTCCAGAAGCCTCCTGTATGGAGAAACCAGACACTACACTATCTCCAGAAGCCTCCTTTATGGAGAAAGCAGTCACTACTCTATCTCCAGAAGCCTCCTGTATGGAGAAAACAGTCACTACACTATCTCCAGAAGCCTCCGATATAGAGAAACCAGTCACTACTCTATCTCCAGAACCCTCCTGTGTGGAGAAACCAGTCACTACACTATCTCCAGAAGCCTCATGTATGGAGAAACCAGTCACTACACTATCTCCAGACACCTCCTGTATGGAGAAACCAATCACTACACTATCTCCAGAAGCCTCCTTTATGGAGAAACCAGTCACTACATTATCTCCAGAAGCCTCCTATATGGAGAAACCAGTCACTACACTATCTCCAGAAGCCTCCTGTATGGAGAAACCAGTCACTACTCTATCTCCAGAGCCCTCCTGTATGGAGAAACCAGTCACTACACCATCTCCAGAAGCCTCCTGTGTGGAGTAACCAGTCACTGCACTATCTCCAGAAGCCTCCTGTATGGAGAAACTAGTCACTACACTATCTCCAGAAGCCTCCTGTATGGACAAACCAGTCACTACACTATCTCCAGAAGCCTCCGGTATGGAGAAACCAGTCACTACACTATCTCCAGAAGCTTCCTGTATGGAGAAACCAGTCACTACACTATCTCCAGACACCTCCTGTATGGAGAAACCAGTCACTACACTATCTCCAGAAGCCTCCTGTATGGAGAAACCAGTTACTACACTATCTCCAGAAGCCTCCTGTGTGAAGAAAACAGTCACTACACTATTTCCAGAAGCCTCCTGTATGGAGAAACCAGTCACTACACTATCTCCAGAAGCCTCCTGTATGGAGAAACCAGTCACTACACTATCTCCAGACACCTCCTGTATGGAGAAACCAGTCACTACACTATCTCCAGAAGCCTCCTGTATGGAGAAACCAGACACTACACTATCTCCAGAAGCCTCCTTTATGGAGAAACCAGTCACTACACTATCTTCAGAAGCCTCCTGTATGGAGAAACCAGTCACTACACTATCTCCAGAAGCCTCCTATATGGAGAAACCAGTCACTGCTCTATCTCCAGAACCCTCCTGTGTGGAGAAACCAGTCACTACACCATCTCCAGAAGCCTCCTGTGTGGAGAAACTAGTCACTACACTATCTCCAGAAGCCTCCTGTATGGAGAAACCAGTCACTACACTATCTCCAGAAGCCTCCTGTATGGAGAAACCAGTCACTACACTATCTCCAGAAGTCTCCTGTATGGAGAAACCAGTCACTACACTATCTCCAGAAGCCTCCTGTATAAAGAAACCAGTCACTACACTATCTCCAGAAGCCTCCTGTATGGAGAAACCAGTCACTACAATATCTCCAGACACCTCCTGTATGGAGAAACCAGTCACTACACTATCTCCAGAAGCCTCCTATATGGAGAAACCAGTCACTACACTATCTCCAGAAGCCTCCTGTATGGAGAAACCAGTCACTACACTATCTCCAGAAGCCTCCTGTATGGAGAAACCAGTCACTACACTATCTCCAGAAGCCTCCTTTATGGAGAAACCAGTCACTACACTATCTCCAGAAGCCTCCTGTATGGAGAAACCAGTCACTACACTATCTCCAGATGCCTCCTGTATGGAGAAACCAGTCACTACACTATCTCCAGAGAACTCCTATATGGAGAAGCCATTCACTACACTATCTCCAGACACCTCCTGTATGAAGAAACCAGTCACTACACTATCTCCAGAAGCCTCCTGTATGGAGAAACCAGTCACTACACTATCTTCAGAAGCCTCCTGTATGGACAAACCAGTCACTACACTATCTCCAGAAGCCTCCGGTATGGAGAAACCAGTCACTACACTATCTCCAGAAGCTTCCTGTATGGAGAAACCAGTCACTACACTATCTCCAGACACCTCCTGTATGGAGAAACCATTCACTACACTATCTCCAGAAGCCTCCTGTATGGAGAAACCAGTCACTACACTATCTCCAGAAGCCTCCTGTATGGAGAAACCAGTCCCTACACTATCTCCAGAAGTCTACTGTATGGAGAAACCAGTCACTACACTATCTCCAGAAGCCTCCTGTATGGAGAAACCAGTCACTACACTATCTGCAGAGAACTCCTATATGGAGAAGCCATTCACTACACTATCTCCAGACACCTCCTGTATGATGAAACCAGTCACTACACTATCTCCAGAAGCCTCCTGTATGGAGAAACCAGTCACTACACTATCTTCAGAAGCCTCCTGTATGGACAAACCAGTCACTACACTATCTCCAGAAGCCTCCGGTATGGAGAAACCAGTCACTACACTATCTCCAGAAGCTTCCTGTATGGAGAAACCAGTCACTACACTATCTCCAGACACCTCCTGTATGGAGAAACCATTCACTACACTATCTCCAGAAGCCTCCTGTATGGAGAAACCAGTCACTACACTATCTCCAGAAGCCTCCTGTATGGAGAAACCAGTCCCTACACTATCTCCAGAAGTCTACTGTATGGAGAAACCAGTCACTACACTATCTCCAGAAGCCTCCTGTATGGAGAAACCAGTCACTACACTATCTCCAGAAGCCTCCTGTATGGAGAAACCAGTCACTACACTATCTCCAGACACCTCCTGTATGGAGAAACCAGTCACTACACTATCTCCAGAAGCCTCCTGTATGGAGAAACCAGTCACTACACTATCTCCAGACGCCTCCTGTATGGAGAAACCAGTCACTACACTATCTCCAGAAGCCTCCTGTATGGAGAAACCAGTCACTACACTATCTCCAGAAGCCTCCTGTATGGAGAAACCAGTCACTACACTATCTCCAGACACCTCCTGTGTGGAGAAACCAGTCACTACACTATCTCCAAAAGCCTACTGTATGGAGAAACCAGACACTACACTATCTCCAGAAGCCTCCTTTATGGAGAAACCAGTCACTACACTATCTCCAGAAGCCTCCTGTATGGAGAAACCAGTCACTACACTATCTCCAGAAGCCTCCTATATGGAGAAACAAGTCACTACTCTATCTCCAGAAACCTCCTGTGTGGAGAAACCAGTCACTACACCATCTCCAGAAGCCTCCTGTGTGGATAAATTAGTCACAACACTATCTCCAGAAGCCTCCTGTATGGAGAAACCAGTCACTACACTATCTCCAGAAGCCTCCTGTATGGAGAAACCAGTCACTACACTATGTCCAGAAGTCTCCTGTATGGAGAAACCAGTCACTACACTATCTCCAGAAGCCTCCTGTATGGAGAAACCAGTCACTACACTTTCTCCAGAAGCCTCCTGTATGGAGAAACCAGTCACTACACTATCTCAAGACACCTCCTGTATGGAGAAACCAGTCACTACACTATCTCCAGAAGCCTCCTGTATGGAGAAACCAGTCACTACACTATCTCCAGAAGCCTCCTGTATGGAGAAACCAGTCACTACACTATCTCCAGAAGCCTCCTGTATGGAGAAACCAGTCACTACACTATCTCCAGAAGCCTCCTGTATGGAGAAACCAGTCACTACACTATCTCCAGAAGCCTCCTGTATGGAGAAACCAGTCACTACACTATCTCCAGACACCTCCTGTATGGAGAAACCAGTCACTACACTATTTCCAGAAGCCTCCTGTATGGAGAAACCAGACACTACACTATCTCCAGAAGCCTCCTTTATGGAGAAAGCAGTCACTACTCTATCTCCAGAAGCCTCCTGTATGGAGAAACCAGTCACTACACTATCTCCAGAAGCCTCCGATATAGAGAAACCAGTCACTACTCTATCTCCAGAACCCTCCTGTGTGGAGAAACCAGTCACTACACTATCTCCAGAAGCCTCATGTATGGAGAAACCAGTCACTACACTATCTCCAGACACCTCCTGTATGGAGAAACCAATCACTACACTATCTCCAGAAGCCTCATTTATGGAGAAACCAGTCACTACATTATCTCCAGAAGCCTCCTGTATGGAGAAACCAGTCACTACACTATCTCCAGAAGCCTCCTGTATGGAGAAACCAGTCACTACTCTATCTCCAGAGCCCTCCTGTATAGAGAAACCAGTCACTACACCATCTCCAGAAGCCTCCTGTGTGGAGAAACCAGTCACTACACTATCTCCAGAAGCCTCCTGTATGGAGAAACTAGTCACTACACTATCTCCAGAAGCCTCCTGTATGGACAAACCAGTCACTACACTATCTCCAGAAGCCTCCGGTATGGAGAAACCAGTCACTACACTATCTCCAGAAGCTTCCTGTATGGAGAAACCAGTCACTACACTATCTCCAGAAGCCTCCTATATGGAGAAACCAGTCACTACACTATCTCCAGAAGCCTCCTGTATGGAGAAACCAGTCACTACACTATCTCCAGAAGCCTCCTGTATGGAGAAACCAGTCACTACACTATCTCCAGAAGCCTCCTTTATGGAGAAACCAGTCACTACACTATCTCCAGAAGCCTCCTGTATGGAGAAACCAGTCACTACACTATCTCCAGATGCCTCCTGTATGGAGAAACCAGTCACTACACTATCTCCAGAGAACTCCTATATGGAGAAGCCATTCACTACACTATCTCCAGACACCTCCTGTATGAAGAAACCAGTCACTACACTATCTCCAGAAGCCTCCTGTATGGAGAAACCAGTCACTACACTATCTTCAGAAGCCTCCTGTATGGACAAACCAGTCACTACACTATCTCCAGAAGCCTCCGGTATGGAGAAACCAGTCACTACACTATCTCCAGAAGCTTCCTGTATGGAGAAACCAGTCACTACACTATCTCCAGACACCTCCTGTATGGAGAAACCATTCACTACACTATCTCCAGAAGCCTCCTGTATGGAGAAACCAGTCACTACACTATCTCCAGAAGCCTCCTGTATGGAGAAACCAGTCCCTACACTATCTCCAGAAGTCTACTGTATGGAGAAACCAGTCACTACACTATCTCCAGAAGCCTCCTGTATGGAGAAACCAGTCACTACACTATCTGCAGAGAACTCCTATATGGAGAAGCCATTCACTACACTATCTCCAGACACCTCCTGTATGAAGAAACCAGTCACTACACTATCTCCAGAAGCCTCCTGTATGGAGAAACCAGTCACTACACTATCTTCAGAAGCCTCCTGTATGGA
This sequence comes from Phyllobates terribilis, assembly GCF_046119375.1. Taxonomy (NCBI): domain Eukaryota; kingdom Metazoa; phylum Chordata; class Amphibia; order Anura; family Dendrobatidae; genus Phyllobates; species Phyllobates terribilis. The sequence goes on along the minus strand of NW_027362761.1, from coordinate 1,238,388,311 downwards.
CAAACCAGTCACTACACTATCTCCAGAAGCCTCCGGTATGGAGAAACCAGTCACTACACTATCTCCAGAAGCTTCCTGTATGGAGAAACCAGTCACTACACTATCTCCAGACACCTCCTGTATGGAGAAACCATTCACTACACTATCTCCAGAAGCCTCCTGTATGGAGAAACCAGTCACTACACTATCTCCAGAAGCCTCCTGTATGGAGAAACCAGTCCCTACACTATCTCCAGAAGTCTACTGTATGGAGAAACCAGTCACTACACTATCTCCAGAAGCCTCCTGTATGGAGAAACCAGTCACTACACTATCTCCAGAAGCCTCCTGTATGGAGAAACCAGTCACTACACTATCTCCAGACACCTCCTGTATGGAGAAACCAGTCACTACACTATCTCCAGAAGCCTCCTGTATGGAGAAACCAGTCACTACACTATCTCCAGACGCCTCCTGTATGGAGAAACCAGTCACTACACTATCTCCAGAAGCCTCCTGTATGGAGAAACCAGTCACTACACTATCTCCAGAAGCCTCCTGTATGGAGAAACCAGTCACTACACTATCTCCAGACACCTCCTGTGTGGAGAAACCAGTCACTACACTATCTCCAAAAGCCTACTGTATGGAGAAACCAGACACTACACTATCTCCAGAAGCCTCCTTTATGGAGAAACCAGTCACTACACTATCTCCAGAAGCCTCCTGTATGGAGAAACCAGTCACTACACTATCTCCAGAAGCCTCCTATATGGAGAAACAAGTCACTACTCTATCTCCAGAAACCTCCTGTGTGGAGAAACCAGTCACTACACCATCTCCAGAAGCCTCCTGTGTGGATAAATTAGTCACAACACTATCTCCAGAAGCCTCCTGTATGGAGAAACCAGTCACTACACTATCTCCAGAAGCCTCCTGTATGGAGAAACCAGTCACTACACTATGTCCAGAAGTCTCCTGTATGGAGAAACCAGTCACTACACTATCTCCAGAAGCCTCCTGTATGGAGAAACCAGTCACTACACTTTCTCCAGAAGCCTCCTGTATGGAGAAACCAGTCACTACACTATCTCAAGACACCTCCTGTATGGAGAAACCAGTCACTACACTATCTCCAGAAGCCTCCTGTATGGAGAAACCAGTCACTACACTATCTCCAGAAGCCTCCTGTATGGAGAAACCAGTCACTACACTATCTCCAGAAGCCTCCTGTATGGAGAAACCAGTCACTACACTATCTCCAGAAGCCTCCTGTATGGAGAAACCAGTCACTACACTATCTCCAGAAGCCTCCTGTATGGAGAAACCAGTCACTACACTATCTCCAGACACCTCCTGTATGGAGAAACCAGTCACTACACTATTTCCAGAAGCCTCCTGTATGGAGAAACCAGACACTACACTATCTCCAGAAGCCTCCTTTATGGAGAAAGCAGTCACTACTCTATCTCCAGAAGCCTCCTGTATGGAGAAACCAGTCACTACACTATCTCCAGAAGCCTCCGATATAGAGAAACCAGTCACTACTCTATCTCCAGAACCCTCCTGTGTGGAGAAACCAGTCACTACACTATCTCCAGAAGCCTCATGTATGGAGAAACCAGTCACTACACTATCTCCAGACACCTCCTGTATGGAGAAACCAATCACTACACTATCTCCAGAAGCCTCATTTATGGAGAAACCAGTCACTACATTATCTCCAGAAGCCTCCTGTATGGAGAAACCAGTCACTACACTATCTCCAGAAGCCTCCTGTATGGAGAAACCAGTCACTACTCTATCTCCAGAGCCCTCCTGTATAGAGAAACCAGTCACTACACCATCTCCAGAAGCCTCCTGTGTGGAGAAACCAGTCACTACACTATCTCCAGAAGCCTCCTGTATGGAGAAACTAGTCACTACACTATCTCCAGAAGCCTCCTGTATGGACAAACCAGTCACTACACTATCTCCAGAAGCCTCCGGTATGGAGAAACCAGTCACTACACTATCTCCAGAAGCTTCCTGTATGGAGAAACCAGTCACTACACTATCTCCAGACAACTCCTGTATGGAGAAACCAGTCACTACACTATCTCCAGAAGCCTCCTGTATGGAGAAACCAGTTACTACACTATCTCCAGAAGCCTCCTGTGTGAAGAAAACAGTCACTACACTATTTCCAGAAGCCTCCTGTATGGAGAAACCAGTCACTACACTATCTCCAGAAGCCTCCTGTATGGAGAAACCAGTCACTACACTATCTCCAGAAGCCTCCTGTATGGAGAAACCAGTCACTACACTATCTCCAGACACCTCCTGTATGGAGAAACCAGTCACTACACTATCTCCAGAAGCCTCCTGTATGGAGAAACCAGACACTACACTATCTCCAGAAGCCTCCTTTATGGAGAAACCAGTCACTACACTATCTTCAGAAGCCTCCTGTATGGAGAAACCAGTCACTACACTATCTCCAGAAGCCTCCTATATGGAGAAACCAGTCACTGCTCTATCTCCAGAACCCTCCTGTGTGGAGAAACCAGTCACTACACCATCTCCAGAAGCCTCCTGTGTGGAGAAACTAGTCACTACACTATCTCCAGAAGCCTCCTGTATGGAGAAACCAGTCACTACACTATCTCCAGAAGCCTCCTGTATGGAGAAACCAGTCACTACACTAGCTCCAGAAGTCTCCTGTATGGAGAAACCAGTCACTACACTATCTCCAGAAGCCTCCTGTATAAAGAAACCAGTCACTACACTATCTCCAGAAGCCTCCTGTATGGAGAAACCAGTCACTACAATATCTCCAGACACCTCCTGTATGGAGAAACCAGTCACTACACTATCTCCAGAAGCCTCCTATATGGAGAAACCAGTCACTACACTATCTCCAGAAGCCTCCTGTATGGAGAAACCAGTCACTACACTATCTCCAGAAGCCTCCTATATGGAGAAACCAGTCACTACACTATCTCCAGAAGCCTCCTGTATGGAGAAACCAGTCACTACACTATCTCCAGAAGCCTCCTGTATGGAGAAACCAGTCACTACACTATCTCCAGAAGCCTCCTTTATGGAGAAACCAGTCACTACACTATCTCCAGAAGCCTCCTGTATGGAGAAACCAGTCACTACACTATCTCCAGATGCCTCCTGTATGGAGAAACCAGTCACTACACTATCTCCAGAGAACTCCTATATGGAGAAGCCATTCACTACACTATCTCCAGACACCTCCTGTATGGAGAAACCAGTCACTACACTATCTCCAGAAGCCTCCTGTATGGAGAAACCAGTCACTACACTATCTCCAGAAGCCTCCTGTATGGACAAACCAGTCACTACACTATCTCCAGAAGCCTCCGGTATGGAGAAACCAGTCACTACACTATCTCCAGAAGCTTCCTGTATGGAGAAACCAGTCACTACACTATCTCCAGACACCTCCTGTATGGAGAAACCAGTCACTACACTATCTCCAGAAGCCTCCTGTATGGAGAAACCAGTTACTACACTATCTCCAGAAGCCTCCTGTGTGATGAAAACAGTCACTACACTATTTCCAGAAGCCTCCTGTATGGAGAAACCAGTCACTACACTATCTCCAGAAGCCTCCTGTATGGAGAAACCAGTCACTACACTATCTCCAGAAGCCTCCTGTATGGAGAAACCAGTCACTACACTATCTCCAGACACCTCCTGTATGGAGAAACCAGTCACTACACTATCTCCAGAAGCCTCCTGTATGGAGAAACCAGACACTACACTATCTCCAGAAGCCTCCTTTATGGAGAAACCAGTCACTACACTATCTTCAGAAGCCTCCTGTATGGAGAAACCAGTCACTACACTATCTCCAGAAGCCTCCTATATGGAGAAACCAGACACTACACTATCTCCAGAAGCCTCCTTTATGGAGAAACCAGTCACTACACTATCTCCAGAAGCCTCCTGTATGGAGAAACCAGTCACTACACTATCTCCAGAAGCCTCCTGTATGGAGAAACCAGTCACTACACTATCTCCAGAAGCCTCCTTTATGGAGAAACCAGTCACTACACTATCTCCAGAAGCCTCCTGTATGGAGAAACCAGTCACTACACTATCTCCAGATGCCTCCTGTATGGAGAAACCAGTCACTACACTATCTCCAGAGAACTCCTATATGGAGAAGCCATTCACTACACTATCTCCAGACACCTCCTGTATGGAGAAACCAGTCACTACACTATCTCCAGAAGCCTCCTGTATGGAGAAACCAGTCACTACACTATCTCCAGAAGCCTCCTGTATGGACAAACCAGTCACTACACTATCTCCAGAAGCCTCCGGTATGGAGAAACCAGTCACTACACTATCTCCAGAAGCTTCCTATATGGAGAAACCAGTCACTACACTATCTCCAGACACCTCCTGTATGGAGAAACCAGTCACTACACTATCTCCAGAAGCCTCCTGTATGGAGAAACCAGTTACTACACTATCTCCAGAAGCCTCCTGTGTGATGAAAACAGTCACTACACTATTTCCAGAAGCCTCCTGTATGGAGAAACCAGTCACTACACTATCTCCAGAAGCCTCCTGTATGGAGAAACCAGTCACTACACTATCTCCAGAAGCCTCCTGTATGGAGAAACCAGTCACTACACTATCTCCAGACACCTCCTGTATGGAGAAACCAGTCACTACACTATCTCCAGAAGCCTCCTGTATGGAGAAACCAGACACTACACTATCTCCAGAAGCCTCCTTTATGGAGAAACCAGTCACTACACTATCTTCAGAAGCCTCCTGTATGGAGAAACCAGTCACTACACTATCTCCAGAAGCCTCCTATATGGAGAAACCAGACACTACACTATCTCCAGAAGCCTCCTTTATGGAGAAACCAGTCACTACACTATCTTCAGAAGCCTCCTGTATGGAGAAACCAGTCACTACACTATCTCCAGAAGCCTCCTATATGGAGAAACCAGTCACTGCTCTATCTCCAGAACCCTCCTGTGTGGAGAAACCAGTCACTACACCATCTCCAGAAGCCTCCTGTGTGGAGAAACTAGTCACTACACTATCTCCAGAAGCCTCCTGTATGGAGAAACCAGTCACTACACTATCTCCAGAAGCCTCCTGTATGGAGAAACCAGTCACTACACTATCTCCAGAAGTCTCCTGTATGGAGAAACCAGTCACTACACTATCTCCAGAAGCCTCCTGTATAAAGAAACCAGTCACTACACTATCTCCAGAAGCCTCCTGTATGGAGAACCCAGTCACTACACTACTCCCGAAGCTTCCTGTATGGAGAAACCAGTCACTACACTATCTCCAGATACCTCCTGTATAGAGAAACCAGTCACTACACTATCTCCAGAAGCCTCCTGTATGGAGAACCCAGTCACTACACTACTCCCGAAGCTTCCTGTATGGAGAAACCAGTCACTACACTATCTCCAGATACCTCCTGTATGGAGAACCCAGTCACTACACTATCTCCAGAAGCCTCCTGAATGGAGAAACCAGTCACTACACTATCTCCAGACACCTCCTGTATGGAGAAACCAGTCACTACACTATCTCCAGAAGCCTCCTGTAGGGAGAAACCAGTCACTACACTACCTTCAGAAGCCTCCTGTATGGAGAAACCAGTCACTACACTATCTCCAGGAGCCTCCTGTATGGAGAAACCAGTCACTACACTATCTCCAGAAGCCTCCTGTATGGAGAAACCAGTCACTACACTATCTCCAGAAGCATCCTGTATGGAGAAACCAGTCACTACACTATCTCCAGATGCCTCCTGTATGGAGAAACCAGTCACTAAACTATCTCCAGATGCCTCCTGTATGGAGAAACCAGTCACTACACTCTCTCCAGATGCCTCCTGTATGGAGAAACCAGTCACTACACTATCTCCAGAAGCCTCCTGTATGGAGAAACCAGTCACTACACTATCTCCAGATGCCTCCTGTATAGAGAAACCAGTCACTACACTATCTCCATAAGCCTCCTGTATGGATAACCCAGTCACTACACTACTCCCGAAGCTTCCTGTATGGAGAAACCAGTCACTACACTATCTCCAGATACCTCCTGTATGGAGAACCCAGTCACTACACTATCTCCAGAAGCCTCCTGAATGGAGAAACCAGTCAATACACTATCTCCAGACACCTCCTGTATGGAGAAACCAGTCACTACACTATCTCCAGAAGCCTCCTGTAGGGAGAAACCAGTCACTACACTACCTTCAGAAGCCTCCTGTATGGAGAAACCAGTCGCTACACTATCTCCAGGAGCCTCCTGTATGGAGAAACCAGTCACTACACTATCTCCAGAAGCCTCCTATATGGAGAAACCAGTCACTACACTATCTCCAGAAGCATCCTGTATGGAGAAACCAGTCACTACACTATCTCCAGATGCCTCCTGTATGGAGAAACCAGTCACTAAACTATCTCCAGATGCCTCCTGTATGGAGAAACCAGTCACTACACTATCTCCAGATGCCTCCTGTATGGAGAAACCAGTCACTACACTATCTCCAGAAGCCTCCTGTATGGAGAAACCAGTCACTACACTATCTCCAGATGCCTCCTGTATGGAGAAACCAGTCACTACACTATCTCCAGAAGCCTCCTGTATGGAGAACCCAGTCACTACACTACTCCCGAAGCTTCCTGTATGGAGAAACCAGTCACTACACTATCTCCAGATACCTCCTGTATGGAGAACCCAGTCACTACACTATCTCCAGAAGCCTCCTGAATGGAGAAACCAGTCACTACACTATCTCCAGAAGTCTCCTGCATGGAGAAACCAGTCACTACACTATCTCCAGAAGCCTCCTGCATGGAGAACCCAGTCACTACACTACTCCAGAAGCTTCCTGTATGGAGAAACCAGTCACTACACTATCTCCAGACACCTCCTGTATGGAGAAACCAGTCACTACACTATCTCCAGAAGCCTCCTGTAGGGAGAAACCAGTCACTACACTACCTTCAGAAGCCTCCTGTATGGAGAAACCAGTCACTACACTATCTCCAGAAGCCTCCTGTATGGAGAAACCAGTCACTACACTATCTTCAGAAGCCTCCTGTATGGAGAAACTAGTCACTAAACTATCTCCAGAAGTCTCCTGTATGGAGAAACCAGTCACTACACTATCTCCAGAAGCATCCTGTATGGAGAAACCAGTCACTACACTATCTCCAGAAGCCTCCTGTATGGAGAAACCAGTCACTACACTATCTCCAGATGCCTCCTGTATGGAGAAACCAGTCACTAAACTATCTCCAGATGCCTCCTGTATGGAGAAACCAGTCACTACACTATCTGGAGAATCCTCCTGTATGGAGAAACCAGTCACTACACTATCTCCAGAAGCCTCCTGTATGGAGAAACCAGTCACTAAACTATCTCCAGATGCCTCCTGTATGGAGAAACCAGTCACTACACTATCTCCAGATACCTCCTGTATGGAGAAACCAGTCACTACACTATCTCCAGAAGCCTCCTGTATGGAGAAACCAGTCACTACACTATCTCCAGATGCCTCCTGTATGGAGAAACTAGTCACTACACTATCTCCAGAAGCCTCCTGTATGGAGAAACCAGTCACTACACTATATCCAGAAGCCTCCTGTATGGAGAAACCAGTCACTAAACTATCTCCAGAAGCCTCCTATATGGAGAAACCAGTCACTACACTATCTCCAGAAGCCTCATGTATGTAGAAACCAGTCACTACACTATCTCCAGAAGCCTCATGTATGGAGAAACCAGTCACTACACTATCTCTAGACACCTCCTGTATGGAGAAACCAGTCACTACACTATCTCCAGAAGCCTCCTTTATGAAGAAACCAGTCACTACACTATCTCCAGAAGCCTCCTGTATGGAGAAACCAGTCACTACACTATCTCCAGAAGCCTCCTGTATGGAGAAACCAGTCACTACACTATCTCCAGAAGCCTCCTGTATGGAGAAACCAGACACTACACTATCTCCAGAAGCCTCCTTTATGGAGAAACCAGTCACTACACTATCTCCAGAAGCCTCCTGTATGGAGAAACCAGTCACTACACTATCTCCAGAAGCCTCCTATATAGAGAAACCAGTCACTACTCTATCTCCAGAACCCTCCTGTGTGGAGAAACCAGTCACTACACTATATCCAGAAGCCTCATGTATGGAGAAACCAGACACTACACTATCTCCAGACACCTCCTGTATGGAGAAACCAATCACTACACTATCTCCAGAAGCCTCCTTTATGGAGAAACCAGTCACTACACTATCTCCAGAAGCCTCCTGTATGGAGAAACCAGTCACTACACTATCTCCAGAAGCCTCCTGTATGGAGAAACCAGTCACTACACTATCTCCAGAAGCCTCCTGTATTGAGAAACCAGTCACTACACTATCTCCAGACACCTCCTGTATGGAGAAACCAGTCACTACACTATCTCCAGAAGCCTCCTGTATGGAGAAACCAGACACTACACTATCTCCAGAAGCCTCCTTTATGGAGAAACCAGTCACTACACTATCTCCAGAAGCCTCCTGTATGGAGAAACCAGTCACTACACTATCTCCAGAAGCCTCCTATATGGAGAAACAAGTCACCACTCTATCTCCAGAACCCTCCTGTGTGGAGAAACCAGTCACTACACCATCTCCAGAAGCCTCCTGTGTGGATAAACTAGTCACTACACTATCTCCAGAAGCCTCCTGTATGGAGAAACCAGTCACTACTCTATCTCCAGAACCCTCCTGTATGGAGAAACCTGTCACTACACCATCTCCAGAAGCCTCCTGTGTGGAGAAACCAGTCACTACACTATCTCCAGAAGCCTCCTGTATGGAGAAACCAGTCACTACACTATCTCCAGAAGCCTCCTGTATGGAGAAACCAGTCACTACACTATCTCCAGAAGCCTCCTGTATGGAGAAACCAGACACTACACTATCTCCAGAAGCCTCCTTTATGGAGAAACCAGTCACTACACTATCTCTAGAAGCCTCCTTTATGGAGAAACCAGTCACTACACTATCTCCAGAAGCCTCCTATATAGAGAAACCAGTCACTACTCTATCTCCAGAACCCTCCTGTGTGGAGAAACCAGTCACTACACTATATCCAGAAGCCTCATGTATGGAGAAACCAGACACTACACTATCTCCAGACACCTCCTGTATGGAGAAACCAATCACTACACTATCTCCAGAAGCCTCCTTTATGGAGAAACCAGTCACTACACTATCTCCAGAAGCCTCCTGTATGGAGAAACCAGTCACTACTCTATCTCCAGAACCCTCCTGTATGGATAAACCAGTCACTACACCATCTCCAGAAGCCTCCTGTGTGGAGAAACCAGTCACTACACTATCTCCAGAAGCCTCATGTATGGAGAAACCAGTCACTACACTATCTCCAGAAGCCTCCTGTATGGAGAAACCAGTCACTACACTATCTCCAGAAGCCTCCTGTATGGAGAAACCAGTCACTACACTATCTCCAGAAGCCTCCTGTATTGAGAAACCAGTCACTACACTATCTCCAGACACCTCCTGTATGGAGAAACCAGTCACTACACTATCTCCAGAAGCCTCCTGTATGGAGAAACCAGACACTACACTATCTCCAGAAGCCTCCTTTATGGAGAAACCAGTCACTACACTATCTCCAGAAGCCTCCTGTATGGAGAAACCAGTCACTACACTATCTCCAGAAGCCTCCTATATGGAGAAACAAGTCACCACTCTATCTCCAGAACCCTCCTGTGTGGAGAAACCAGTCACTACACCATCTCCAGAAGCCTCCTGTGTGGATAAACTAGTCACTACACTATCTCCAGAAGCCTCCTGTATGGAGAAACCAGTCACTACACTATCTCCAGAAGCCTCCTATATGGAGAAACCAGTCACTACACTATCTCCAGAAGCCTCCTGTATGGAGAAACCAGTCACTACACTATCTCCAGAAGCCTCCTGTATGGAGAAAGCAATCACTACACTATCTCCAGACACCTCCTGTATGGAGAAACCAGTCGCTACACTATCTCCAGAAGCCTCCTGTATGGAGAAACCAGACACTACACTATCTCCAGAAGCCTCCTTTATGGAGAAACCAGTCACTACACTATCTCCAGAAGCCTCCTGTATGGAGAAAGCAATCACTACACTATCTCCAGACACCTCCTGTATGGAGAAACCACTCGCTACACTATCTCCAGAAGCCTCCTGTATGGAGAAACCAGACACTACACTATCTCTAGAAGCCTCCTTTATGGAGAAACCAGTCACTACACTATCTCCAGCAGCGTCCTGTATGGAGAAACCAGTCACTACACTATCTCCAGAAGCCTCCTATATGGAGAAACCAGTCACTACTCTATCTCCAGAACCCTCCTGTGTGGAGAAACCAGTCACTACACCATCTCCAGAAGCCTGTGTGGAGAAACTAGTCACTACACTATCTCCAGAAGCCTCATGTATGGAGAAACCAGTCACTACACTATCTCCAGACACCTCCTGTATGGAGAAACCAGTCACTACACTATCTCCAGACGCCTCCTGCATGGAGAAACCAGTCACTACACTATCTCCAGAAGCCTGCTGTATGGAGAAACCAGTCACTACACTATCTCCAGAAGCCTCCTATATGGAGAAACCAGTCACTACACTATCTCCAGAAGCATCATGTATGTAGAAACCAGTCACTACACTATCTCCAGAAGCCTCATGTATGGAGAAACCAGTCACTATACTATCTCCAGACACCTCCTGTATGGAGATACCAGTCACTACACTATCTCCAGAAGCCTCCTTTATGAAGAAACCAGTCACTACACTATCTCCAGAAGCCTCCTGTATGGAGAAACCAGTCACTACTCTATCTCCAGAACCCTCCTGTATGGAGAAACCAGTCACTACACTATCTCCAGAAGCCTCCTTTATGAAGAAACCAGTCACTACACTATCTCCAGAAGCCTCCTGTATGGAGAAACCAGTCACTACACTATCTCCAGACACCTCCTGTATGGAGAAACCAGTCACTACACTATCTCCAGAAGCCTCCTGTATGGAGAAACCAGACACTACACTATCTCCAGAAGCCTCCTGTATGGAGAAACCAGACACTACACTATCTCCAGAAGCCTCCTTTATGGAGAAACCAGTCACTACACTATCTCCAGAAGCCTCCTGTATGGAGAAACCAGTCACTACACTATCTCCAGAAGCCTCCTATATAGAGAAACCAGTCACTACTCTATCTCCAGAAACCTCCTGTGTGGAGAAACCAGTCACTACACTATATCCAGAAGCCTCATGTATGGAGAAACCAGTCACTACACTATCTCCAGACACCTCCTGTATGGAGAAACCAATCACTACACTATCTCCAGAAGCCTCCTTTATGGAGAAACCAGTCACTACACTATCTCCAGAAGCCTCCTGTATGGAGAAACCAGTCACTACTCTATCTCCAGAACCCTCCTGTATGGAGAAACCAGTCACTACACCATCTCCAGAAGCCTCCTGTGTGGAGAAACCAGTCACTACACTATCTCCAGAAGCCTCATGTATGGAGAAACCAGTCACTACACTATCTCCAGACGCCTCCTGTATGGAGAAACCAGTCACTACAGTATCTCCAGAAGCCTCCTGTATGGAGAAACCAGTCACTACACTATCTCCAGAAGCCTCCTGTATGGAGAAACCAGTCACTACACTATCTCCAGACACCTCCTGTATGGAGAAACCAGTCACTACACTATCTCCAGAAGCCTCCTGTATGGAGAAACCAGACACTACACTATCTCCAGAAGCCTCCTTTATGGAGAAACCAGTCACTACACTATCTCCAGAAGCCTCCTGTATGGAGAAACCAGTCACTACACTATCTCCAGAAGCCTCCTATATGGAGAAACAAGTCACTACTCTATCTCCAGAACCCTCCTGTGTGGAGAAACCAGTCACTACACCATCTCCAGAAGCCTCCTGTGTGGATAAACTAGTCACTACACTATCTCCAGAAGCCTCCTGTATGGAGAAACCAGTCACTACACTATCTTCAGAAGCCTCCTGTATGGAGAAACCAGTCACTACACTATCTCCAGAAGTCTCCTGTATGGAGAAACCAGTCACTACACTATCTCCAGACGACTCCTGTATGGAGAAACCAGTCACTACACTATCTCCAGAAGCCTCCTGTATGGAGAAACCAGTCACTACACTATCTCCAGACACCTCCTGTATGGAGAAACCAGTCACTACACTATCTCCAGAAGCCTCCTGTATGGAGATACCAGTCACTACACTATCTCCAGAAGCCTCATGTATGGAGAAACCAGTCACTACACTATCTCCAGAAGCCTCCTGTATGGAGAAACCAGTCACTACACTATCTCCAGAAGCCTCCTGTATGGAGAAACCAGTCACTACACTATCTCCAGAAGCCTCCTGTATGGAGAAACCAGTCACTACACTACCTCCAGAAGCCTCCTGTATGGAGAAACCAGTCACTACACTATCTCCAGACACCTCCTGTATGGAGAAACCAGTCACTACACTATCTCCAGAAGCCTCCTGTATGGAGAAACCAGACACTACACTATCTCCAGAAGCCTCCTTTATGGAGAAACCAGTCACTACACTATCTCTAGAAGCCTCCTGTATGGAGAAACCAGTCACTACACTATCTCCAGAAGCCTCCTATATAGAGAAACCAGTCACTACTCTATCTCCAGAACCCTCCTGTGTGGAGAAAGCAGTCACTACACTATCTCCAGAAGCCTCATGTATGGAGAAACCAGTCAGTACACTATCTCCATACACCTCCTGTATGGAGAAACCAATCACTACACTATCTCCAGAAGCCTCCTTTATGGAGAAACCAGTCACTACATTATCTCCAGAAGCCTCCTGTATGGAGAAACCAGTCACTACACTATCTCCAGAAGCCTCCTGTATGGAGAAACCAGTCACTACTTTATCTCCAGAAGCCTCCTGTATGGAGAAACTAGTCACTACACCTTCTCCAGAAGCCTCCTGTGTGGAGAAACCAGTCACTACACTATCTCCAGAAGCCTCCTGTATGGAGAAACCAGTCACTACACTATCTCCAGAAGCCTCCTGTATGGAGAAACCAGTCACTACACTATCTCCAGAAGCCTCCTGTATGGAGAAACCAGTCACTACACTATCTCCAGAAGCCTCCTGTATGGAGAAACCAGTCACTACACTATCTCCAGACACCTCCTGTATGGAGAAACCAGTCACTACACTATCTCCAGAAGCCTCCTGTATGGAGAAACCAGTCACTACACTATCTCCAGAAGCCTCCTGTGTGGAGAAACCAGTCACTACACTATCTCCAGAAGCCTCCTGTATGGAGAAACCAGTCACTACACTATCTCCAGAAGCCTCCTGTATGGAGAAACCAGTCACTACACTATCTCCAGAAGCCTCCTGTGTGGAGAAACCAGTCACTACACTATCTCCAGAAGCCTCCTGTATGGAGAAACCAGTCACTACACTATCTCCAGAAGCCTCCTGTATGGAGAAACCGGTCACTACACTATCTCCAGAAGCCTCCTGTATGGAGAAACCAGTCACTACACTACTCCAGACACCTCCTGTATGGAGAAACCAGTCACTACACTATCTCCAGAAGCCTCCTGTATGGAGAAACCAGACACTACACTATCTCCAGAAGCCTCCTTTATGGAGAAACCAGTCACTACACTATCTCCAGAAGCCTCCTGTATGGAGAAACCAGTCACTACACTATCTCCAGAAGCCTCCTATATGGAGAAACCAGTCACTACTCTATCTCCAGAACCCTCCTGTGTGGAGAAACCAGTCACTACACCATCTCCAGAACCCTCCTGTGTTGAGAAACTAGTCACTACACTATCTCCAGAAGCCTCCTATATGGAGAAACCAGTCACTACACTATCTCCAGAAGCCTCCTGTATGGAGAAACCAGTCACTACACTATCTCCAGAAGCCTCGTGTATGCAGTAACCAGTCACTACACTATCTCCAGGAGCCTCCTGTATGGAGAAACCAGTCACTACACTATCTCCAGAAGCCTCCTGTATGGAGAAACCAGTCACTACACTATCTTCAGAAGCATCCTGTATGGAGAAACCAGTCACTACACTATCTCCAGAAGCCTCCTGTATGGAGAAACCAGTCACTACACTATCTTCAGAAGCCTCCTGTATGGAGAAACCAGTCACTACACTATCTCCAGAAGCCTCCTTTATGGAGAAACCAGTCACTACACTATCTCCAGAAGCCTCCTACATGGAGAAACCAGTCACTACTCTATCTCCAGAACCCTCCTGTGTGGAGAAACCAGTCACTACACCATCTCCAGAAGCCTCCTGTGTGGAGAAACTAGTGACTACACTATCTCCAGAAGCCTCCTGTATGGAGAAACCAGTCACTACACTATCTCCAGATGCCCGCTGTATGGAGAAAACAGTCACTACACTATCTCCAGAGAACTCCTGTATGGAGAAGCCAGTCACTACACTATCTCCAGACACCTCCTGTATGGAGAAACCAGTCACTACACTATCTCCAGAAGCCTCCTGTATGGAGAAACCAGTCACTACACTATCTCCAGAAGCATCCTGTATGGAGAAACCAGTCACTACACTATCTCCAGAAGCCTCCTGTATGGAGAAACCAGTCACTACACTATCTCCAGAAGCCTCCTGTATGGAGAAACCAGTCACTACACTATCTCCAGAAGCCTCCTTTATGGAGAAACCAGTCACTACTCTATCTCCAGAACCCTCCTGTGTGGAGAAACCAGTCACTACACTATCTCCAGAAGCCTCCTTTATGGAGAAACCAGTCACTACACTATCTCCAGAAGCCTCCTGTATGGAGAAACCAGTCACTACACTATCTCCAGATGCCTCCTGTATGGAGAAACCAGTCACTACACTATCTCCAGAGAACTCCTGTATGGAGAAGCCAGTCACTACACTATCTCCAGACACCTCCTGTATGGAGAAACCAGTCACTACACTATCTCCAGAAGCCTCCTGTATCGAGAAACCAGTCACTACACTATCTCCAGAAGCCTCCTGTATGGAGAAACCTGTCACTACACTATCTCCAGAAGCCTCCTATATGGAGAAACCAGTCACTACACTATCTCCAGAAGACTCCTGTATGGAGAAACCAGTCACTACACTATCTCCAGAAGCCTCCTGTATGGAGAAACCAGTAACTACACTATCTCCAGAAGCCTCCTGTATGGAGAAACCAGTCACTACACTATCTCCAGAAGCCTCCTGTATGGAGAAACAAGTCACTACACTATCTCCAGAAGCATCCTGTATGGAGAAACCAGTCACTACACTATCTCCATATGCCTCCTGTATGGAGAAACCAGTCACTAAACTATCTCCAGATGCCTCCTGTATGGAGAAACCAGTCACTACACTATCTCCAGATGCCTCCTGTATGGAGAAACCAGTCACTACACTATCTCCAGATGCCTCCTGTATGGAGAAAACCAGTCACTGCACTATCTCCAGAAGCCTCCTGTATGGAGAAACCAGTCACTACACTATCTCCAGAAGCCTCCTGTATGGAGAAACCAGTCACTACACTATCTCCAGATGCCCCCTGTATGGAGAAACCAGTCACTACACTATCTCCAGAGAACTCCTGTATGGAGAAGCCAGTCACTATACTATCTCCAGACACCTCCTGTATTCAGAAACCAGTCACTACACTATCTCCAGAAGCCTCCTGTATGGAGAAACCAGTCACTACACTATCTCCAGAAGCCTCCTGTATGGAGAAACCAGTCACTACACTATCTCCAGAAGACTCCTGTATGGAGAAACCAGTCACTACACTATCTACAGAAGCCTCCTGTATGGAGAAACCAGTCACTACACTATCTCCAGGAGCCTCCTGTATGGAGAAACCAGTCACTACACTATCTCCAGAAGACTCCTGTATGGAGAAACCAGTCACTACACTATCTCCAGAAGCCTCGTGTATGCAGAAACCAGTCACTACACTATCTCCAGGAGCCTCCTGTATGGAGAAACCAGTCACTACACTATCTCCAGAAGCCTCCTGTATGGAGAAACCAGTCACTACACTATCTCCAGAAGCATCCTGTATGGAGAAACCAGTCACTACACTATCTCCAGAAGCCTCCTTTATGGAGAAACCAGTCACTACACTATCTCCAGAAGCCTCCTGTATGGAGAAACCAGTCACTACACTATCTCCAGAAGACTCCTGTATGGAGAAACCAGTCACTACACTATCTCCAGAAGCCTCCTGTATGGAGAAACCAGTCACTACACTATCTCCAGAAGCCTCCTGTATGGAGAAACCAGTCACTACACTATCTCCAGAAGCCTCCTGTATGGAGAAACCAGTCACTACACTATCTCCAGAAACCTCCTGTATGGAGAAACCAGTCACTACACTATCTCCAGAAGCATCCTGTATGGAGAAACCAGTCACTACACTATCTCCATATGCCTCCTGTATGGAGAAACCAGTCACTAAACTATCTCCAGATGCCTCCTGTATGGAGAAACCAGTCACTACACTATCTCCAGATGCCTCCTGTATGGAGAAACCAGTCACTACACTATCTCCAGATGCCTCCTGTATGGAGAAACCAGTCACTGCACTATCTCCAGAAGCCTCCTGTATGGAGAAACCAGTCACTACACTATCTCCAGAAGCCTCCTGTATGGAGAAACCAGTCACTACACTATCTCCAGATGCCCCCTGTATGGAGAAACCAGTCGCTACACTATCTCCAGAGAACTCCTGTATGGAGAAGCCAGTCACTATACTATCTCCAGACACCTCCTGTATTCAGAAACCAGTCACTACACTATCTCCAGAAGCCTCCTGTATGGAGAAACCAGTCACTACACTATCTCCAGAATCCTCCTGTATGGAGAAACCTGTCACTACACTATCTCCAGAAGCCTCCTGTATGGAGAAACCAGTCACTACACTATCTCCAGAAGCCTACTGTATGGAGAAACCAGTCACTACACTATCTCCAGAAGCCTCCTGTATGGAGAAACCAGTCACTACACTATCTCCAGAAGACTCCTGTATGGAGAAACCAGTCACTACACTATCTCCAGAAGCCTCCTGTATGGAGAAACCAGTCACTACACTATCTCCAGGAGCCTCCTGTATGGAGAAACCAGTCACTACACTATCTCCAGAAGACTCCTGTATGGAGAAACCAGTCACTACACTATCTCCAGAAGCCTCGTGTATGCAGAAACCAGTCACTACACTATCTCCAGGAGCCTCCTGTATGAAGAAACCAGTCACTACACTATCTCCAGAAGCCTCCTGTATGGAGAAACCAGTCACTACACTATCTCCAGAAGCCTCGTGTATGCAGAAACCAGTCACTACACTATCTCCAGGAGCCTCCTGTATGGAGAAACCAGTCACTACACTATCTCCAGAAGCCTCCTGTATGGAGAAACCAGTCACTACACTATCTCCAGAAGCATCCTGTATGGAGAAACCAGTCACTACACTATCTCCAGAAGCCTCCTGTATGGAGAAACCAGTCACTACACTATCTCCAGAAGCCTCCTGTATGGAGAAACCAGTCACTACACTATCTCCAGAAGCCTCCTTTATGGAGAAACCAGTCACTACTCTATCTCCAGAACCCTCCTGTGTGGAGAAACCAGTCACTACACTATCTCCAGAAGCCTCCTTTATGGAGAAACCAGTCACTACACTATCTCCAGAAGCCTCCTGTATGGAGAAACCAGTCACTACACTATCTCCAGATGCCTCCTGTATGGAGAAACCAGTCTCTACACTATCTCCAGAGAACTCCTGTATGGAGAAGCCAGTCACTACACTATCTCCAGACACCTCCTGTATGGAGAAACCAGTCACTACACTATCTCCAGAAGCCTCCTGTATCGAGAAACCAGTCACTACACTATCTCCAGAAGCCTCCTGTATGGAGAAACCTGTCACTACACTATCTCCAGAAGCCTCCTGTATGGAGAAACCAGTCACTACACTATCTCCAGAAGACTCCTGTATGGAGAAACCAGTCACTACACTATCTCCAGAAGCCTCCTGTATGGAGAAACCAGTCACTACACTATCTCCAGAAGCCTCCTGTATGGAGAAACCAGTCACTACACTATCTCCAGAAGCCTCCTGTATGGAGAAACCAGTCACTACACTATCTCCAGAAGCCTCCTGTATGGAGAAACCAGTCACTACACTATCTCCAGAAGCCTCCTGTATGGAGAAACCAGTCACTACACTATCTCCAGAAGCATCCTGTATGGAGAAACCAGTCACTACACTATCTCCATATGCCTCCTGTATGGAGAAACCAGTCACTAAACTATCTCCAGATGCCTCCTGTATGGAGAAAACAGTCACTACACTATCTCCAGATGCCTCCTGTATGGAGAAACCAGTCACTACACTATCTCCAGATGCCTCCTGTATGGAGAAACCAGTCACTGCACTATCTCCATAAGCCTCCTGTATGGAGAAACCAGTCACTACACTATCTCCAGAAGCCTCCTGTATGGAGAAACCAGTCACTACACTATCTCCAGATGCCCCCTGTATGGAGAAACCAGTCACTACACTATCTCCAGAGAACTCCTGTATGGAGAAGCCAGTCACTACACTATCTCCAGACACCTCCTGTATTCAGAAACCAGTCACTACACTATCTCCAGAAGCCTCCTGTATGGAGAAACCAGTCACTACACTATCTCCAGAAGCCTCCTGTATGGAGAAACCTGTCACTACACTATCTCCAGAAGCCTCCTGTATGGAGAAACCAGTCACTACACTATCTCCAGAAGCCTACTGTATGGAGAAACCAGTCACTACACTATCTCCAGAAGCCTCCTGTATGGAGAAACCAGTCACTACACTATCTCCAGAAGACTCCTGTATGGAGAAACCAGTCACTACACTATCTCCAGAAGCCTCCTGTATGGAGAAACCAGTCACGACACTATCTCCAGGAGCCTCCTGTATGGAGAAACCAGTCACTACACTATCTCCAGAAGCCTCCTGTATGGAGAAACCAGTCACTACACTATCTCCAGAAGCATCCTGTATGGAGAAACCAGTCACTACACTATCTCCAGATGCCTCCTGTATGGAGAAACCAGTCACTAAACTATCTCCAGATGCCTCCTGTATGGAGAAACCAGTCACTACACTATCTCCAGATGCCTCCTGTATGGAGAAACCAGTCACTACACTATCTCCAGAAGCCTCCTGTATGGAGAAACCAGTCACTACACTATCTCCAGATGCCTCCTGTATGGAGAAACCAGTCACTACACTATCTCCAGAAGCCTCCTGTATGGAGAACCCAGTCACTACACTACTCCCGAAGCTTCCTGTATGGAGAAACCAGTCACTACACTATCTCCAGATACCTCCTGTATGGAGAACCCAGTCACTACACTATCTCCAGAAGCCTCCTGAATGGAGAAACCAGTCACTACACTATCTCCAGAAGTCTCCTGCATGGAGAAACCAGTCACTACACTATCTCCAGAAGCCTCCTGTATGGAGAAACCAGTCACTACACTAATCCAGAAGCTTCCTGTATGGAGAAACCAGTCACTACACTATCTCCAGACACCTCCTGTATGGAGAAACCAGTCACTACACTATCTCCAGAAACCTCCTGTATGGAGAAACCAGTCACTACACTACCTTCAGAAGCCTCCTGTATGGAGAAACCAGTCACTACACTATCTCCAGAAGCCTCCTGTATGGAGAAACCAGTCATTACACTATCTCCAGAAGCCTCCTGTATGGAGAAACCAGTCACTAAACTATCTCCAGAAGCCTCCTGTATGGAGAAACCAGTCACTACACTATCTCCAGAAGCATCCTGTATGGAGAAACCAGTCACTACACTATCTCCAGAAGCCTCCTGTATGGAGAAACCAGTCACTACACTATCTCCAGATGCCTCCTGTATGGAGAAACCAGTCACTAAACTATCTCCAGATGCCTCCTGTATGGAGAAACCAGTCACTACACTATCTTGAGAATCCTCCTGTATGGAGAAACCAGTCACTACACTATCTCCAGAAGCCTCCTGTATGGAGAAACCAGACACTAAACTATCTCCAGATGCCTCCTGTATGGAGAAACCAGTCACTAAACTATCTCCAGATGCCTCCTGTATGGAGAAACGAGTCACTACACTATCTCCAGATGCCTCCTGTATGGAGAAACCAGTCACTACACTATCTCCAGAAGCCTCCTGTATGGAGAAACCAGTCACTACACTATCTCCAGAAGCCTCCTGTATGGAGAAACCAGTCACTACACTATCTCCAGAAGCCTCCTGTATGGACAACCCAGTCACTACACTATCTCCAGACACCTCCTGTATGGAGAAACCAGTCACTACACTATCTCCAGAAGCCTCCTGTATGGAGAAACCAGTCACTACACTATCTCCAGAAGCCTCCTGTATGGAGAAACCAGTCACTACACTATCTCCAGAAGCCTCCTGTATGGAGAACCCAGTCACTACACTATCTCCAGACACCTCCTGTATGGAGAAACCAGTCACTACACTATCTCCAGAAGCCTCCTGTAGGGAGAAACCAGTCACTACACTATCTCCAGAAGCCTCCTGTATGGAGAAACCAGTCACTACACTATCTCCAGACACTTCCTGTATGGAGAAACCAGTCACTACACTATCTCCAGAAGCCTCCTGTATGGAGAAACCAGTCACTACACTATCTCCAGAAGCCTCCTGTATGGAGAAACCAGTCACTACACTATCTCCAGAAGCCTCCTGTATGGAGAAACCAGTCACTACACTATCTCCAGACACCTCCTGTATGGAGAACCCAGTCACTACACTACTCCCGAAGCTTCCTGTATGGAGAAACCAGTCACTACACTATCTCCAGATACCTCCTGTATGGAGAACCCAGTCACTACACTATCTCCAGAAGCCTCCTGAATGGAGAAACCAGTCACTACACTATCTCCAGAAGTCTCCTGCATGGAGAAACCAGTCACTACACTATCTCCAGAAGCCTCCTGTATGGAGAAACCAGTCACTACACTACTCCAGAAGCTTCCTGTATGGAGAAACCAGTCACTACACTATCTCCAGACACCTCCTGTATGGAGAAACCAGTCACTACACTATCTCCAGAAACCTCCTGTATGGAGAAACCAGTCACTACACTACCTTCAGAAGCCTCCTGTATGGAGAAACCAGTCACTACACTATCTCCAGAAGCCTCCTGTATGGAGAAACCAGTCATTACACTATCTCCAGAAGCCTCCTGTATGGAGAAACCAGTCACTAAACTATCTCCAGAAGCCTCCTGTATGGAGAAACCAGTCACTACACTATCTCCAGAAGCATCCTGTATGGAGAAACCAGTCACTACACTATCTCCAGAAGCCTCCTGTATGAAGAAACCAGTCACTACACTATCTCCAGATGCCTCCTGTATGGAGAAACCAGTCACTAAACTATCTCCAGATGCCTCCTGTATGGAGAAACCAGTCACTACACTATCTTGAGAATCCTCCTGTATGGAGAAACCAGTCACTACACTATCTCCAGAAGCCTCCTGTATGGAGAAACCAGACACTAAACTATCTCCAGATGCCTCCTGTATGGAGAAACCAGTCACTAAACTATCTCCAGATGCCTCCTGTATGGAGAAACGAGTCACTACACTATCTCCAGATGCCTCCTGTATGGAGAAACCAGTCACTACACTATCTCCAGAAGCCTCCTGTATGGAGAAACCAGTCACTACACTATCTCCAGAAGCCTCCTGTATGGAGAAACCAGTCACTACACTATCTCCAGAAGCCTCCTGTATGGAGAACCCAGTCACTACACTATCTCCAGACACCTCCTGTATGGAGAAACCAGTCACTACACTATCTCCAGAAGCCTCCTGTATGGAGAAACCAGTCACTACACTATCTCCAGAAGCCTCCTGTATGGAGAAACCAGTCACTACACTATCTCCAGAAGCCTCCTGTATGGAGAACCCAGTCACTACACTATCTCCAGACACCTCCTGTATGGAGAAACCAGTCACTACACTATCTCCAGAAGCCTCCTGTAGGGAGAAACCAGTCACTACACTATCTCCAGAAGCCTCCTGTATGGAGAAACCAGTCACTACACTATCTCCAGACACTTCCTGTATGGAGAAACCAGTCACTACACTATCTCCAGAAGCCTCCTGTATGGAGAAACCAGTCACTACACTATCTCCAGAAGCCTCCTGTATGGAGAAACCAGTCACTACACTATCTCCAGACACTTCCTGTATGGAGAAACCAGTCACTACACTATCTCCAGAAGCCTCCTGTATGGAGAAACCAGTCACTACACTATCTCCAGAAGCATCCTGTATGGAGAAACCAGTCACTACACTATCTCCAGATGCCTCCTGTATGGAGAAACCAGTCACTAAACTATCTCCAGATGCCTCCTGTATGGAGAAACCAGTCACTACACTATCTCCAGATGCCTCCTGTATGGAGAAACCAGTCACTACACTATCTCCAGAAGCCTCCTGTATGGAGAAACCAGTCACTACACTATCTCCAGATGCCTCCTGTATGGAGAAACCAGTCACTACACTATCTCCAGAAGCCTCCTGTATGGAGAACCCAGTCACTACACTACTCCCGAAGCTTCCTGTATGGAGAAACCAGTCACTACACTATCTCCAGATACCTCCTGTATGGAGAACCCAGTCACTACACTATCTCCAGAAGCCTCCTGAATGGAGAAACCAGTCACTACACTATCTCCAGAAGTCTCCTGCATGGAGAAACCAGTCACTACACTATCTCCAGAAGCCTCCTGTATGGAGAAACCAGTCACTACACTAATCCAGAAGCTTCCTGTATGGAGAAACCAGTCACTACACTATCTCCAGACACCTCCTGTATGGAGAAACCAGTCACTACACTATCTCCAGAAACCTCCTGTATGGAGAAACCAGTCACTACACTACCTTCAGAAGCCTCCTGTATGGAGAAACCAGTCACTACACTATCTCCAGAAGCCTCCTGTATGGAGAAACCAGTCATTACACTATCTCCAGAAGCCTCCTGTATGGAGAAACCAGTCACTAAACTATCTCCAGAAGCCTCCTGTATGGAGAAACCAGTCACTACACTATCTCCAGAAGCATCCTGTATGGAGAAACCAGTCACTACACTATCTCCAGAAGCCTCCTGTATGGAGAAACCAGTCACTACACTATCTCCAGATGCCTCCTGTATGGAGAAACCAGTCACTAAACTATCTCCAGATGCCTCCTGTATGGAGAAACCAGTCACTACACTATCTTGAGAATCCTCCTGTATGGAGAAACCAGTCACTACACTATCTCCAGAAGCCTCCTGTATGGAGAAACCAGACACTAAACTATCTCCAGATGCCTCCTGTATGGAGAAACCAGTCACTAAACTATCTCCAGATGCCTCCTGTATGGAGAAACGAGTCACTACACTATCTCCAGATGCCTCCTGTATGGAGAAACCAGTCACTACACTATCTCCAGAAGCCTCCTGTATGGAGAAACCAGTCACTACACTATCTCCAGAAGCCTCCTGTATGGAGAAACCAGTCACTACACTATCTCCAGAAGCCTCCTGTATGGAGAACCCAGTCACTACACTATCTCCAGACACCTCCTGTATGGAGAAACCAGTCACTACACTATCTCCAGAAGCCTCCTGTATGGAGAAACCAGTCACTACACTATCTCCAGAAGCCTCCTGTATGGAGAAACCAGTCACTACACTATCTCCAGAAGCCTCCTGTATGGAGAACCCAGTCACTACACTATCTCCAGACACCTCCTGTATGGAGAAACCAGTCACTACACTATCTCCAGAAGCCTCCTGTAGGGAGAAACCAGTCACTACACTATCTCCAGAAGCCTCCTGTATGGAGAAACCAGTCACTACACTATCTCCAGACACTTCCTGTATGGAGAAACCAGTCACTACACTATCTCCAGAAGCCTCCTGTATGGAGAAACCAGTCACTACACTATCTCCAGAAGCCTCCTGTATGGAGAAACCAGTCACTACACTATCTCCAGAAGCCTCCTGTATGGAGAAACCAGTCACTACACTATCTCCAGACACCTCCTGTATGGAGAACCCAGTCACTACACTACTCCCGAAGCTTCCTGTATGGAGAAACCAGTCACTACACTATCTCCAGATACCTCCTGTATGGAGAACCCAGTCACTACACTATCTCCAGAAGCCTCCTGAATGGAGAAACCAGTCACTACACTATCTCCAGAAGTCTCCTGCATGGAGAAACCAGTCACTACACTATCTCCAGAAGCCTCCTGTATGGAGAAACCAGTCACTACACTACTCCAGAAGCTTCCTGTATGGAGAAACCAGTCACTACACTATCTCCAGACACCTCCTGTATGGAGAAACCAGTCACTACACTATCTCCAGAAACCTCCTGTATGGAGAAACCAGTCACTACACTACCTTCAGAAGCCTCCTGTATGGAGAAACCAGTCACTACACTATCTCCAGAAGCCTCCTGTATGGAGAAACCAGTCATTACACTATCTCCAGAAGCCTCCTGTATGGAGAAACCAGTCACTAAACTATCTCCAGAAGCCTCCTGTATGGAGAAACCAGTCACTACACTATCTCCAGAAGCATCCTGTATGGAGAAACCAGTCACTACACTATCTCCAGAAGCCTCCTGTATGGAGAAACCAGTCACTACACTATCTCCAGATGCCTCCTGTATGGAGAAACCAGTCACTAAACTATCTCCAGATGCCTCCTGTATGGAGAAACCAGTCACTACACTATCTTGAGAATCCTCCTGTATGGAGAAACCAGTCACTACACTATCTCCAGAAGCCTCCTGTATGGAGAAACCAGACACTAAACTATCTCCAGATGCCTCCTGTATGGAGAAACCAGTCACTAAACTATCTCCAGATGCCTCCTGTATGGAGAAACGAGTCACTACACTATCTCCAGATGCCTCCTGTATGGAGAAACCAGTCACTACACTATCTCCAGAAGCCTCCTGTATGGAGAAACCAGTCACTACACTATCTCCAGAAGCCTCCTGTATGGAGAAACCAGTCACTACACTATCTCCAGAAGCCTCCTGTATGGAGAACCCAGTCACTACACTATCTCCAGACACCTCCTGTATGGAGAAACCAGTCACTACACTATCTCCAGAAGCCTCCTGTATGGAGAAACCAGTCACTACACTATCTCCAGAAGCCTCCTGTATGGAGAAACCAGTCACTACACTATCTCCAGAAGCCTCCTGTATGGAGAACCCAGTCACTACACTATCTCCAGACACCTCCTGTATGGAGAAACCAGTCACTACACTATCTCCAGAAGCCTCCTGTAGGGAGAAACCAGTCACTACACTATCTCCAGAAGCCTCCTGTATGGAGAAACCAGTCACTACACTATCTCCAGACACTTCCTGTATGGAGAAACCAGTCACTACACTATCTCCAGAAGCCTCCTGTATGGAGAAACCAGTCACTACACTATCTCCAGAAGCCTCCTGTATGGAGAAACCAGTCACTACACTATCTCCAGACACTTCCTGTATGGAGAAACCAGTCACTACACTATCTCCAGAAGCCTCCTGTATGGAGAAACCAGTCACTACACCATCTCCAGAAGCCTCTTGTGTGGAGAAACCAGTCACTACACTATCTCCAGAAGCATCCTGTATGGAGAAACCAGTCACTACACTATCTCCAGAAGCCTCCTGTATGGAGAAACCAGTCACTACACTATCTCCAGAAGCCTCCTGTATGGAGAAACCAGTCACTACACTATCTCCAGAAGCCTCCTGTATGGAGAAACCAGTCACTACACTATCTCCAGAAGCCTCCTGTATGGAGAACCCAGTCACTACACTATCTCCAGACACCTCCTGTATGGAGAAACCAGTCACTACACTATCTCCAGAAGCCTCCTGTAGGGAGAAACCAGTCACTACACTATCTCCAGAAGCCTCCTGTATGGAGAAACCAGTCACTACACTATCTCCAGACACTTCCTGTATGGAGAAACCAGTCACTACACTATCTCCAGAAGCCTCCTGTATGGAGAAACCAGTCACTACACTATCTCCAGAAGCCTCCTGTATGGAGAAACCAGTCACTACACTATCTCCAGACACTTCCTGTATGGAGAAACCAGTCACTACACTATCTCCAGAAGCCTCCTGTATGGAGAAACCAGTCACTACACCATCTCCAGAAGCCTCTTGTGTGGAGAAACCAGTCACTACACTATCTCCAGAAGCATCCTGTATGGAGAAACCAGTCACTACACTATCTCCAGAAGCCTCCTGTATGGAGAAACCAGTACTATTATTAAAATAATCAAGAAATGTATTACAATTATTATAACATTCCCTCATTTTGTAATAAATGATTCATCTGTAGACATTGGAGCTTTAGTTTTCCTTTGACAGATCTCACAGAAGCTCTTCATATAACAGAGTATTAGTAATCTGGAGGAAAAGTATTATTTTCGGGATCATTATCATAGAGATCCAAAGTTCCCGTTCCTTCATTGGATTCCAGAGTTTTTGTTCTAGCAGAGTCAATTAGTCTCTGAACAAGTCCTGTAATGCACGGAATAGCCCAGCATCCACCAACCATCAGAACCCTGGTCACGATGGCGAGAGATGTCAGCGCAGAAGGGAAGAATCCCGACCATTTCCCAAACCGTCCTTCAATCCGGGGAGTAAATATCTCATCATATCCAGAGTTTTCAGCTAATTCATTATCAGGGCAGTCAGTCCATCAAGAGCTTTGGAGATACTTCCATCAGGATCTGTATTATTAGGGATAAAAGTGCAAGTAAATCCTCCAAACCTTGTACATACACCTCCTTTCTCTGCTAAGAGCATGTCTAGTGCCATCTATTCTGCCGTGAGAGAAGTTGGTCCTAATTGTGCAGTTATCCCTTTATCTGCGTCTCAGGTATAATTACAGACCTCTGCTGGTGTCATATATGGAATTAATCCAATCTACATTCTTATTTATAGTCACCCACCAGATGATGGATTCCCACCCGGCTGCTACCTGGCTTCCAGCCTTGTACTCGTTGGGCGCTCCTCTGGGAACTCCAATCTCATCTATGTAGACACTAGAATCAAAGGCTCCTCGAGGGGCTTCACGCTTCAGTCTCTTTCCACTACATACCTTTGGCCGTATTCCTATTGACAACAGGTGGAATTGCATGATTAGCTGGACCACCGCACAATGCCCCCGGGAACCATTGGTAATCTGGCTGCTATCCCTTTATCACCGCATAGCCCCCATATATCCGCTCTCAGGGTGGTCTGGTTTGAGTATATGGCTGAGTACTTGGCGCTGTGGGAGACATTGATTCATTTTCTACAAAAGTCATCCTGGAGCCCACCGAAGTCGTGCCCATGCCCCGGAAGACTAGAACAAGTTTAGTTCCCTGGATAAGCACTCACCGGTGGTGGGATATCCGGTTCATCAAGTGGGGGAAATAAATATGATAACGTTTTGCATTTTCCTTCCGTTTTTGAGGGGACATAAGTCTTATTATATAACTTAATTATACAGTGTAATCCTTCCGGATCTTCCTGATCATTGAGGGATAGGGGTCCATTCCTAGCTGTGGTCCGGCTGTTGCACCAGCTATACAGTGTAATTTTTTCAGGCTTTTTGCAGTAAATCTAAGCCATTCTCACCATTCATTCGTCTCCTCGTAGCCGGTCTCTAGAGCGAGTTTATCTTCATCATTTAGGTTAGAATATCTAACTATGGGTCCTATGGCCTCTGTCATGGTTCTGTCTGACGCACCTGCCTTGGATCTTGGTTTAGTATTATTCTGGACTTCTATGTAGAAGTGTCCTATTGGATCTGCTCCTGATACATCGGCTTCTATGGCATCTAACCTTTCATCCCTCATCTTAGGGTTTTTTAAAGTTATCAGTAGCTGCTTACAATCATCCTTATTTCTGCAAGGGGAGGTTTCTTTTTTCCTAATGGAGAGTTGGGCTTTTAAGTCTGAGGAGCCATAAGGCTTATACCCATAATCTGGGGCCGCTGGAGTCCATGCTGCTTTATGCCAGTCATCGCACATTCGGCCCCCCGGCTATTAGACCTTATGATACAAGCATACTTATCGGACTCTGCTAGTCTGACAGCTTGTTCCTCATCTCTGCATCCTTTATATAACGGGCAGAAGTCCACTAGCACAGCAGTCTCCTGTCTGATTTCAAAAGTAAGATTTAAGGTCCTAAATCCGAAACCATTCCACCACCCTGGCCTTTCCTTTCCTGCTGGATCCATTCTTCTCCAACCTCCCATTACCATGGACATAAAAAGCTACATGTAACTAACCCTGATTTCCACATCCTAGATCTGACCGCTCTATCCGGGAAGGGAATGGGAGACTTCTGCAGTTTGAGCCAAGCTTCCCCTTGTGGAAAACCTCCCTTTGTAGCTGGACTTTGACAGACAAGTCAGATCCTCCTCTGCCCCGACCTGTCTGACAAGTTTACAGTGTGAGAGATGGATCCAGGAGGAGCTCAGCAATCTTCACCGCACTAGAAGAAGTCAGCAGGTGAAACAAAAAATGTTTATTAATAGTTAGTAAAGCCATACGTCATAAATAGCTTAGATATGATCTGTACCATCCCTCCTGTTCAGACATGGCTAATGCCAGGGCTCCATACTGCGTCATATCTGAACAAGTTACCGGGCAGTATAGACTGATTTTCTGTAGATACTTATAGACAATCTTTTCGTTACGTGTATGTGCTGCACATTTGCATATTGCTATTTTCTTGGGAAGCTGCATTGCCTCTAACAGGTTTAAAATAAGATTTTTATGATTTATTTCTTTACCTGTAGAAGTCACCATACCCCTATTCTTCCACTGTGTGCTAGAAAAGACATGTCACCTATCAGTGTATATCGTCACAAGTTTATCTTTAGCAAGTTTACAAACTTCTGTGAGAGCCACAAGTTCTGCTGCTTGTGCTGATAGGAGTGTTTATATATATACAGAACCATAGCAAGGCAATATATAGTATATCCTCATCCTCCGATGCCAATAGAAAGACATCCACATATAAGATAATCCGGCTCCCTCTGGTGGCTCAGACTGAGCTAGGTTACCCGCCATTACCTGGGAGCAAATGCTAGGAGATTCACAGGACCCTTGTGGGATTCTGGTGAATGTAATGGTAGGAGATTCACAGGACCCTTGTGGGATTCTGGTGATTGTAATGGTAGGAGATTCACAGGACCCTTGTGGGATCCTGGTGAATGTAATGGTAGGAGATTCACAGGACCCTTGTGGGATTCTGGTGAATGTAATGGTAGGAGATTCACAGGACCCTTGTGGGATTCTGGTGAATGTAATGGTAGGAGATTCACAGGACTCTTGTGGGATTCTGGTGATTGTAATGGTAGGAGATTCACAGGACCCTTGTGGGATCCTGGTGAATGTAATGGTAGGAGATTCACAGGACCCTTGTGAGATTCTGGTGAATGTAATGGTAGGAGATTCACAGGACCCTCGTGGGATTCTGGTGAATGTAATGGTAGGAGATTCACAGGACCCTTGTGGGATTCTGGTGAATGTAATGGTAGGAGATTCACAGGACCCTTGTGGGATTCTGGTGAATGTAATGGTAGGAGATTCACAGGACCCTTGTGGGATTCTGGTGAATGTAATGGTAGGAGATTCACAGGACCCTTGTGGGATTCTGGTGAATGTAATGGTAGGAGATTCACAGGACCCTTGTGGGATTCTGGTGAATGTAATGGTAGGAGATTCACAGGACCCTTGTGGGATTCTGGTGAATGTAATGGTAGGAGATTCACAGGACCCTCGTGGGATTCTGGTGAATGTAATGGTAGGAGATTCACAGGACCCTTGTGGGATTCTGGTGAATGTAATGGTAGGAGATTCACAGGACCCTCGTGGGATTCTGGTGAATGTAATGGTAGGAGATTCACAGGACTCTTGTGGGATTCTGGTGATTGTAATGGTAGGAGATTCACAGGACTCTTGTGGGATTCTGGTGATTGTAATGGTAGGAGATTCACAGGACTCTTGTGGGATTCTGGTGATTGTAATGGTAGGAGATTCACAGGACCCTTGTGGGATTCTGGTGATTGTAATGGTAGGAGATTCACAGGACTCTTGTGGGATTCTGGTGAATGTAATGGTGGGAGATTCACAGGACCCTTGTGGGATTCTGGTGATTGTAATGGTAGGAGATTCACAGGACCCTTGTGGGATTCTGGTGATTGTAATGGTAGGAGATTCACAGGACCCTTGTGGGATTCTGGTGATTGTAATGGTAGGAGATTCACAGGACCCTTGTGGGATTCTGGTGATTGTAATGGTAGGAGATTCACAGGACTCTTGTGAGATTCTGGTGATTGTAATGGTAGGAGATTCACAGGACCCTTGTGGGATTCTGGTGATTGTAATGGTAGGAGATTCACAGGACTCTTGTGAGATTCTGGTGATTGTAATGGTAGGAGATTCACAGGACCCTTGTGGGATTCTGGTGATTGTAATGGTAGGAGATTCACAGGACTCTTGTGAGATTCTGGTGATTGTAATGGTAGGAGATTCACAGGACCCTTGTGGGATTCTGGTGATTGTAATGGTAGGAGATTCACAGGACTCTTGTGGGATTCTGGTGAATGTAATGGTAGGAGATTCACAGGACCCTTGTGGGATTCTGGTGAATGTAATGGTAGGAGATTCACAGGACACTTGTGAGATTCTGGTGATTGTAATGGTAGGAGATTCACAGGACACTTGTGAGATTCTGGAGAATGTAATGGTAGGAGATTCACAGGACTCTTGTGGGATTCTGGTGATTGTAATGGTAGGAGATTCACAGGACCCTTGTGGGGTTCTAGTGAATGTAATGGTAGGAGATTCACAGGACCCTTGTGGGGTTCTGGTGAACGTAATGGTAGGAGATTCACAGGACCCTTGTGGGATAATAGTGAATGTAATGGTAGGAGATTCACAGGACCCTTGTGGGATTCTGGTGAATGTAATGGTAGGAGATTCACAGGACCCTTGTGGGATTCTGGTGAATGTAATGGTAGGAGATTCACAGGACCCTTGTGGGATTCTGGTGAATGTAATGGTAGGAGATTCACAGGACCCTTGTGGGATTCTGGTGAATGTAATGGTAGGAGATTCACAGGACCCTTGTGGGATTCTGGTGATTGTAATGGTAGGAGATTCACAGGACCATTGTGGGATTCTGATGAATGTAATGGTAGGAGATTCACAGGACCCTTGTGGGATTCTGGTGAATGTAATGGTAGGAGATTCACAGGACTCTGGTGGGGTTCTGATGAATGTAATGGTAGGAGATTCACAGGACCCTTGTGGGATTCTGGTGAATGTAATGGTAGGAGATTCACAGGACACTTGTGGGATTCTGGTGATTGTAATGGTAGGAGATTCACAGGACCCTTGTGGGATTCTGGTGAATGTAATGGTAGGAGATTCACAGGACCCTTGTGGGATAATAGTGAATGTAATGGTAGGAGATTCACAGGACCCTTGTGGGATTCTGGTGAATGTAATGGTAGGAGATTCACAGGACCCTTGTGGGATTCTGGTGAATGTAATGGTAGGAGATTCACAGGACCCTTGTGGGATAATAGTGAATGTAATGGTAGGAGATTCACAGGACCCTTGTGGGATTCTGGTGAATGTAATGGTAGGAGATTCACAGGACTCTTGTGGGATTCTGGTGAATGTAATGGTAGGAAATTCACAGGACCCTTGTGGGATTCTGGTGAATGTAATGGTGGGAGATTCACAGGACCCTTGTGGGATTCTGGTGAATGTAATGGTAGGAGATTCACAGTACCCTTGTGGGATTCTGGTGAATGTAATGGTAGGAGATTCACAGGACACTTGTGGGATTCTGGTGATTGTAATGGTAGGAGATTCACAGGACCCTTGTGGGATTCTGGTGAATGTAATGGTAGGAGATTCACAGGACCCTTGTGGGATTCTGGTGATTGTAATGGTAGGAGATTCACAGGACACTTGTGGGATTCTGGTGATTGTAATGGTAGGAGATTCACAGGACCCTTGTGGGATTCTGGTGAATGTAATGGTAGGAGATTCACAGGACCCTTGTGGGATTCTGGTGATTGTAATGGTAGGAGATTCACAGGACCCTTGTGGGATTCTGGTGAATGTAATGGTAGGAGATTCACAGGACACTTGTGGGATTCTGGTGATTGTAATGGTAGGAGATTCACAGGACACTTGTGGGATTCTGGTGATTGTAATGGTAGAAGATTCACAGGACCCTTGTGGGATTCTGGTGAATGTAATGGTAGGAGATTCACAGGACCCTTGTGGGGTTCTGGTGAATGTAATGGTAGGAGATTCACAGTACCCTTGTGGGGTTCTGATGAATGTAATGGTAGGAGATTCACAGGACCCTTGTGGGATTCTGGTGATTGTAATGGTAGGAGATTCACAGGACCCTTGTGGGATCCTGGTGAATGTAATGGTAGGAGATTCACAGGACTCTTGTGGGATTCTGGTGAATGTAATGGTAGGAGATTCACAGGACCCTTGTGAGATTCTGGTGAATGTAATGGTAGGAGATTCACAGGACCCTTGTGGGATTCTGATGAATGTAATGGTAGGAGATTCACAGGACCCTTGTGGGATTCTGGTGAATGTAATGGTAGGAGATTCACAGGACCCTTGTGGGATTCTGGTGAATGTAATGGTAGGAGATTCACAGGACCCTTGTGAGATTCTGGTGAATGTAATGGTAGGAGATTCACAGGACCCTTGTGGGATTCTGGTGAATGTAATGGTAGGAGATTCACAGGACCCTTGTGTCACGCTGTCTCTGTATACTGGAGGTAGGGGGCCTAAGCTGACCCTAAGCTGGGGCCCTGACTAATCCCTCAACCTGGAGGTACTGTTAAAGGTACAGAGGTCCAGGCCGCCAGCGTAACCCCTACCTCCTGAGGATCCCTGCACCTAAGTAATCTAGTCCTGAGAAGGACCCCGATCACAACAAAAGAGGACAAGTAATAATATGCCCACACACAGTACTTAGACGAACGAGACAGTACAAGGGAAAAACCAAAACCACCTTGCATACAAAAACTACACAACTACAACAGAGGGAACTCCAACGGGAAAGGAGATAAATGATAAAGCGAGGAAGGGAAAAAGACTCCAAATACACTTATCTCAGAAACTCCAAATACCACGATCCGCTCTGTCAGTCTGTATGAAATGCTTTCACCGACACTTCCCAAACAGACCAGCAGGCATTTGAAGGAGACTCACTACAGCAGCATTGATTGCAGCTGGGCGAGGCTGGACCTCGTCTAGCACAGAGAGAGAGAATTAACTCCCTCACTGCCGAAAACACAAAGCACCAAAAAGTCAGCTGCGAGAAGTCAGGCTGTGTAATTGTGACGATCTTCGTGGCGACACACCAGTGACAGTACCCCCCCTTCTACGAGGGGCCTCCGGACCCTCAGGGCCAGGTTTATCCGGGTGAGTCGTGTGGAAGGCCCGAACTAATCGGTCTGCGTTAATATCCGACGCAGGAACCCACATCCTCTCCTCAGGACCATACCCTTTCCAATGAACCAGGTACTGAAGGGACCGGCGATTAAAACGTGAATCGATGACCCTTGATACCTGGAACTCCAAGTTACCATTGACCACCACTGGAGGGGGAGGTAAAGGTGACGGTACCACCGGCGCCACATACCTCTTAAGCAATGATCTGTGGAACACGTTGTGAATTTTAAACGTAGGGGGGAGGTCAAGACGGAATGCCACCGGATTAATAATAGAACTGATTCTGTACGGCCCGATGAACCTGGGACCCAGTTTCCAGGAGGGAACCTTAAGTTTAATATTCCTGGTAGACAACCATACCCGATCGTTCACACTTAGGTCCGGACCAGACACTCTCCTCCTATCAGCCATACGTTTGTATCGGTTCCCCATAGTATTCAGATTCTTCAGCACCCCTCTCCATACTGAAGCGAGTGATGAGGAAAATCGTTCCTCCTCAGGAACCCCCGAAGAGCCCCCCCTACTGAAAGTACAGAACTGGGGGTGAAAACCATATGCCCCAAAAAACGGGGACTTACCAGTGGACTCGCTCCGCCTATTATTAAGAGCAAACTCTGCCAGAGGTAAGAAAGAAGCCCAGTCCTCCTGGTTCTCTGACACAAAACACCGGAGATATGTCTCCAAGCTCTGGTTCATACGTTCCGTCTGACCATTGGTCTGAGGGTGAAAAGCCGATGAGAATGACAAATGCATCCCCCGCCGTGCACAAAACGTCTTCCAGAACTTGGACACAAACTGAGACCCCCGATCAGACACCACATCGGAGGGTACCCCGTGAAGCCTCACAATCTCCCCAATGAACACCTGCGCAAGAGTTTTAGCATTAGGGAGAGCCGGAAGAGCGATAAAATGTGCCATCTTGCTGAACCTGTCCACTACAACGAGTATGACCGTTTTACCCGAAGACGGAGGGAGGTCCGTAATAAAGTCCATAGACAGATGAGTCCAAGGACGCTCCGGGATCTTCAAAGGTAAGAGGGCCCCAGACGGACGGGTATGTGAGGTCTTAGAGCGCGCACAAACCCCACAGGACGCGACAAAAGTTACCACCTCCTTATGTAAGTTAGGCCACCAAAACCGACGCGAGAGGAGATCCACAGTTGCTTTACTCCCCGGGTGTCCTGCCAAAACTGAGTTATGGTGTGCCTCGATCACCTTTTGTCGCAACTGATCTGGAACAAACAGTCTCCCCGGAGGTCCAACAGGGGCGTCCCCCTGAGCCTCCAATACCTCCTCCTCCAGCTCAGAGCATACTGCCGAAACCACCACCCCCTCCTGAAGGATAGGAATCGGGTCGTCCGTATTCCCGGCCCCAGGGAAACTGCGAGATAAGGCATCCGCCTTTACATTTTTTGACCCAGGACGATATGTAACGACAAAATTAAACCTGGTAAAAAACAATGACCACCCAGCTTGTCTGGGATTCAGACGTTTCGCGGACTCCAGATATAGCAGGTTCTTGTGATCGGTGATGACGGTGACCGGATGGACTGCCCCCTCCAAAAAATGGCGCCACTCCTCAAAAGCTAACTTAATGGCCAAGAGTTCCCTATTGCCGACATCGTAATTCCTCTCAGCGGACGACAATTTTTTAGAGAAAAAGGCGCACGGATGCCACTTACCAGGGGACGAACCTTGTGACAATACTGCTCCCACCCCTACCTCGGAAGCGTCTACCTCTACAATGAAAGGCTGTGACGCATCAGGTTGAATGAGTATGGGTGCCGAGGCAAAACATTTTTTCAAGCAGGAGAATGCTTGACAAGCCTTGTCAGACCACCTAGAAAAATCCGTTCCCTTTTTAGTCATGTCAGTGAGAGGTTTAACCATGGACGAGAAATTACGAATGAACTTCCGGTAATAATTAGCAAACCCCAGGAAACGTTGTAGTGCCTTAAGATTCTCCGGCCGATCCCACTCAAGAACTGCCCGCACTTTCCCAGGGTCCATACGAAAACCGGACGCTGAAACCAGGAAGCCTAAAAACTGGAGTTCCTGTACGGCGAACACACACTTTTCCCATTTGGCATACAGTTTATTATCCCGCAAGATCTGTAACACCTGCCTAACGTGCTCCTGATGAGACACCAGATCCGGCGAGTAAATTAAGATATCATCCAGATATATGACAACAAACTGTCCCACCAGGCGGCGAAAAATGTCATTAACAAAGTGTTGGAACACCGCCGGGGCATTAGTCAGACCGAATGGCATGACAAGGTTCTCATAATGCCCCTCCGGAGTGTTAAACGCCGTCTTCCACTCATCCCCCTCCTTCATCCTAATCAGATTGTACGCCCCCCTGAGATCCAACTTAGAGAACCATTTGGCGCCCACGATCTGATTAAAGAGATCGGGAATAAGTGGGAGTGGATACGGATCTCGGACCGTAATCTGATTAAGTTCACGGAAATCCAGGAGATTCACAGGACCCTTGTGGGGTTCTGGTGAATGTAATGGTAGGAGATTCACAGGACCCTTGTGAGGTTCTGGTGAATGTAATGGTAGGAGATTCACAGGACAATTGTGGGATTCTGGTAAATGTAATGGTAGGAGATTCACAGGACTCTTGTGGGGTTCTGATGAATGTAATGGTAGGAGATTCACAGGACCCTTGTGGGGTTCTGGTGATTGTAATGGTAGGAGATTCACAGGACCCTTGTGGGATTCTGGTGAATGTAATGGTAGGAGATTCACAGGACTCTTGTGGGATTCTGGTGAATGTAATGGTAGGAGATTCACAGGACCCTTGTGGGATTCTGGTGAATGTAATGGTATGAGATTCACAGGACCCTTGTGGGATTCTGGTGAATGTAATGGTAGGAGATTCACAGGACCCTTGTGGGATTCTGGTGAATGTAATGGTAGAAGATTCACAGGACCCTTGTGGGATTCTGGTGAATGTAATGGTAGGAGATTCACAGGACCCTTGTGGGATCCTGGTGAATGTAATGGTAGGAGATTCACAGGACCCTTGTGGGATTCTGGTGAATGTAATGGTAGGAGATTCACAGGACTCTTGTGAGATTCTGGTGAATGTAATGGTAGGAGATTCACAGGACCCTTGTGGGATTCTGGTGATTGTAATGGTAGGAGATTCACAGGACCCTTGTGGGATTCTGGTGAATGTAATGGTAGGAGATTCACAGGACCCTTGTGGGATTCTGGTGAATGTAATGGTAGGAGATTCACAGGACTCTTGTGGGATTCTGGTGAATGTAATGGTAGGAGATTCACAGGACCCTTGTGGGATTCTGGTGAATGTAATGGCAGGAGATTCACAGGACCCTTGTGGGATTCTGGTGAATGTAATGGTAGGAGATTCACAGGACCCTTGTGGGATTCTGGTGAATGTAATGGTAGGAGATTCACAGGACCCTTGTGGGATTCTGGTGAATGTAATAGTAGGAGATTCACAGGACCCTTGTGGGGTTCTGGTGAATGTAATGGTAGGAGATTCACAGGACCCTTGTGGGGTTCTGGTGAATGTAATGGTAGGAGATTCACAGGACACTTGTGGGATTCTGGTGAATGTAATGGTAGGAGATTCACAGGACCCTTGTAGGATTCTGGTGAATGTAATGGTAGGAGATTCGCAGGACACTTGTGGGATTCTGGTGAATGTAATGGTAGGAGATTCACAGGACCCTTGTGGGATTCTGGTGAATGTAATGGTAGGAGATTCACAGTACCCTTGTGGGATTCTGGTGAATGTAATGGTAGGAGATTCACAGGACCCTTGTGGGATTCTGGGGAATGTAATGGTAGGAGATTCACAGGACCCTTGTGGGATTCTGGTGAACGTAATGGTAGGAGATTCACAGGACCCTTGTGGGTTTCTGGTGAACGTAATGGTAGGAGATTCACAGGACCCTTGTGGGTTTCTGGTGAATGTAATGGTAGGAGATTCAAAGGATAGTAGGAGATTCACAGGACCCTTGTGGGATCCTGGTGAATGTAATGGTAGGAGATTCACAGGACCCTTGTGGGATTCTGGTGAATGTAATGGTAGGAGATTCACAGGACCCTTGTAGGATCATAGTGAATGTAATAGTAGGAGATTCACAGGACCCTTGTGGGATTCTGGTGAATGTAATGGTAGGAGATTCACAGGACCCTTGTGGGATTCTGGTGAATGTAATGGTAGGAGATTCACAGGACTCTTGTGGGATTCTGGTGAATGTAATGGTAGGAGATTCACAGGACCCTTGTGGGATTCTGGTGAATGTAATGGTAGGAGATTCACAGGACCCTTGTGGGATTCTGGTGAATGTAATGGTAGGAGATTCACAGGACCCTTGTGGGATTCTGGTGAATGTAATGGTAGGAGATTCACAGGACCCTTGTGGGATTCTGGTGAATGTAATGGTAGGAGATTCACAGGACCCTTGTGGGATTCTGGTTAATGTAATGGTAGGAGATTCACAGGACCCTTGTGGGATCCTGGTGAATGTAATGGTAGGAGATTCACAGGACCCTTGTGGGATCCTGGTGAATGTAATGGTAGGAGATTCACAGGACCCTTGTGGGATTCTGGTGAATGTAATGGTAGGAGATTCACAGGACCCTTTTGGGATTCTGGTGAATGTAATGGTAGGAGATTCACAGGACCCTTGTGGGATCATGGTGAATGTAATGGTAGGAGATTCACAGGACCCTTGTGGGATTCTGGTGAATGTAATGTTAGGAGATTCACAGGACACTTGTGGGATTCTGGTGAATGTAATGGTAGGAGATTCACAGGACCCTTGTGGGATTCTGGGGAATGTAATGGTAAGAGATTCACAGGACCCTTGTGGGATCCTGGTGAATGTAATGGTAGGAGATTCACAGGACACTTGTGGGATTCTGGTGATTGTAATGGTAGGAGATTCACAGGACCCTTGTGGGATTCTGGTGAACGTAATGGTAGGAGATTCACAGGACCCTTGTGGGTTTCTGGTGAATGTAATGGTAGGAGATTCACAGGACCCTTGTGGGATCATAGTGAATGTAATAGTAGGAGATTCACAGGACCCTTGTGGGATCTTGGTGAATGTAATGGTAGGAGATTCACAGGACCCTTGTGGGATTCTGGTGAATGTAATGGTAGGAGATTCACAGGACCCTTGTGGGATTCTGGTGAATGTAATGGTAGGAGATTCACAGGACTCTTGTGGGATTCTGGTGAATGTAATGGTAGGAGATTCACAGGACCCTTGTGGGATTCTGGTGATTGTAATGGTAGGAGATTCACAGGACCCTTGTGGGATTCTGGTGCATGTAATGGTAGGAGATTCACAGGACTCTTGTGGGATTCTGGTGAATGTAATGGTAGGAGATTCACAGGACCCTTGTGGGATTCTGGTGAATGTAATGGTATGAGATTCACAGGACCCTTGTGGGATTCTGGTGAATGTAATGGTAGGAGATTCACAGGACCCTTGTGGGATTCTGGTGAATGTAATGGTAGAAGATTCACAGGACCCTTGTGGGATTCTGGTGAATGTAATGGTAGGAGATTCACAGGACCCTTGTGGGATCCTGGTGAATGTAATGGTAGGAGATTCACAGGACCCTTGTGGGATTCTGGTGAATGTAATGGTAGGAGATTCACAGGACTCTTGTGAGATTCTGGTGAATGTAATGGTAGGAGATTCACAGGACCCTTGTGGGATTCTGGTGATTGTAATGGTAGGAGATTCACAGGACCCTTGTGGGATTCTGGTGAATGTAATGGTAGGAGATTCACAGGACCCTTGTGGGATTCTGGTGAATGTAATGGTAGGAGATTCACAGGACTCTTGTGGGATTCTGGTGAATGTAATGGTAGGAGATTCACAGGACCCTTGTGGGATTCTGGTGAATGTAATGGCAGGAGATTCACAGGACCCTTGTGGGATTCTGGTGAATGTAATGGTAGGAGATTCACAGGACCCTTGTGGGATTCTGGTGAATGTAATGGTAGGAGATTCACAGGACCCTTGTGGGATTCTGGTGAATGTAATGGTAGGAGATTCACAGGACCCTTGTAGGATTCTGGTGAATGTAATGGTAGGAGATTCGCAGGACACTTGTGGGATTCTGGTGAATGTAATGGTAGGAGATTCACAGGACCCTTGTGGGATTCTGGTGAATGTAATGGTAGGAGATTCACAGGACCCTTGTGGGATTCTGGTGAATGTAATGGTAGGAGATTCACAGGACCCTTGTGGGATTCTGGTGAATGTAATGGAAGGAGATTCACAGGACCCTTGTGGGATCCTGGTGAATGTAATGGTAGGAGATTCACAGGACACTTGTGGGATTCTGGTGATTGTAATGGTAGGAGATTCACAGGACCCTTGTGGGATTCTGGTGAACGTAATGGTAGGAGATTCACAGGACCCTTGTGGGTTTCTGGTGAATGTAATGGTAGGAGATTCACAGGACCCTTGTGGGATCATAGTGAATGTAATAGTAGGAGATTCACAGGACCCTTGTGGGATCCTGGTGAATGTAATGGTAGGAGATTCACAGGACCCTTGTGGGATTCTGGTGAATGTAATGGTAGGAGATTCACAGGACCCTTGTGGGATTCTGGTGAATGTAATGGTAGGAGATTCACAGGACTCTTGTGGGATTCTGGTGAATGTAATGGTAGGAGATTCACAGGACCCTTGTGGGATTCTGGTGATTGTAATGGTAGGAGATTCACAGGACCCTTGTGGGATTCTGGTGCATGTAATGGTAGGAGATTCACAGGACTCTTGTGGGATTCTGGTGAATGTAATGGTAGGAGATTCACAGGACCCTTGTGGGATTCTGGTGAATGTAATGGTATGAGATTCACAGGACCCTTGTGGGATTCTGGTGAATGTAATGGTAGGAGATTCACAGGACCCTTGTGGGATTCTGGTGAATGTAATGGTAGAAGATTCACAGGACCCTTGTGGGATTCTGGTGAATGTAATGGTAGGAGATTCACAGGACCCTTGTGGGATCCTGGTGAATGTAATGGTAGGAGATTCACAGGACCCTTGTGGGATTCTGGTGAATGTAATGGTAGGAGATTCACAGGACTCTTGTGAGATTCTGGTGAATGTAATGGTAGGAGATTCACAGGACCCTTGTGGGATTCTGGTGATTGTAATGGTAGGAGATTCACAGGACCCTTGTGGGATTCTGGTGAATGTAATGGTAGGAGATTCACAGGACCCTTGTGGGATTCTGGTGAATGTAATGGTAGGAGATTCACAGGACTCTTGTGGGATTCTGGTGAATGTAATGGTAGGAGATTCACAGGACCCTTGTGGGATTCTGGTGAATGTAATGGCAGGAGATTCACAGGACCCTTGTGGGATTCTGGTGAATGTAATGGTAGGAGATTCACAGGACCCTTGTGGGATTCTGGTGAATGTAATGGTAGGAGATTCACAGGACCCTTGTGGGATTCTGGTGAATGTAATGGTAGGAGATTCACAGGACCCTTGTAGGATTCTGGTGAATGTAATGGTAGGAGATTCGCAGGACACTTGTGGGATTCTGGTGAATGTAATGGTAGGAGATTCACAGGACCCTTGTGGGATTCTGGTGAATGTAATGGTAGGAGATTCACAGGACCCTTGTGGGATTCTGGTGAATGTAATGGTAGGAGATTCACAGGACCCTTGTGGGATTCTGGTGAATGTAATGGTAGGAGATTCACAGGACTCTTGTGAGATTCTGGTGAATGTAATGGTAGGAGATTCACAGGACTCTTGTGGGATTCTGGTGAATGTAATGGTAGGAGATTCACAGGACTCTTGTGGGATTCTGGTGAATGTAATGGTAGGAGATTCACAGGACTCTTGTGGGATTCTGGTGAATGTAATGGTAGGAGATTCACAGGACCCTTGTGGGATTCTGGTGAATGTAATGGTAGGAGATTCACAGGACCCTTGTGGGATTCTGGTGAATGTAATAGTAGGAGATTCACAGGACCCTTGTGGGGTTCTGGTGAATGTAATGGTAGGAGATTCACAGGACACTTGTGGGATTCTGGTGAATGTAATGGTAGGAGATTCACAGGACTCTTGTGGGATTCTGGTGAATGTAATGGTAGGAGATTCACAGGACCCTTGTGGGATTCTGGTGAATGTAATGGCAGGAGATTCACAGGACCCTTGTGGGATTCTGGTGAATGTAATGGTAGGAGATTCACAGGACCCTTGTGGGATTCTGGTGAATGTAATGGTAGGAGATTCACAGGACCCTTGTGGGATTCTGGTGAATGTAATGGTAGGAGATTCACAGGACCCTTGTAGGATTCTGGTGAATGTAATGGTAGGAGATTCGCAGGACACTTGTGGGATTCTGGTGAATGTAATGGTAGGAGATTCACAGGACCCTTGTGGGATTCTGGTGAATGTAATGGTAGGAGATTCACAGGACCCTTGTGGGATTCTGGTGAATGTAATGGTAGGAGATTCACAGGACCCTTGTGGGATTCTGGTGAATGTAATGGTAGGAGATTCACAGGACTCTTGTGAGATTCTGGTGAATGTAATGGTAGGAGATTCACAGGACTCTTGTGGGATTCTGGTGAATGTAATGGTAGGAGATTCACAGGACTCTTGTGGGATTCTGGTGAATGTAATGGTAGGAGATTCACAGGACTCTTGTGGGATTCTGGTGAATGTAATGGTAGGAGATTCACAGGACCCTTGTGGGATTCTGGTGAATGTAATGGTAGGAGATTCACAGGACCCTTGTGGGATTCTGGTGAATGTAATAGTAGGAGATTCACAGGACCCTTGTGGGGTTCTGGTGAATGTAATGGTAGGAGATTCACAGGACACTTGTGGGATTCTGGTGAATGTAATGGTAGGAGATTCACAGGACCCTTGTAGGATTCTGGTGAATGTAATGGTAGGAGATTCGCAGGACACTTGTGGGATTCTGGTGAATGTAATGGTAGGAGATTCACAGGACCCTTGTGGGATTCTGGTGAATGTAATGGTAGGAGATTCACAGTACCCTTGTGGGATTCTGGTGAATGTAATGGTAGGAGATTCACAGGATCCTTGTGGGATTCTGGGGAATGTAATGGTAGGAGATTCACAGGACCCTTGTGGGATTCTGGTGAACGTAATGGTAGGAGATTCACAGGACCCTTGTGGGTTTCTGGTGAACGTAATGGTAGGAGATTCACAGGACCCTTGTGGGATTCTGGTGATTGTAATGGTAGGAGATTCACAGGACCCTTGTGGGATCCTGGTGAATGTAATGGTAGGAGATTCACAGGACCCTTGTGGGATTCTGGTGAATGTAATGGTAGGAGATTCACAGGACCCTTGTAGGATCATAGTGAATGTAATAGTAGGAGATTCACAGGAACCTTGTGGGATCCTGGTGAAAGTAATGGTAGGAGATTCACAGGACCCTTGTGGGATTCTGGTGAATGTAATGGTAGGAGATTCACAGGACCCTTGTGGGATTCTGGTGAATGTAATGGTAGGAGATTCACAGGACCCTTGTGGGATTCTGGTGAATGTAATGGTAGGAGATTCACAGGACCCTTGTGGGATTCTGGTGAATGTAATGGTAGGAGATTCACTGGACCCTTGTGGGATTCTGGTGAATGTAATGGTAGGAGATTCACAGGACCCTTGTGGGATTCTGGTGAATGTAATGGTAGGAGATTCACAGAACCCTTGTGGGATCCTGGTGAATGTAATGGTAGGAGATTCACAGGAATCTTGTGGGATTCTGGTGAATGTAATGGTAGGAGATTCACAGGACCCTTTTGGGATTCTGGTGAATGTAATGGTAGGAGATTCACAGGACCCTTGTGGGATCATGGTGAATGTAATGGTAGGAGATTCACAGGACCCTTGTGGGATTCTGGTGAATGTAATGTTAGGAGATTCACAGGACACTTGTGGGATTCTGGTGAATGTAATGTTAGGAGATTCACAGGACAC
The DNA here is from genome assembly GCF_046119375.1 of Phyllobates terribilis. Lineage (NCBI taxonomy): Eukaryota > Metazoa > Chordata > Amphibia > Anura > Dendrobatidae > Phyllobates > Phyllobates terribilis. The sequence continues at coordinate 1,238,344,634 of NW_027362761.1, read as the reverse complement.
TTGTGGGATTCTGGTGAATGTAATGGTAGGAGATTCACAGGACCCTTGTGGGATTCTGGGGAATGTAATGGTAAGAGATTCACAGGACCCTTGTGGGATCCTGGTGAATGTAATGGTAGGAGATTCACAGGACTCTTGTGGGATTCTGGTGAATGTAATGGTAGGAGATTCACAGGACTCTTGTGGGATCCTGGTGAATGTAATGGTAGGAGATTCACAGGACTCTTGTGGGATTCTGGTGAATGTAATGGTAGGAGATTCACAGGACTCTTGTGGGATCCTGGTGAATGTAATGGTAGGAGATTCACAGGACCCTTGTGGGATTCTGGTGATTGTAATGGTAGGAGATTCACAGGACCCTTGTGGGATTCTGGTGAACGTAATGGTAGGAGATTCACAGGACACTTGTGGGATTCTGGTGATTGTAATGGTAGGAGATTCACAGGACACTTGTGGGATTCTGGTGATTGTAATGGTAGGAGATTCACAGGACTCTTGTGGGATCCTGGTGAATGTAATGGTAGGAGATTCACAGGACCCTTGTGGGATCCTGGTGAATGTAATGGTAGGAGATTCACAGGACTCTTGTGGGATCCTGGTGAATGTAATGGTAGGAGATTCACAGGACCCTTGTGGGATTCTGGTGATTGTAATGGTAGGAGATTCACAGGACCCTTGTGGGATTCTGGTGAACGTAATGGTAGGAGATTCACAGGACACTTGTGGGATTCTGGTGATTGTAATGGTAGGAGATTCACAGGACACTTGTGGGATTCTGGTGATTGTAATGGTAGGAGATTCACAGGACTCTTGTGGGATTCTGGTGAATGTAATGTTAGGAGATTCACAGGACACTTGTGGGATTCTGGTGATTGTAATGGTAGGAGATTCACAGGACCCTTGTGGGATTCTGGTGAATGTAATGGTAGGAGATTCACAGGACCCTTGTGGGATTCTGGTGAATGTAATGGTAGGAGATTCACAGGACCCTTGTGGGATTCTGGTGAATGTAATGTTAGGAGATTCACAGGACACTTGTGGGATTCTGGTGATTGTAATGGTAGGAGATTCACAGGACCCTTGTGGGTTTCTGGTGAACGTAATGGTAGGAGATTCACAGGACCCTTGTGGGATTCTGGTGATTGTAATGGTAGGAGATTCACAGGACCCTTGTGGGATCCTGGTGAATGTAATGGTAGGAGATTCACAGGACCCTTGTGGGATTCTGGTGAATGTAATGGTAGGAGATTCACAGGACCCTTGTAGGATCATAGTGAATGTAATAGTAGGAGATTCACAGGAACCTTGTGGGATCCTGGTGAATGTAATGGTAGGAGATTCACAGGACCCTTGTGGGATTCTGGTGAATGTAATGGTAGGAGATTCACAGGACCCTTGTGGGATTCTGGTGAATGTAATGGTAGGAGATTCACAGGACCCTTGTGGGATTCTGGTGAATGTAATGGTAGGAGATTCACAGGACCCTTGTGGGATTCTGGTGAATGTAATGGTAGGAGATTCACTGGACCCTTGTGGGATTCTGGTGAATGTAATGGTAGGAGATTCACAGGACCCTTGTGGGATTCTGGTGAATGTAATGGTAGGAGATTCACAGAACCCTTGTGGGATCCTGGTGAATGTAATGGTAGGAGATTCACAGGAATCTTGTGGGATTCTGGTGAATGTAATGGTAGGAGATTCACAGGACCCTTTTGGGATTCTGGTGAATGTAATGGTAGGAGATTCACAGGACCCTTGTGGGATCATGGTGAATGTAATGGTAGGAGATTCACAGGACCCTTGTGGGATTCTGGTGAATGTAATGTTAGGAGATTCACAGGACACTTGTGGGATTCTGGTGAATGTAATGTTAGGAGATTCACAGGACACTTGTGGGATTCTGGTGAATGTAATGGTAGGAGATTCACAGGACCCTTGTGGGATTCTGGGGAATGTAATGGTAAGAGATTCACAGGACCCTTGTGGGATCCTGGTGAATGTAATGGTAGGAGATTCACAGGACTCTTGTGGGATTCTGGTGAATGTAATGGTAGGAGATTCACAGGACTCTTGTGGGATCCTGGTGAATGTAATGGTAGGAGATTCACAGGACCCTTGTGGGATTCTGGTGATTGTAATGGTAGGAGATTCACAGGACCCTTGTGGGATTCTGGTGAACGTAATGGTAGGAGATTCACAGGACACTTGTGGGATTCTGGTGATTGTAATGGTAGGAGATTCACAGGACACTTGTGGGATTCTGGTGATTGTAATGGTAGGAGATTCACAGGACTCTTGTGGGATCCTGGTGAATGTAATGGTAGGAGATTCACAGGACCCTTGTGGGATCCTGGTGAATGTAATGGTAGGAGATTCACAGGACTCTTGTGGGATCCTGGTGAATGTAATGGTAGGAGATTCACAGGACCCTTGTGGGATTCTGGTGATTGTAATGGTAGGAGATTCACAGGACCCTTGTGGGATTCTGGTGAACGTAATGGTAGGAGATTCACAGGACACTTGTGGGATTCTGGTGATTGTAATGGTAGGAGATTCACAGGACACTTGTGGGATTCTGGTGATTGTAATGGTAGGAGATTCACAGGACTCTTGTGGGATTCTGGTGAATGTAATGTTAGGAGATTCACAGGACACTTGTGGGATTCTGGTGATTGTAATGGTAGGAGATTCACAGGACCCTTGTGGGATTCTGGTGAATGTAATGGTAGGAGATTCACAGGACCCTTGTGGGATCCTGGTGAATGTAATGGTAGGAGATTCACAGGAAGCTTGTGGGATTCTGGTGAATGTAATGTTAGGAGATTCACAGGACACTTGTGGGATTCTGGTGATTGTAATGGTAGGAGATTCACAGGACCCTTGTGGGATTCTGGTGAACGTAATGGTAGGAGATTCACAGGACCCTTGTGGGTTTCTGGTGAATGTAATGGTAGGAGATTCACAGGACCCTTGTGGGATCATAGTGAATGTAATAGTAGGAGATTCACAGGACCCTTGTGGGATCCTGGTGAATGTAATGGTAGGAGATTCACAGAACCCTTGTAGGATCATAGTGAATGTAATAGTAGGAGATTAACAGGACCCTTGTGGGATTCTGGTGAATGTAATGGTAGGAGATTCACAGAACCCTTGTAGGATCATAGTGAATGTAATAGTAGGAGATTCACAGGACCCTTGTGGGATCCTGGTGAATGTAATGGTAGGAGATTCACAGGACCCTTGTGGGATTCTGGTGAATGTAATGGTAGGAGATTCACAGGACCCTTGTGGGATTCTGGTGAATGTAATGGTTGGAGATTCACAGGACTCTTGTGGGATTCTGGTGAATGTAATGGTAGGAGATTCACAGGACCCTTGTGGGATTCTGGTGAATGTAATGGTATGAGATTCACAGGACCCTTGTGGGATTCTGGTGAATGTAATGGTAGGAGATTCACAGGACCCTTGTGGGATTCTGGTGAATGTAATGGTAGGAGATTCACAGGACCCTTGTGGGATTCTGGTGAATGTAATGGTAGGAGATTCACAGGACTCTTGTGGGATTCTGGTGAATGTAATAGCAGGAGATTCACAGGACCCTTTTGGGATTCTGGTGAATGTAATGGTAGGAGATTCACAGGACCCTTGTGGGATCATGGTGAATGTAATGGTAGGAGATTCACAGGACCCTTGTGGGATTCTGGTGAATGTAATGGTAGGAGATTCACAGGACCCTTGTGGGATTCTGGTGAATGTAATGGTAGGAGATTCACAGGACCCTTTTGGGATTCTGGTGAATATAATGGTAGGAGATTCACAGGACCCTTGTGGGATCATGGTGAATGTAATGGTAGGAGATTCACAGGACCCTTGTGGGATTCTGGTGAATGTAATGGTAGGAGATTCACAGGACCCTTGTGGGATCCTGGTGAATGTAATGATAGGAGATTCACAGGACCCTTGTGGGATTCTGGTGATTGTAATGGTAGGAGATTCACAGGACCCTTGTGGGATCCTGGTGAATGTAATGGTAGAAGATTCACAGGACCCTTGTGGGATTCTGGTGAATGTAATGGTAGGAGATTCACAGGACCCTTTTGGGATTCTGGTGAATGTAATGGTAGGAGATTCACAGGACCCTTGTGGGATCATGGTGAATGTAATGGTAGGAGATTCACAGGACCCTTGTGGGATTCTGGTGAATGTAATGGTAGGAGATTCACAGGACCCTTGTGGGATTCTGGTGAATGTAATGGTAGGAGATTCACAGGACCCTTGTGGGATTCTGGTGAATGTAATGGTAGGAGATTCACAGGACCCTTGTGGGATTCTGGTGAATGTAATGGTAGAAAGTTCACAGGACCCTTGTGGGTTTCTGGTGAATGTAATGGTAGGAGATTCACAGGACCCTTGTGGGTTTCTGGTGAATGTAATGGTAGGAGATTCACAGGACCCTTGTGGGATTCTGGTGAATGTAATGGTAGGAGATTCACAGGACCCTTGTGGGGTTCTGGTGAATGTAATGGTAGGAGGATCACAGGACACTTGTGGGATTCTGGTGAATGTAATGGTAGGAGATTCACAGGACTCTTGTGGGGTTCTGATGAATGTAATGGTAGGAGATTCACAGGACCCTTGTGGGGTTCTGGTGAATGTAATGGCAGGAGATTCACAGGACCCTTGTGGGATTCTGGTGAATGTAATGGTAGGAGATTCACAGGACCCTTGTGGGATTCTGGTGAATGTAATGGTAGGAGATTCACAGGACCCTTGTGGGATTCTGGTGAATGTAATGGTAGGAGATTCACAGGACCCTTGTAGGATTCTGGTGAATGTAATGGTAGGAGATTCGCAGGACACTTGTGGGATTCTGGTGAATGTAATGGTAGGAGATTCACAGGACTCTTGTGGGATTCTGGTGATTGTAATGGTAGGAGATTCACAGGACCCTTGTGGGATTCTGGTGAATGTAATGGTAGGAGATTCACAGGACCCTTGTGGGATTCTGGTGAATGTAATGGTAGGAGATTCACAGGACCCTTGTGGGATTCTGGTGAATGTAATGGTAGGAGATTCACAGGACCCTTGTGGGATCCTGGTGAATGTAATGGTAGGAGATTCACAGGACACTTGTGGGATTCTGGTGATTGTAATGGTAGGAGATTCACAGGACCCTTGTGGGATTCTGGTGAACGTAATGGTAGGAGATTCACAGGACCCTTGTGGGTTTCTGGTGAATGTAATGGTAGGAGATTCACAGGACCCTTGTGGGATCATAGTGAATGTAATAGTAGGAGATTCACAGGACCCTTGTGGGATCCTGGTGAATGTAATGGTAGGAGGTTCACAGGACCCTTGTGGGATTCTGGTGAATGTAATGGTAGGAGATTCACAGGACCCTTGTGGGATTCTGGTGAATGTAATGGTAGGAGATTCACAGGACTCTTGTGGGATTCTGGTGAATGTAATGGTAGGAGATTCACAGGACCCTTGTGGGATTCTGGTGATTGTAATGGTAGGAGATTCACAGGACCCTTGTGGGATTCTGGTGCATGTAATGGTAGGAGATTCACAGGACTCTTGTGGGATTCTGGTGAATGTAATGGTAGGAGATTCACAGGACCCTTGTGGGATTCTGGTGAATGTAATGGTATGAGATTCACAGGACCCTTGTGGGATTCTGGTGAATGTAATGGTAGGAGATTCACAGGACCCTTGTGGGATTCTGGTGAATGTAATGGTAGAAGATTCACAGGACCCTTGTGGGATTCTGGTGAATGTAATGGTAGGAGATTCACAGGACCCTTGTGGGATCCTGGTGAATGTAATGGTAGGAGATTCACAGGACCCTTGTGGGATTCTGGTGAATGTAATGGTAGGAGATTCACAGGACTCTTGTGAGATTCTGGTGAATGTAATGGTAGGAGATTCACAGGACCCTTGTGGGATTCTGGTGATTGTAATGGTAGGAGATTCACAGGACCCTTGTGGGATTCTGGTGAATGTAATGGTAGGAGATTCACAGGACCCTTGTGGGATTCTGGTGAATGTAATGGTAGGAGATTCACAGGACTCTTGTGGGATTCTGGTGAATGTAATGGTAGGAGATTCACAGGACCCTTGTGGGATTCTGGTGAATGTAATGGCAGGAGATTCACAGGACCCTTGTGGGATTCTGGTGAATGTAATGGTAGGAGATTCACAGGACCCTTGTGGGATTCTGGTGAATGTAATGGTAGGAGATTCACAGGACCCTTGTGGGATTCTGGTGAATGTAATGGTAGGAGATTCACAGGACCCTTGTAGGATTCTGGTGAATGTAATGGTAGGAGATTCGCAGGACACTTGTGGGATTCTGGTGAATGTAATGGTAGGAGATTCACAGGACCCTTGTGGGATTCTGGTGAATGTAATGGTAGGAGATTCACAGGACCCTTGTGGGATTCTGGTGAATGTAATGGTAGGAGATTCACAGGACCCTTGTGGGATTCTGGTGAATGTAATGGTAGGAGATTCACAGGACTCTTGTGAGATTCTGGTGAATGTAATGGTAGGAGATTCACAGGACTCTTGTGGGATTCTGGTGAATGTAATGGTAGGAGATTCACAGGACTCTTGTGGGATTCTGGTGAATGTAATGGTAGGAGATTCACAGGACTCTTGTGGGATTCTGGTGAATGTAATGGTAGGAGATTCACAGGACCCTTGTGGGATTCTGGTGAATGTAATGGTAGGAGATTCACAGGACCCTTGTGGGATTCTGGTGAATGTAATAGTAGGAGATTCACAGGACCCTTGTGGGGTTCTGGTGAATGTAATGGTAGGAGATTCACAGGACACTTGTGGGATTCTGGTGAATGTAATGGTAGGAGATTCACAGGACTCTTGTGGGATTCTGGTGAATGTAATGGTAGGAGATTCACAGGACCCTTGTGGGATTCTGGTGAATGTAATGGCAGGAGATTCACAGGACCCTTGTGGGATTCTGGTGAATGTAATGGTAGGAGATTCACAGGACCCTTGTGGGATTCTGGTGAATGTAATGGTAGGAGATTCACAGGACCCTTGTGGGATTCTGGTGAATGTAATGGTAGGAGATTCACAGGACCCTTGTAGGATTCTGGTGAATGTAATGGTAGGAGATTCGCAGGACACTTGTGGGATTCTGGTGAATGTAATGGTAGGAGATTCACAGGACCCTTGTGGGATTCTGGTGAATGTAATGGTAGGAGATTCACAGGACCCTTGTGGGATTCTGGTGAATGTAATGGTAGGAGATTCACAGGACCCTTGTGGGATTCTGGTGAATGTAATGGTAGGAGATTCACAGGACTCTTGTGAGATTCTGGTGAATGTAATGGTAGGAGATTCACAGGACTCTTGTGGGATTCTGGTGAATGTAATGGTAGGAGATTCACAGGACTCTTGTGGGATTCTGGTGAATGTAATGGTAGGAGATTCACAGGACTCTTGTGGGATTCTGGTGAATGTAATGGTAGGAGATTCACAGGACCCTTGTGGGATTCTGGTGAATGTAATGGTAGGAGATTCACAGGACCCTTGTGGGATTCTGGTGAATGTAATAGTAGGAGATTCACAGGACCCTTGTGGGGTTCTGGTGAATGTAATGGTAGGAGATTCACAGGACACTTGTGGGATTCTGGTGAATGTAATGGTAGGAGATTCACAGGACCCTTGTAGGATTCTGGTGAATGTAATGGTAGGAGATTCGCAGGACACTTGTGGGATTCTGGTGAATGTAATGGTAGGAGATTCACAGGACCCTTGTGGGATTCTGGTGAATGTAATGGTAGGAGATTCACAGTACCCTTGTGGGATTCTGGTGAATGTAATGGTAGGAGATTCACAGGATCCTTGTGGGATTCTGGGGAATGTAATGGTAGGAGATTCACAGGACCCTTGTGGGATTCTGGTGAACGTAATGGTAGGAGATTCACAGGACCCTTGTGGGTTTCTGGTGAACGTAATGGTAGGAGATTCACAGGACCCTTGTGGGATTCTGGTGATTGTAATGGTAGGAGATTCACAGGACCCTTGTGGGATCCTGGTGAATGTAATGGTAGGAGATTCACAGGACCCTTGTGGGATTCTGGTGAATGTAATGGTAGGAGATTCACAGGACCCTTGTAGGATCATAGTGAATGTAATAGTAGGAGATTCACAGGACCCTTGTGGGATCCTGGTGAATGTAATGGTAGGAGATTCACAGGACCCTTGTGGGATTCTGGTGAATGTAATGGTAGGAGATTCACAGGACCCTTGTGGGATTCTGGTGAATGTAATGGTAGGAGATTCACAGGACCCTTGTGGGATTCTGGTGAATGTAATGGTAGGAGATTCACAGGACCCTTGTGGGATTCTGGTGAATGTAATGGTAGGAGATTCACTGGACCCTTGTGGGATTCTGGTGAATGTAATGGTAGGAGATTCACAGGACCCTTGTGGGATTCTGGTTAATGTAATGGTAGGAGATTCACAGGACCCTTGTGGGATCCTGGTGAATGTAATGGTAGGAGATTCACAGGAATCTTGTGGGATTCTGGTGAATGTAATGGTAGGAGATTCACAGGACCCTTTTGGGATTCTGGTGAATGTAATGGTAGGAGATTCACAGGACCCTTGTGGGATCATGGTGAATGTAATGGTAGGAGATTCACAGGACCCTTGTGGGATTCTGGTGAATGTAATGTTAGGAGATTCACAGGACACTTGTGGGATTCTGGTGAATGTAATGTTAGGAGATTCACAGGACACTTGTGGGATTCTGGTGAATGTAATGGTAGGAGATTCACAGGACCCTTGTGGGATTCTGGGGAATGTAATGGTAAGAGATTCACAGGACCCTTGTGGGATCCTGGTGAATGTAATGGTAGGAGATTCACAGGACTCTTGTGGGATTCTGGTGAATGTAATGGTAGGAGATTCACAGGACTATTGTGGGATCCTGGTGAATGTAATGGTAGGAGATTCACAGGACCCTTGTGGGATTCTGGTGATTGTAATGGTAGGAGATTCACAGGACCCTTGTGGGATTCTGGTGAACGTAATGGTAGGAGATTCACAGGACACTTGTGGGATTCTGGTGATTGTAATGGTAGGAGATTCACAGGACACTTGTGGGATTCTGGTGATTGTAATGGTAGGAGATTCACAGGACTCTTGTGGGATCCTGGTGAATGTAATGGTAGGAGATTCACAGGACCCTTGTGGGATCCTGGTGAATGTAATGGTAGGAGATTCACAGGACTCTTGTGGGATCCTGGTGAATGTAATGGTAGGAGATTCACAGGACCCTTGTGGGATTCTGGTGATTGTAATGGTAGGAGATTCACAGGACCCTTGTGGGATTCTGGTGAACGTAATGGTAGGAGATTCACAGGACACTTGTGGGATTCTGGTGATTGTAATGGTAGGAGATTCACAGGACACTTGTGGGATTCTGGTGATTGTAATGGTAGGAGATTCACAGGACTCTTGTGGGATTCTGGTGAATGTAATGTTAGGAGATTCACAGGACACTTGTGGGATTCTGGTGATTGTAATGGTAGGAGATTCACAGGACCCTTGTGGGATTCTGGTGAATGTAATGGTAGGAGATTCACAGGACCCTTGTGGGATCCTGGTGAATGTAATGGTAGGAGATTCACAGGAAGCTTGTGGGATTCTGGTGAATGTAATGTTAGGAGATTCACAGGACACTTGTGGGATTCTGGTGATTGTAATGGTAGGAGATTCACAGGACCCTTGTGGGATTCTGGTGAACGTAATGGTAGGAGATTCACAGGACCCTTGTGGGATCATAGTGAATGTAATAGTAGGAGATTCACAGGACCCTTGTGGGATCCTGGTGAATGTAATGGTAGGAGATTCACAGAACCCTTGTAGGATCATAGTGAATGTAATAGTAGGAGATTCACAGGACCCTTGTGGGATTCTGGTGAATGTAATGGTAGGAGATTCACAGAACCCTTGTAGGATCATAGTGAATGTAATAGTAGGAGATTCACAGGACCCTTGTGGGATCCTGGTGAATGTAATGGTAGGAGATTCACAGGACCCTTGTGGGATTCTGGTGAATGTAATGGTAGGAGATTCACAGGACCCTTGTGGGATTCTGGTGAATGTAATGGTTGGAGATTCACAGGACTCTTGTGGGATTCTGGTGAATGTAATGGTAGGAGATTCACAGGACCCTTGTGGGATTCTGGTGAATGTAATGGTATGAGATTCACAGGACCCTTGTGGGATTCTGGTGAATGTAATGGTAGGAGATTCACAGGACCCTTGTGGGATTCTGGTGAATGTAATGGTAGAAGATTCACAGGACCCTTGTGGGATTCTGGTGAATGTAATGGTAGGAGATTCACAGGACCCTTGTGGGATTCTGGTGAATGTAATAGCAGGAGATTCACAGGACCCTTTTGGGATTCTGGTGAATGTAATGGTAGGAGATTCACAGGACCCTTGTGGGATCATGGTGAATGTAATGGTAGGAGATTCACAGGACCCTTGTGGGATTCTGGTGAATGTAATGGTAGGAGATTCACAGGACCCTTGTGGGATTCTGGTGAATGTAATGGTAGGAGATTCACAGGACCCTTTTGGGATTCTGGTGAATGTAATGGTAGGAGATTCACAGGACCCTTGTGGGATCATGGTGAATGTAATGGTAGGAGATTCACAGGACCCTTGTGGGATTCTGGTGAATGTAATGGTAGGAGATTCACAGGACCCTTGTGGGATCCTGGTGAATGTAATGATAGGAGATTCACAGGACCCTTGTGGGATTCTGGTGATTGTAATGGTAGGAGATTCACAGGACCCTTGTGGGATCCTGGTGAATGTAATGGTAGAAGATTCACAGGACCCTTGTGGGATTCTGGTGAATGTAATGGTAGGAGATTCACAGGACCCTTTTGGGATTCTGGTGAATGTAATGGTAGGAGATTCACAGGACCCTTGTGGGATCATGGTGAATGTAATGGTAGGAGATTCACAGGACCCTTGTGGGATTCTGGTGAATGTAATGGTAGGAGATTCACAGGACCCTTGTGGGATTCTGGTGAATGTAATGGTAGGAGATTCACAGGACCCTTGTGGGATTCTGGTGAATGTAATGGTAGGAGATTCACAGGACCCTTGTGGGATTCTGGTGAATGTAATGGTAGGAAGTTCACAGGACCCTTGTGGGTTTCTGGTGAATGTAATGGTAGGAGATTCACAGGACCCTTGTGGGTTTCTGGTGAATGTAATGGTAGGAGATTCACAGGACCCTTGTGGGATTCTGGTGAATGTAATGGTAGGAGATTCACAGGACCCTTGTGGGGTTCTGGTGAATGTAATGGTAGGAGGATCACAGGACACTTGTGGGATTCTGGTGAATGTAATGGTAGGAGATTGACAGGACTCTTGTGGGGTTCTGATGAATGTAATGGTAGGAGATTCACAGGACCCTTGTGGGGTTCTGGTGAATGTAATGGTAGGAGATTCACAGGACTCTTGTGGGATTCTGATGAATGTAATGGTAGGAGATTCACAGGACCCTTGTGGGGTTCTGGTGAATGTAATGGTAGGAGATTCACAGGACACTTGTGGGATTCTGGTGAATGTAATGGTAGGAGATTCACAGGACCCTTGTGGGATTCTGGTGAATGTAATGGTAGGAGATTCACAGGACCCTTGTGGGATTCTGGTGAATGTAATGGTAGGAGATTCACAGGACCCTTGTGGGATAATAGTGAATGTAATGGTAGGAGATTCACAGGACCCTTGTGGGATTCTGGTGAATGTAATGGTAGGAGATTCACAGGAATCTTGTGGGATTCTGGTGAATGTAATGGTAGGAGATTCACAGGACCCTTTTGGGATTCTGGTGAATGTAATGGTAGGAGATTCAAAGGACCCTTGTGGGATCATGGTGAATGTAATGGTAGGAGATTCACAGGACCCTTGTGGGATTCTGGTGATTGTAATGTTAGGAGATTCACAGGACACTTGTGGGATTCTGGTGAATGTAATGGTAGGAGATTCACAGGACCCTTGTGGGATTCTGGGGAATGTAATGGTAAGAGATTCACAGGACCCTTGTGGGATCCTGGTGAATGTAATGGTAGGAGATTCACAGGACTCTTGTGGGATTCTGGTGAATGTAATGGTAGGAGATTCACAGGACTCTTGTGGGATCCTGGTGAATGTAATGGTAGGAGATTCACAGGACCCTTGTGGGATTCTGGTGAATGTAATGGTAGGAGATTCACAGGACTCTTGTGGGATTCTGGTGAATGTAATGGTAGGAGATTCACAGGACCCTTGTGGGATTCTGGTGAATGTAATGGTAGGAGATTCACAGGACTCTTGTGAGATTCTGGTGAATGTAATGGTAGGAGATTCACAGGACCCTTGTGGGATTCTGGTGAATGTAATGGTAGGAAATTCACAGGACTCTTGTGGGATTCTGGTGAATGTAATGATAGGAGATTCACAGGACCCTTGTGGGGTTCTGGTGAATGTAATGGTAGGAGATTCACAGGACTCTTGTGGGATTCTGGTGATTGTAATGGTAGGAGATTCACAGGACACTTGTGGGATTCTGGTGATTGTAATGGTAGGAGATTCACAGGACACTTGTGGGATTCTCGTGAATGTAATGGTAGGAGATTCACAGGACCCTTGTGGGATTCTGGTGAATGTAATGGTAGGAGATTCACAGGACTCTTGTGGGATTCTGGTGAATGTAATGGTAGGAGATTCACAGGACCCTTGTGGGATTCTGGTGAATGTAATGGTAGGAGATTCACAGGACTCTTGTGAGATTCTGGTGATTGTAATGGTAGGAGATTCACAGGACCCTTGTGGGATTCTGGTGAATGTAATGGTAGGAGATTCACAGGACTCTTGTGGGATTCTGGTGAATGTAATGGTAGGAGATTCACAGGACCCTTGTGGGATTCTGGTGAATGTAATGGTAGGAGATTCACAGGACACTTGTGGGATTCTGGTGAATGTAATGGTAGGAGATTCACAGGACTCTTGTGGGATTCTGGTGAATGTAATGGTAGGAGATTCACAGGACCCTTGTGGGATTCTGGTGAATGTAATGGTAGGAGATTCACAGGACACTTGTGGGATTCTGGTGAATGTAATGGTAGGAGATTCACAGGACTCTTGTGGGATTCTGGTGAATGTAATGGTAGGAGATTCACAGGACACTTGTGGGATTCTGGTGATTGTAATGGTAGGAGATTCACAGGACCCTTGTGGGATTCTGGTGAATGTAATGGTAGGAGATTCACAGGACTCTTGTGGGATTCTGGTGAATGTAATGGTAGGAGATTCACAGGACTCTTGTGGGATTCTGGTGAATGTAATGGTAGGAGATTCACAGGACTCTTGTGGGATTCTGGTGAATGTAATGGTAGCAGATTCACAGGACCCTTGTTGGATTCTGGTGAATGTAATAGTAGGAGATTCACAGGACCCTTGTGGGATTCTGGTGAATGTAATGGTAGGAGATTCACAGGACTCTTGTGAGATTCTGGTGAATGTAATGGTAGGAGATTCACAGGACCCTTGTGGGATTCTGGTGATTGTAATGGTAGGAGATTCACAGGACCCTTGTGGGATTCTGGTGAATGTAATGGTAGGAGATTCACAGGACCCTTGTGGGATTCTGGTGAATGTAATGGTAGGAGATTCACAGGACTCTTGTGGGATTCTGGTGAATGTAATGGTAGGATATTCACAGGACCCTTGTGGGATTCTGGTGAATGTAATGGCAGGAGATTCACAGGACCCTTGTGGGATTCTGGTGAATGTAATGGTAGGAGATTCACAGGACCCTTGTGGGATTCTGGTGAATGTAATGGTAGGAGATTCACAGGACCCTTGTGGGATTCTGGTGAATGTAATGTTAGGAGATTCACAGGACCCTTGTAGGATTCTGGTGAATGTAATGGTAGGAGATTCGCAGGACACTTGTGGGATTCTGGTGAATGTAATGGTAGGAGATTCACAGGACCCTTGTGGGATTCTGGTGAATGTAATGGTAGGAGATTCACAGGACCCTTGTAGGATTCTGGTGAATGTAATGGTAGGAGATTCACAGGACCCTTGTGGGATTCTGGTGAATGTAATGGTAGGAGATTCACAGGACTCTTGTGAGATTCTGGTGAATGTAATGGTAGGAGATTCACAGGACTCTTGTGGGATTCTGGTGAATGTAATGGTAGGAGATTCACAGGACTCTTTTGGGATTCTGGTGAATGTAATGGTAGGAGATTCACAGGACTCTTGTGGGATTCTGGTGAATGTAATGGTAGGAGATTCACAGGACTCTTTTGGGATTCTGGTGAATGTAATGGTAGCAGATTCACAGGACTCTTTTGGGATTCTGGTGAATGTAATGGTAGGAGATTCACAGGACACTTGTGGGATTCTGGTGAATGTAATGGTAGGAGATTCACAGGACCCCTGTAGGATTCTGGTGAATGTAATGGTAGGAGATTCGCAGGACACTTGTGGGATTCTGGTGAATGTAATGGTAGGAGATTCACAGGACCCTTGTGGGATTCTGGTGAATGTAATGGTAGGAGATTCACAGTACCCTTGTGGGATTCTGGTGAATGTAATGGTAGGAGATTCACAGGACCCTTGTGGGATTCTGGGGAATGTAATGGTAGGAGATTCACAGGACCCTTGTGGGATTCTGGTGAACGTAATGGTAGGAGATTCACAGGACCCTTGTGGGTTTCTGGTGAACGTAATGGTAGGAGATTCACAGGACCCTTGTGGGTTTCTGGTGAATGTAATGGTAGGAGATTCACAGGATAGTAGGAGATTCACAGGACCCTTGTGGGATCCTGGTGAATGTAATGGTAGGAGATTCACAGGACCCTTGTGGGATTCTGGTGAATGTAATGGTAGGAGATTCACAGGACCCTTGTAGGATCATAGTGAATGTAATAGTAGGAGATTCACAGGACCCTTGTGGGATCCTGGTGAATGTAATGGTAGGAGATTCACAGGACCCTTGTGGGATTCTGGTGAATGTAATGGTAGGAGATTCACAGGACCCTTGTGGGATAATGGTGAATGTAATGGTAGGAGATTCACAGGACTCTTGTGGGATTCTGGTGAATGTAATGGTAGGAGATTCACAGGACCCTTGTGGGATTCTGGTGAATGTAATGGTAGGAGATTCACAGGACCCTTGTGGGATTCTGGTGAATGTAATGGTAGGAGATTCACAGGACCCTTGTGGGATTCTGGTGAATGTAATGGTAGGAGATTCACAGGACCCTTGTGGGATTCTGGTTAATGTAATGGTAGGAGATTCACAGGACCCTTGTGGGATCCTGGTGAATGTAATGGTAGGAGATTCACAGGACCCTTGTGGGATCCTGGTGAATGTAATGGTAGGAGATTCACAGGACCCTTGTGGGATTCTGGTGAATGTAATGGTAGGAGATTCACAGGACCCTTTTGGGATTCTGGTGAATGTAATGGTAGGAGATTCACAGGACCCTTGTGGGATCATGGTGAATGTAATGGTAGGAGATTCACAGGACCCTTGTGGGATTCTGGTGAATGTAATGTTAGGAGATTCACAGGACACTTGTGGGATTCTGGTGAATGTAATGGTAGGAGATTCACAGGACCCTTGTGGGATTCTGGTGAATGTAATGGTAGGAGATTCACAGGACTCTTGTGGGATTCTGGTGAATGTAATGGTAGGAGATTCACAGGACCCTTGTGGGATTCTGGTGAATGTAATGGCAGGAGATTCACAGGACCCTTGTGGGATTCTGGTGAACGTAATGGTAGGAGATTCACAGGACCCTTGTGGGATTCTGGTGAATGTAATGGTAGGAGATTCACAGGACCCTTGTGGGATTCTGGTGAATGTAATGGTAGGAGATTCACAGGACCGTTGTAGGATTCTGGTGAATGTAATGGTAGGAGATTCGCAGGACACTTGTGGGATTCTGGTGAATGTAATGGTAGGAGATTCACAGGACACTTGTGGGATTCTGGTGAATGTAATGGTAGGAGATTCACAGGACCCTTGTAGGATTCTGGTGAATGTAATGGTAGGAGATTCACAGGACCCTTGTGGGATTCTGGTGAATGTAATGGTAGGAGATTCACAGGACTCTTGTGAGATTCTGGTGAATGTAATGGTAGGAGATTCACAGGACTCTTGTGGGATTCTGGTGAATGTAATGGTAGGAGATTCACAGGACTCTTGTGGGATTCTGGTGAATGTAATGGTAGGAGATTCACAGGACTCTTGTGGGATTCTGGTGAATGTAATGGTAGGAGATTCACAGGACTCTTGTGGGATTCTGGTGAATGTAATGGTAGGAGATTCACAGGACTCTTGTGGGATTCTGGTGAATGTAATGGTAGGAGATTCACAGGACCCTTGTGGGATTCTGGTGAATGTAATGGTAGGAGATTCACAGGACCCTTGTGGGATTCTGGTGAATGTAATAGTAGGAGATTCACAGGACCCTTGTGGGGTTCTGGTGAATGTAATGGTAGGAGATTCACAGGACCCTTGTGGGGTTCTGGTGAATGTAATGGTAGGAGATTCACAGGACACTTGTGGGATTCTGGTGAATGTAATGGTAGGAGATTCACAGGACCCTTGTAGGATTCTGGTGAATGTAATGGTAGGAGATTCGCAGGACACTTGTGGGGTTCTGGTGAATGTAATGGTAGGAGATTCACAGGACCCTTGTGTGGTTCTGGTGAATGTAATGGTAGGAGATTCACAGGACCCTTGTGGGATCCTGGTGAATGTAATGGTAGGAGATTCACAGGACCCTTGTGGGATCCTGGTGAATGTAATGGTAGGAGATTCACAGGACCCTTGTGGGGTTCTGTTGAATGTAATGGTAGGAGATTCACAGGACACTTGTGGGATTCTGGTGAATGTAATGGTAGGAGATTCACAGGACCCTTGTGGGATTCTGGTGATTATAATGGTAGGAGATTCACAGGACCCTTGTGGGATTCTGGTGATTATAATGGTAGGAGATTCACAGGACCCTTGTGGGATTCTGGTGAATGTAATGGTAGGAGATTCACAGGACCCTTGTGGGATTCTGGTGATTGTAATGGTAGGAGATTCACAGGACCCTTGTGGGATTCTGGTGAATGTAATGGTAGGAGATTCACAGGACTCTTGTGGGATTCTGGTGAATGTAATGGTAGGAGATTCACAGGACCCTTGTGGGATTCTGGTGAATGTAATGGTAGGAGATTCACAGGACTCTTGTGGGATTCTGGTGAATGTAATGGTAGGAGATTCACAGGACACTTGTGGGATTCTGGTGATTGTAATGGTAGGAGATTCACAGGACACTTGTGGGATTCTGGTGATTGTAATGGTAGGAGATTCACAGGACTCTTGTGGGATTCTGGTGAATGTAATGGTAGGGGATTCACAGGACTCTTGTGGGATTCTGGTGAATGTAATGGTAGGAGATTCACAGGACTCTTGTGGGATTCTGGTGAATGTAATGGTAGGAGATTCACAGGACTCTTGTGGGATTCTGGTGAATGTAATGGTAGGAGATTCACAGGACCCTTGTGGGATTCTGGTGAATGTAATGGTAGGAGATTCACAGGACTCTTGTGAGATTCTGGTGAATGTAATGGTAGGAGATTCACAGGACCCTTGTGGGATTCTGGTGATTGTAATGGTAGGAGATTCACAGGACCCTTGTGGGATTCTGGTGAATGTAATGGTAGGAGATTCACAGGACCCTTGTGGGATTCTGGTGAATGTAATGGTAGGAGATTCACAGGACTCTTGTGGGATTCTGGTGAATGTAATGGTAGGAGATTCACAGGACCCTTGTGGGATTCTGGTGAATGTAATGGCAGGAGATTCACAGGACCCTTGTGGGATTCTGGTGAATGTAATGGTAGGAGATTCACAGGACCCTTGTGGGATTCTGGTTAATGTAATGGTAGGAGATTCACAGGACCCTTGTGGGATTCTGGTGAATGTAATGGTAGGAGATTCACAGGACCCTTGTGGGATTCTGGTTAATGTAATGGTAGGAGATTCACAGGACCCTTGTGGGATTCTGGTGAATGTAATGGTAGGAGATTCACAGGACCCTTGTAGGATTCTGGTGAATGTAATGGTAGGAGATTCGCAGGACACTTGTGGGATTCTGGTGAATGTAATGGTAGGAGATTCACAGGACCCTTGTGGGATTCTGGTGAATGTAATGGTAGGAGATTCACAGGACCCTTGTAGGATTCTGGTGAATGTAATGGTAGGAGATTCACAGGACCCTTGTGGGATTCTGGTGAATGTAATGGTAGGAGATTCACAGGACTCTTGTGAGATTCTGGTGAATGTAATGGTAGGAGATTCACAGGACCCTTGTAGGATTCTGGTGAATGTAATGGTAGGAGATTCACAGGACCCTTGTGGGATTCTGGTGAATGTAATGGTAGGAGATTCACAGGACTCTTGTGGGATTCTGGTGAATGTAATGGTAGGAGATTCACAGGACTCTTTTGGGATTCTGGTGAATGTAATGGTAGGAGATTCACAGGACTCTTGTGGGATTCTGGAGAATGTAATGGTAGGAGATTCACAGGACTCTTGTGGGATTCTGGTGAATGTCATGGTAGGAGATTCACAGGACACTTGTGGGATTCTGGAGAATGTAATGGTAGGAGATTCACAGGACTCTTGTGGGATTCTGGAGAATGTAATGGTAGGAGATTCACAGGACTCTTGTGGGATTCTGGTGAATGTAATGGTAGGAGATTCACAGGACACTTGTGGGATTCTGGTGAATGTAATGGTAGGAGATTCACAGGACCCTTGTGGGATTCTGGAGAATGTAATGGTAGGAGATTCACAGGACTCTTGTGGGATTCTGGTGAATGTAATGGTAGGAGATTCACAGGACACTTGTGGGATTCTGGTGAATGTAATGGTAGGAGATTCACAGGACCCTTGTAGGATTCTGGTGAATGTAATGGTAGGAGATTCGCAGGACACTTGTGGGATTCTGGTGAATGTAATGGTAGGAGATTCACAGGACCCTTGTGGGATTCTGGTGAATGTAATGGTAGGAGATTCACAGTACCCTTGTGGGATTCTGGTGAATGTAATGGTAGGAGATTCACAGGACCCTTATGGGATTCTGGGGAATGTAATGGTAGGAGATTCACAGGACCCTTGTGGGATCCTGGTGAATGTAATGGTAGGAGATTCACAGGACCCTTGTGGGATTCTGGTGAACGTAATGGTAGGAGATTCACAGGACCCTTGTGGGTTTCTGGTGAACGTAATGGTAGGAGATTCACAGGACCCTTATGGGTTTCTGGTGAATGTAATGGTAGGAGATTCACAGGATAGTAGGAGATTCACAGGACCCTTGTGGGATCCTGGTGAATGTAATGGTAGGAGATTCACAGGACCCTTGTGGGATTCTGGTGAATGTAATGGTAGGAGATTCACAGGACCCTTGTAGGATCATAGTGAATGTAATAGTAGGAGATTCACAGGACCCTTGTGGGATCCTGGTGAATGTAATGGTAGGAGATTCACAGGACCCTTGTGGGATTCTGGTGAATGTAATGGTAGGAGATTCACAGGACCCTTGTGGGATTCTGGTGAATGTAATGGTAGGAGATTCACAGGACTCTTGTGGGATTCTGGTGAATGTAATGGTAGGAGATTCACAGGACCCTTGTGGGATTCTGGTGAATGTAATGGTAGGAGATTCACAGGACCCTTGTGGGATTCTGGTGAATGTAATGGTAGGAGATTCACAGGACCCTTGTGGGATTCTGGTGAATGTAATGGTAGGAGATTCACAGGACCCTTGTGGGATTCTGGTTAATGTAATGGTAGGAGATTCACAGGACGCTTGTGGGATCCTGGTGAATGTAATGGTAGGAGATTCACAGGACCCTTGTGGGATCCTGGTGAATGTAATGGTAGGAGATTCACAGGACCCTTTTGGGATTCTGGTGAATGTAATGGTAGGAGATTCACAGGACCCTTGTGGGATTCTGGTGAATGTAATGGTAGGAGATTCACAGGACCCTTGTGGGATTCTGGTGAATGTAATGGTAGGAGATTCACAGGACCCTTTTGGGATTCTGGTGAATGTAATGGTAGGAGATTCACAGGACCCTTGTGGGATCATGGTGAATGTAATGGTAGGAGATTCACAGGACCCTTGTGGGATTCTGGTGAATGTAATGGTAGGAGATTCACAGGACCCTTTTGGGATTCTGGTGAATGTAATGGTAGGAGATTCACAGGACCCTTGTGGGATTCTGGTGAATGTAATGGTAGGAGATTCACAGGACCCTTTTGGGATTCTGGTGAATGTAATGGTAGGAGATTCACAGGACCCTTGTGGGATCATGGTGAATGTAATGGTAGGAGATTCACAGGACCCTTGTGGGATTCTGGTGAATGTAATGGTAGGAGATTCACAGGACCCTTGTGGGATTCTGGTGAATGTAATGGTAGGAGATTCACAGGACCCTTTTGGGATTCTGGTGAATGTAATGGTAGGAGATTCACAGGACCCTTGTGGGATCATGGTGAATGTAATGGTAGGAGATTCACAGGACCCTTGTGGGATTCTGGTGAATGTAATGGTAGGAGATTCACAGGACCCTTTTGGAATTCTGGTGAATGTAATGGTAGGAGATTCACAGGACCCTTGTGGGATTCTGGTGAATGTAATGGTAGGAGATTCACAGGACCCTTGTGGGATTCTGGTGAATGTAATGGTAGGAGATTCACAGGACCCTTGTGGGATTCTGGTGAATGTAATGGTAGGAGATTCACAGGACCCTTGTGGGATTCTGGTGAATGTAATGGCAGGAGATTCACAGGACCCTTGTGGGATTCTGGTGAATGTAATGGTAGGAGATTCACAGGACCCTTGTGGGATTCTGGTGAATGTAATGGTAGGAGATTCACAGGACCCTTGTGGGATTCTGGTGAATGTAATGGTAGGAGATTCACAGGACCGTTGTAGGATTCTGGTGAATGTAATGGTAGGAGATTCGCAGGACACTTGTGGGATTCTGGTGAATGTAATGGTAGGAGATTCACAGGACCCTTGTGGGATTCTGGTGAATGTAATGGTAGGAGATTCACAGGACCCTTGTAGGATTCTGGTGAATGTAATGGTAGGAGATTCACAGGACCCTTGTGGGATTCTGGTGAATGTAATGGTAGGAGATTCACAGGACTCTTGTGAGATTCTGGTGAATGTAATGGTAGGAGATTCACAGGACTCTTGTGGGATTCTGGTGAATGTAATGGTAGGAGATTCACAGTACTCTTGTGGGATTCTGGTGAATGTAATGGTAGGAGATTCACAGGACTCTTGTGGGATTCTGGTGAATGTAATGGTAGGAGATTCACAGGACCCTTGTGGGATTCTGGTGAATGTAATGGTAGGAGATTCACAGGACCCTTGTGGGATTCTGGTGAATGTAATAGTAGGAGATTCACAGGACCCTTGTGGGGTTCTGGTGAATGTAATGGTAGGAGATTCACAGGACCCTTGTGGGGTTCTGGTGAATGTAATGGTAGGAGATTCACAGGACACTTGTGGGATTCTGGTGAATGTAATGGTAGGAGATTCACAGGACCCTTGTAGGATTCTGGTGAATGTAATGGTAGGAGATTCGCAGGACACTTGTGGGATTCTGGTGAATGTAATGGTTGGAGATTCACAGGACCCTTGTGGGATTCTGGTGAATGTAATGGTAGGAGATTCACAGTACCCTTGTGGGATTCTGGTGAATGTAATGGTAGGAGATTCACAGGACCCTTGTGGGATTCTGGGGAATGTAATGGTAGGAGATTCACAGGACCCTTGTGGGGTTCTGGTGAACGTAATGGTAGGAGATTCACAGGACCCTTGTGGGTTTCTGGTGAACGTAATGGTAGGAGATTCACAGGACCCTTGTGGGTTTCTGGTGAATGTAATGGTAGGAGATTCAAAGGATAGTAGGAGATTCACAGGACCCTTGTGGGATCCTGGTGAATGTAATGGTAGGAGATTCACAGGACCCTTGTGGGATTCTGGTGAATGTAATGGTAGGAGATTCACAGGACCCTTGTAGGATCATAGTGAATGTAATAGTAGGAGATTCACAGGACCCTTGTGGGATCCTGGTGAATGTAATGGTAGGAGATTCACAGGACCCTTGTGGGATTCTGGTGAATGTAATGGTAGGAGATTCACAGGACCCTTGTGGGATTCTGGTGAATGTAATGGTAGGAGATTCACAGGACTCTTGTGGGATTCTGGTGAATGTAATGGTAGGAGATTCACAGGACCCTTGTGGGATTCTGGTGAATGTAATGGTAGGAGATTCACAGGACCCTTGTGGGATTCTGGTGAATGTAATGGTAGGAAATTCACAGGACCCTTGTGGGATTCTGGTGAATGTAATGGTAGGAGATTCACAGGACCCTTGTGGGATTCTGGTTAATGTAATGGTAGGAGATTCACAGGACCCTTGTGGGATCCTGGTGAATGTAATGGTAGGAGATTCACAGGACCCTTGTGGGATCCTGGTGAATGTAATGGTAGGAGATTCACAGGACCCTTGTGGGATTCTGGTGAATGTAATGGTAGGAGATTCACAGGACCCTTTTGGGATTCTGGTGAATGTAATGGTAGGAGATTCACAGGACCCTTGTGGGATCATGGTGAATGTAATGGTAGGAGATTCACAGGACCCTTGTGGGATTCTGGTGAATGTAATGTTAGGAGATTCACAGGACACTTGTGGGATTCTGGTGAATGTAATGGTAGGAGATTCACAGGACCCTTGTGGGATTCTGGGGAATGTAATGGTAAGAGATTCACAGGACCCTTGTGGGATCCTGGTGAATGTAATGGTAGGAGATTCACAGGACTCTTGTGGGATTCTGGTGAATGTAATGTTAGGAGATTCACAGGACACTTGTGGGATTCTGGTGAATGTAATGGTAGGAGATTCACAGGACCCTTGTGGGATTCTGGTGAATGTAATGGCAGGAGATTCACAGGACCCTTGTGGGATTCTGGTGAATGTAATGGTAGGAGATTCACAGGACCCTTGTGGGATTCTGGTGAATGTAATGGTAGGAGATTCACAGGACCCTTGTGGGATTCTGGTGAATGTAATGGTAGGAGATTCACAGGACCGTTGTAGGATTCTGGTGAATGTAATGGTAGGAGATTCGCAGGACACTTGTGGGATTCTGGTGAATGTAATGGTAGGAGATTCACAGGACCCTTGTGGGATTCTGGTGAATGTAATGGTAGGAGATTCACAGGACACTTGTGGGATTCTGGTGAATGTAATGGTAGGAGATTCACAGGACCCTTGTGGGATTCTGGTGAATGTAATGGTAGGAGATTCACAGGACCCTTGTGGGATTCTGGTGAATGTAATGGTAGGAGATTCACAGGACCCTTGTGGGATTCTGGTGAATGTAATGGTAGGAGATTCACAGGACCCTTGTGGGATTCTGGTGAATGTAATGGTAGGAGATTCACAGGACTCTTGTGAGATTCTGGTGAATGTAATGGTAGGAGATTCACAGGACTCTTGTGGGATTCTGGTGAATGTAATGGTAGGAGATTCACAGGACTCTTGTGGGATTCTGGTGAATGTAATGGTAGGAGATTCACAGGACTCTTGTGGGATTCTGGTGAATGTAATGGTAGGAGATTCACAGGACCCTTGTGGGATTCTGGTGAATGTAATGGTAGGAGATTCACAGGACCCTTGTGGGATTCTGGTGAATGTAATAGTAGGAGATTCACAGGACCCTTGTGGGGTTCTGGTGAATGTAATGGTAGGAGATTCACAGGACCCTTGTGGGGTTCTGGTGAATGTAATGGTAGGAGATTCACAGGACACTTGTGGGATTCTGGTGAATGTAATGGTAGGAGATTCACAGGACCCTTGTAGGATTCTGGTGAATGTAATGGTAGGAGATTCGCAGGACACTTGTGGGATTCTGGTGAATGTAATGGTTGGAGATTCACAGGACCCTTGTGGGATTCTGGTGAATGTAATGGTAGGAGATTCACAGTACCCTTGTGGGATTCTGGTGAATGTAATGGTAGGAGATTCACAGGACCCTTGTGGGATTCTGGGGAATGTAATGGTAGGAGATTCACAGGACCCTTGTGGGGTTCTGGTGAACGTAATGGTAGGAGATTCACAGGACCCTTGTGGGTTTCTGGTGAACGTAATGGTAGGAGATTCACAGGACCCTTGTGGGTTTCTGGTGAATGTAATGGTAGGAGATTCAAAGGATAGTAGGAGATTCACAGGACCCTTGTGGGATCCTGGTGAATGTAATGGTAGGAGATTCACAGGACCCTTGTGGGATTCTGGTGAATGTAATGGTAGGAGATTCACAGGACCCTTGTAGGATCATAGTGAATGTAATAGTAGGAGATTCACAGGACCCTTGTGGGATCCTGGTGAATGTAATGGTAGGAGATTCACAGGACCCTTGTGGGATTCTGGTGAATGTAATGGTAGGAGATTCACAGGACCCTTGTGGGATTCTGGTGAATGTAATGGTAGGAGATTCACAGGACTCTTGTGGGATTCTGGTGAATGTAATGGTAGGAGATTCACAGGACCCTTGTGGGATTCTGGTGAATGTAATGGTAGGAGATTCACAGGACCCTTGTGGGATTCTGGTGAATGAAATGGTAGGAGATTCACAGGACCCTTGTGGGATTCTGGTGAATGTAATGGTAGGAGATTCACAGGACCCTTGTGGGATTCTGGTTAATGTAATGGTAGGAGATTCACAGGACCCTTGTGGGATCCTGGTGAATGTAATGGTAGGAGATTCACAGGACCCTTGTGGGATCCTGGTGAATGTAATGGTAGGAGATTCACAGGACCCTTGTGGGATTCTGGTGAATGTAATGGTAGGAGATTCACAGGACCCTTTTGGGATTCTGGTGAATGTAATGGTAGGAGATTCACAGGACCCTTGTGGGATCATGGTGAATGTAATGGTAGGAGATTCACAGGACCCTTGTGGGATTCTGGTGAATGTAATGGTAGGAGATTCACAGGACCCTTTTGGAATTCTGGTGAATGTAATGGTAGGAGATTCACAGGACCCTTGTGGGATTCTGGTGAATGTAATGGTAGGAGATTCACAGGACCCTTGTGGGATTCTGGTGAATGTAATGGTAGGAGATTCACAGGACCCTTGTGGGATTCTGGTGAATGTAATGGTAGGAGATTCACAGGACCCTTGTGGGATTCTGGTGAATGTAATGGCAGGAGATTCACAGGACCCTTGTGGGATTCTGGTGAATGTAATGGTAGGAGATTCACAGGACCCTTGTGGGATTCTGGTGAATGTAATGGTAGGAGATTCACAGGACCCTTGTGGGATTCTGGTGAATGTAATGGTAGGAGATTCACAGGACCGTTGTAGGATTCTGGTGAATGTAATGGTAGGAGATTCGCAGGACACTTGTGGGATTCTGGTGAATGTAATGGTAGGAGATTCACAGGACCCTTGTGGGATTCTGGTGAATGTAATGGTAGGAGATTCACAGGACCCTTGTAGGATTCTGGTGAATGTAATGGTAGGAGATTCACAGGACCCTTGTGGGATTCTGGTGAATGTAATGGTAGGAGATTCACAGGACTCTTGTGAGATTCTGGTGAATGTAATGGTAGGAGATTCACAGGACTCTTGTGGGATTCTGGTGAATGTAATGGTAGGAGATTCACAGGACTCTTGTGGGATTCTGGTGAATGTAATGGTAGGAGATTCACAGGACTCTTGTGGGATTCTGGTGAATGTAATGGTAGGAGATTCACAGGACCCTTGTGGGATTCTGGTGAATGTAATGGTAGGAGATTCACAGGACCCTTGTGGGATTCTGGTGAATGTAATAGTAGGAGATTCACAGGACCCTTGTGGGGTTCTGGTGAATGTAATGGTAGGAGATTCACAGGACCCTTGTGGGGTTCTGGTGAATGTAATGGTAGGAGATTCACAGGACACTTGTGGGATTCTGGTGAATGTAATGGTAGGAGATTCACAGGACCCTTGTAGGATTCTGGTGAATGTAATGGTAGGAGATTCGCAGGACACTTGTGGGATTCTGGTGAATGTAATGGTTGGAGATTCACAGGACCCTTGTGGGATTCTGGTGAATGTAATGGTAGGAGATTCACAGTACCCTTGTGGGATTCTGGTGAATGTAATGGTAGGAGATTCACAGGACCCTTGTGGGATTCTGGGGAATGTAATGGTAGGAGATTCACAGGACCCTTGTGGGGTTCTGGTGAACGTAATGGTAGGAGATTCACAGGACCCTTGTGGGTTTCTGGTGAACGTAATGGTAGGAGATTCACAGGACCCTTGTGGGTTTCTGGTGAATGTAATGGTAGGAGATTCAAAGGATAGTAGGAGATTCACAGGACCCTTGTGGGATCCTGGTGAATGTAATGGTAGGAGATTCACAGGACCCTTGTGGGATTCTGGTGAATGTAATGGTAGGAGATTCACAGGACCCTTGTAGGATCATAGTGAATGTAATAGTAGGAGATTCACAGGACCCTTGTGGGATCCTGGTGAATGTAATGGTAGGAGATTCACAGGACCCTTGTGGGATTCTGGTGAATGTAATGGTAGGAGATTCACAGGACCCTTGTGGGATTCTGGTGAATGTAATGGTAGGAGATTCACAGGACTCTTGTGGGATTCTGGTGAATGTAATGGTAGGAGATTCACAGGACCCTTGTGGGATTCTGGTGAATGTAATGGTAGGAGATTCACAGGACCCTTGTGGGATTCTGGTGAATGTAATGGTAGGAAATTCACAGGACCCTTGTGGGATTCTGGTGAATGTAATGGTAGGAGATTCACAGGACCCTTGTGGGATTCTGGTGAATGTAATGGTAGGAGATTCACAGGACCCTTGTGGGATCCTGGTGAATGTAATGGTAGGAGATTCACAGGACCCTTGTGGGATCCTGGTGAATGTAATGGTAGGAGATTCACAGGACCCTTGTGGGATTCTGGTGAATGTAATGGTAGGAGATTCACAGGACCCTTTTGGGATTCTGGTGAATGTAATGGTAGGAGATTCACAGGACCCTTGTGGGATCATGGTGAATGTAATGGTAGGAGATTCACAGGACCCTTGTGGGATTCTGGTGAATGTAATGTTAGGAGATTCACAGGACACTTGTGGGATTCTGGTGAATGTAATGGTAGGAGATTCACAGGACCCTTGTGGGATTCTGGGGAATGTAATGGTAAGAGATTCACAGGACCCTTGTGGGATCCTGGTGAATGTAATGGTAGGAGATTCACAGGACTCTTGTGGGATTCTGGTGAATGTAATGTTAGGAGATTCACAGGACACTTGTGGGATTCTGGTGAATGTAATGGTAGGAGATTCACAGGACCCTTGTGGGATTCTGGTGAATGTAATGGCAGGAGATTCACAGGACCCTTGTGGGATTCTGGTGAATGTAATGGTAGGAGATTCACAGGACCCTTGTGGGATTCTGGTGAATGTAATGGTAGGAGATTCACAGGACCCTTGTGGGATTCTGGTGAATGTAATGGTAGGAGATTCACAGGACCGTTGTAGGATTCTGGTGAATGTAATGGTAGGAGATTCGCAGGACACTTGTGGGATTCTGGTGAATGTAATGGTAGGAGATTCACAGGACCCTTGTGGGATTCTGGTGAATGTAATGGTAGGAGATTCACAGGACCCTTGTGGGATTCTGGTGAATGTAATGGTAGGAGATTCACAGGACCCTTGTGGGATTCTGGTGAATGTAATGGTAGGAGATTCACAGGACTCTTGTGAGATTCTGGTGAATGTAATGGTAGGAGATTCACAGGACTCTTGTGGGATTCTGGTGAATGTAATGGTAGGAGATTCACAGGACTCTTGTGGGATTCTGGTGAATGTAATGGTAGGAGATTCACAGGACTCTTGTGGGATTCTGGTGAATGTAATGGTAGGAGATTCACAGGACCCTTGTGGGATTCTGGTGAATGTAATGGTAGGAGATTCACAGGACCCTTGTGGGATTCTGGTGAATGTAATAGTAGGAGATTCACAGGACCCTTGTGGGGTTCTGGTGAATGTAATGGTAGGAGATTCACAGGACCCTTGTGGGGTTCTGGTGAATGTAATGGTAGGAGATTCACAGGACACTTGTGGGATTCTGGTGAATGTAATGGTAGGAGATTCACAGGACCCTTGTAGGATTCTGGTGAATGTAATGGTAGGAGATTCGCAGGACACTTGTGGGATTCTGGTGAATGTAATGGTTGGAGATTCACAGGACCCTTGTGGGATTCTGGTGAATGTAATGGTAGGAGATTCACAGTACCCTTGTGGGATTCTGGTGAATGTAATGGTAGGAGATTCACAGGACCCTTGTGGGATTCTGGGGAATGTAATGGTAGGAGATTCACAGGACCCTTGTGGGGTTCTGGTGAACGTAATGGTAGGAGATTCACAGGACCCTTGTGGGTTTCTGGTGAACGTAATGGTAGGAGATTCACAGGACCCTTGTGGGTTTCTGGTGAATGTAATGGTAGGAGATTCAAAGGATAGTAGGAGATTCACAGGACCCTTGTGGGATCCTGGTGAATGTAATGGTAGGAGATTCACAGGACCCTTGTGGGATTCTGGTGAATGTAATGGTAGGAGATTCACAGGACCCTTGTAGGATCATAGTGAATGTAATAGTAGGAGATTCACAGGACCCTTGTGGGATCCTGGTGAATGTAATGGTAGGAGATTCACAGGACTCTTGTGGGATTCTGGTGAATGTAATGGTAGGAGATTCACAGGACTCTTGTGGGATTCTGGTGAATGTAATGGTAGGAGATTCACAGGACCCTTGTGGGATTCTGGTGAATGTAATGGTAGGAGATTCACAGGACCCTTGTGGGATTCTGGTGAATGAAATGGTAGGAGATTCACAGGACCCTTGTGGGATTCTGGTGAATGTAATGGTAGGAGATTCACAGGACCCTTGTGGGATTCTGGTTAATGTAATGGTAGGAGATTCACAGGACCCTTGTGGGATCCTGGTGAATGTAATGGTAGGAGATTCACAGGACCCTTGTGGGATCCTGGTGAATGTAATGGTAGGAGATTCACAGGACCCTTGTGGGATTCTGGTGAATGTAATGGTAGGAGATTCACAGGACCCTTTTGGGATTCTGGTGAATGTAATGGTAGGAGATTCACAGGACCCTTGTGGGATCATGGTGAATGTAATGGTAGGAGATTCACAGGACCCTTGTGGGATTCTGGTGAATGTAATGTTAGGAGATTCACAGGACACTTGTGGGATTCTGGTGAATGTAATGGTAGGAGATTCACAGGACCCTTGTGGGATTCTGGGGAATGTAATGGTAAGAGATTCACAGGACCCTTGTGGGATCCTGGTGAATGTAATGGTAGGAGATTCACAGGACTCTTGTGGGATTCTGGTGAATGTAATGTTAGGAGATTCACAGGACACTTGTGGGATTCTGGTGATTGTAATGGTAGGAGATTCACATGACCCTTGTGGGATTCTGGTGAATGAAATGGTAGGAGATTCACAGGACCCTTGTGGGATTCTGGGGAATGTAATGGTAAGAGATTCACAGGACCCTTGTGGGATCCTGGTGAATGTAATGGTAGGAGATTCACAGGACCCTTGTGGGATTCTGGTGAACGTAATGGTAGGAGATTCACAGGACCCTTGTGGGTTTCTGGTGAATGTAATGGTAGGAGATTCACAGGACCCTTGTGGGATTATAGTGAATGTAATAGTAGGAGATTCACAGGACCCTTGTGGGATCCTGGTGAATGTAATGGTAGGAGATTCACAGGACCCTTGTGGGATTCTGGTGAATGTAATGGTAGGAGATTCACAGGACCCTTGTGGGATTCTGGTGAATGTAATGGTAGGAGATTCACAGGACTCTTGTGGGATTCTGGTGAATGTAATGGTAGGAGATTCACAGGACCCTTGTGGGATTCTGGTGATTGTAATGGTAGGAGATTCACAGGACCCTTGTGGGATTCTGGTGCATGTAATGGTAGGAGATTCACAGGACTCTTGTGGGATTCTGGTGAATGTAATGGTAGGAGATTCACAGGACCCTTGTGGGATTCTGGTGAATGTAATGGTATGAGATTCACAGGACCCTTGTGGGATTCTGGTGAATGTAATGGTAGGAGATTCACAGGACCCTTGTGGGATTCTGGTGAATGTAATGGTAGAAGATTCACAGGACCCTTGTGGAATTCTGGTGAATGTAATGGTAGGAGATTCACAGGACCCTTGTGGGATCCTGGTGAATGTAATGGTAGGAGATTCACAGGACCCTTGTGGGATTCTGGTGAATGTAATGGTAGGAGATTCACAGGACTCTTGTGAGATTCTGGTGAATGTAATGGTAGGAGATTCACAGGACCCTTGTGGGATTCTGGTGATTGTAATGGTAGGAGATTCACAGGACCCTTGTGGGATTCTGGTGAATGTAATGGTAGGAGATTCACAGGACCCTTGTGGGATTCTGGTGAATGTAATGGTAGGAGATTCACAGGACTCTTGTGGGATTCTGGTGAATGTAATGGTAGGAGATTCACAGGACCCTTGTGGGATTCTGGTGAATGTAATGGCAGGAGATTCACAGGACCCTTGTGGGATTCTGGTGAATGTAATGGTAGGAGATTCACAGGACCCTTGTGGGATTCTGGTGAATGTAATGGTAGGAGATTCACAGGACCCTTGTGGGATTCTGGTGAATGTAATGGTAGGAGATTCACAGGACCCTTGTAGGATTCTGGTGAATGTAATGGTAGGAGATTCGCAGGACACTTGTGGGATTCTGGTGAATGTAATGGTAGGAGATTCACAGGACCCTTGTGGGATTCTGGTGAATGTAATGGTAGGAGATTCACAGGACCCTTGTGGGATTCTGGTGAATGTAATGGTAGGAGATTCACAGGACCCTTGTGGGATTCTGGTGAATGTAATGGTAGGAGATTCACAGGACCCTTGTGGGATCCTGGTGAATGTAATGGTAGGAGATTCACAGGACACTTGTGGGATTCTGGTGATTGTAATG
Organism: Phyllobates terribilis; assembly: GCF_046119375.1. Classification (NCBI taxonomy): domain Eukaryota; kingdom Metazoa; phylum Chordata; class Amphibia; order Anura; family Dendrobatidae; genus Phyllobates; species Phyllobates terribilis. The sequence continues at coordinate 1,238,313,445 of NW_027362761.1, read as the reverse complement.
GTAGGAGATTCACAGGACCCTTGTGGGATTCTGGTGAACGTAATGGTAGGAGATTCACAGGACCCTTGTGGGTTTCTGGTGAATGTAATGGTAGGAGATTCACAGGACCCTTGTGGGATCATAGTGAATGTAATAGTAGGAGATTCACAGGACCCTTGTGGGATCCTGGTGAATGTAATGGTAGGAGATTCACAGGACCCTTGTGGGATTCTGGTGAATGTAATGGTAGGAGATTCACAGGACCCTTGTGGGATTCTGGTGAATGTAATGGTAGGAGATTCACAGGACTCTTGTGGGATTCTGGTGAATGTAATGGTAGGAGATTCACAGGACCCTTGTGGGATTCTGGTGATTGTAATGGTAGGAGATTCACAGGACCCTTGTGGGATTCTGGTGCATGTAATGGTAGGAGATTCACAGGACTCTTGTGGGATTCTGGTGAATGTAATGGTAGGAGATTCACAGGACCCTTGTGGGATTCTGGTGAATGTAATGGTATGAGATTCACAGGACCCTTGTGGGATTCTGGTGAATGTAATGGTAGGAGATTCACAGGACCCTTGTGGGATTCTGGTGAATGTAATGGTAGAAGATTCACAGGACCCTTGTGGGATTCTGGTGAATGTAATGGTAGGAGATTCACAGGACCCTTGTGGGATCCTGGTGAATGTAATGGTAGGAGATTCACAGGACCCTTGTGGGATTCTGGTGAATGTAATGGTAGGAGATTCACAGGACTCTTGTGAGATTCTGGTGAATGTAATGGTAGGAGATTCACAGGACCCTTGTGGGATTCTGGTGATTGTAATGGTAGGAGATTCACAGGACCCTTGTGGGATTCTGGTGAATGTAATGGTAGGAGATTCACAGGACCCTTGTGGGATTCTGGTGAATGTAATGGTAGGAGATTCACAGGACTCTTGTGGGATTCTGGTGAATGTAATGGTAGGAGATTCACAGGACCCTTGTGGGATTCTGGTGAATGTAATGGCAGGAGATTCACATGACCCTTGTGGGATTCTGGTGAATGTAATGGTAGGAGATTCACAGGACCCTTGTGGGATTCTGGTGAATGTAATGGTAGGAGATTCACAGGACCCTTGTGGGATTCTGGTGAATGTAATGGTAGGAGATTCACAGGACCCTTGTAGGATTCTGGTGAATGTAATGGTAGGAGATTCGCAGGACACTTGTGGGATTCTGGTGAATGTAATGGTAGGAGATTCACAGGACCCTTGTGGGATTCTGGTGAATGTAATGGTAGGAGATTCACAGGACCCTTGTGGGATTCTGGTGAATGTAATGGTAGGAGATTCACAGGACCCTTGTGGGATTCTGGTGAATGTAATGGTAGGAGATTCACAGGACTCTTGTGAGATTCTGGTGAATGTAATGGTAGGAGATTCACAGGACTCTTGTGGGATTCTGGTGAATGTAATGGTAGGAGATTCACAGGACCCTTGTGGGATTCTGGTGAATGTAATAGTAGGAGATTCATAGGACCCTTGTGGGGTTCTGGTGAATGTAATGGTAGGAGATTCACAGGACACTTGTGGGATTCTGGTGAATGTAATGGTAGGAGATTCACAGGACCCTTGTAGGATTCTGGTGAATGTAATGGTAGGAGATTCGCAGGACACTTGTGGGATTCTGGTGAATGTAATGGTAGGAGATTCACAGGACCCTTGTGGGATTCTGGTGAATGTAATGGTAGGAGATTCACAGTACCCTTGTGGGATTCTGGTGAATGTAATGGTAGGAGATTCACAGGATCCTTGTGGGATTCTGGGGAATGTAATGGTAGGAGATTCACAGGACCCTTGTGGGATTCTGGTGAACGTAATGGTAGGAGATTCACAGGACCCTTGTGGGTTTCTGGTGAACGTAATGGTAGGAGATTCACAGGACCCTTGTGGGATTCTGGTGATTGTAATGGTAGGAGATTCACAGGACCCTTGTGGGATCCTGGTGAATGTAATGGTAGGAGATTCACAGGACCCTTGTGGGATTCTGGTGAATGTAATGGTAGGAGATTCACAGGACCCTTGTAGGATCATAGTGAATGTAATAGTAGGAGATTCACAGGACCCTTGTGGGATCCTGGTGAATGTAATGGTAGGAGATTCACAGGACCCTTGTGGGATTCTGGTGAATGTAATGGTAGGAGATTCACAGGACCCTTGTGGGATTCTGGTGAATGTAATGGTAGGAGATTCACAGGACCCTTGTAGGATCATAGTGAATGTAATAGTAGGAGATTCACAGGACCCTTGTGGGATCCTGGTGAATGTAATGGTAGGAGATTCACAGGACCCTTGTGGGATCCTGGTGAATGTAATGGTAGGAGATTCACAGGACCCTTGTGGGATTCTGGTGAATGTAATGGTAGGAGATTCACAGGACCCTTGTGGGATTCTGGTGAATGTAATGATAGGAGATTCACTGGACCCTTGTGGGATTCTGGTGAATGTAATGGTAGGAGATTCACAGGACCCTTGTGGGATTCTGGTTAATGTAATGGTAGGAGATTCACAGGACCCTTGTGGGATCCTGGTGAATGTAATGGTAGGAGATTCACAGGAATCTTGTGGGATTCTGGTGAATGTAATGGTAGGAGATTCACAGGACCCTTTTGGGATTCTGGTGAATGTAATGGTAGGAGATTCACAGGACCCTTGTGGGATCATGGTGAATGTAATGGTAGGAGATTCACAGGACCCTTGTGGGATTCTGGTGAATGTAATGTTAGGAGATTCACAGGACACTTGTGGGATTCTGGTGAATGTAATGTTAGGAGATTCACAGGACACTTGTGGGATTCTGGTGAATGTAATGGTAGGAGATTCACAGGACCCTTGTGGGATTCTGGGGAATGTAATGGTAAGAAATTCACAGGACCCTTGTGGGATCCTGGTGAATGTAATGGTAGGAGATTCACAGGACTCTTGTGGGATTCTGGTGAATGTAATGGTAGGAGATTCACAGGACTCTTGTGGGATCCTGGTGAATGTAATGGTAGGAGATTCACAGGACCCTTGTGGGATTCTGGTGATTGTAATGGTAGGAGATTCACAGGACCCTTGTGGGATTCTGGTGAACGTAATGGTAGGAGATTCACAGGACACTTGTGGGATTCTGGTGATTGTAATGGTAGGAGATTCACAGGACACTTGTGGGATTCTGGTGATTGTAATGGTAGGAGATTCACAGGACTCTTGTGGGATCCTGGTGAATGTAATGGTAGGAGATTCACAGGACCCTTGTGGGATCCTGGTGAATGTAATGGTAGGAGATTCACAGGACTCTTGTGGGATCCTGGTGAATGTAATGGTAGGAGATTCACAGGACCCTTGTGGGATTCTGGTGATTGTAATGGTAGGAGATTCACAGGACCCTTGTGGGATTCTGGTGAACGTAATGGTAGGAGATTCACAGGACCCTTGTGGGATTCTGGTGATTGTAATGGTAGGAGATTCACAGGACACTTGTGGGATTCTGGTGATTGTAATGGTAGGAGATTCACAGGACACTTGTGGGATTCTGGTGATTGTAATGGTAGGAGATTCACAGGACTCTTGTGGGATTCTGGTGAATGTAATGTTAGGAGATTCACAGGACACTTGTGGGATTCTGGTGATTGTAATGGTAGGAGATTCACAGGACCCTTGTGGGATCCTGGTGAATGTAATGGTAGGAGATTCACAGGAAGCTTGTGGGATTCTGGTGAATGTAATGTTAGGAGATTCACAGGACACTTGTGGGATTCTGGTGATTGTAATGGTAGGAGATTCACAGGACCCTTGTGGGATTCTGGTGAACGTAATGGTAGGAGATTCACAGGACCCTTGTGGGTTTCTGGTGAATGTAATGGTAGGAGATTCACAGGACCCTTGTGGGATCATAGTGAATGTAATAGTAGGAGATTCACAGGACCCTTGTGGGATCCTGGTGAATGTAATGGTAGGAGATTCACAGAACCCTTGTAGGATCATAGTGAATGTAATAGTAGGAGATTCACAGGACCCTTGTGGGATTCTGGTGAATGTAATGGTAGGAGATTCACAGAACCCTTGTAGGATCATAGTGAATGTAATAGTAGGAGATTCACAGGACCCTTGTGGGATCCTGGTGAATGTAATGGTAGGAGATTCACAGGACCCTTGTGGGATTCTGGTGAATGTAATGGTAGGAGATTCACAGGACCCTTGTGGGATTCTGGTGAATGTAATGGTTGGAGATTCACAGGACTCTTGTGGGATTCTGGTGAATGTAATGGTAGGAGATTCACAGGACCCTTGTGGGTTTCTGGTGAATGTAATGGTAGGAGATTCACAGGACCCTTGTGGGATTCTGGTGATTGTAATGGTAGGAGATTCACAGGACCCTTGTGGGATCCTGGTGAATGTAATGGTAGAAGATTCACAGGACCCTTGTGGGATTCTGGTGAATGTAATGGTAGGAGATTCACAGGACCCTTTTGGGATTCTGGTGAATGTAATGGTAGGAGATTCACAGGACCCTTGTGGGATCATGGTGAATGTAATGGTAGGAGATTCACAGGACCCTTGTGGGATTCTGGTGAATGTAATGGTAGGAGATTCACAGGACCCTTGTGGGATTCTGGTGAATGTAATGGTAGGAGATTCACAGGACCCTTTTGGGATTCTGGTGAATGTAATGGTAGGAGATTCACAGGACCCTTGTGGGATTCTGGTGAATGTAATGGTAGGAAGTTCACAGGACCCTTGTGGGTTTCTGGTGAATGTAATGGTAGGAGATTCACAGGACCCTTGTGGGTTTCTGGTGAATGTAATGGTAGGAGATTCACAGGACCCTTGTGGGATTCTGGTGAATGTAATGGTAGGAGATTCACAGGACCCTTGTGGGGTTCTGGTGAATGTAATGGTAGGAGGATCACAGGACACTTGTGGGATTCTGGTGAATGTAATGGTAGGAGATTCACAGGACTCTTGTGGGGTTCTGATGAATGTAATGGTAGGAGATTCACAGGACCCTTGTGGGGTTCTGGTGAATGTAATGGTAGGAGATTCACAGGACTCTTGTGGGATTCTGATGAATGTAATGGTAGGAGACTCACAGGACCCTTGTGGGGTTCTGGTGAATGTAATGGTAGGAGATTCACAGGACACTTGTGGGATTCTGGTGAATGTAATGGTAGGAGATTCACAGGACCCTTGTGGGATTCTGGTGAATGTAATGGTAGGAGATTCACAGGACCCTTGTGGGATTCTGGTGAATGTAATGGTAGGAGATTCACAGGACCCTTGTGGGATAATAGTGAATGTAATGGTAGGAGATTCACAGGACCCTTGTGGGATTCTGGTGAATGTAATGGTAGGAGATTCACAGGAATCTTGTGGGATTCTGGTGAATGTAATGGTAGGAGATTCACAGGACCCTTTTGGGATTCTGGTGAATGTAATGGTAGGAGATTCACAGGACTCTTGTGGGATCATGGTGAATGTAATGGTAGGAGATTCACAGGACCCTTGTGGGATTCTGGTGAATGTAATGTTAGGAGATTCACAGGACACTTGTGGGATTCTGGTGAATGTAATGGTAGGAGATTCACAGGACCCTTGTGGGATTCTGGGGAATGTAATGGTAAGAGATTCACAGGACCCTTGTGGGATCCTGGTGAATGTAATGGTAGGAGATTCACAGGACTCTTGTGGGATTCTGGTGAATGTAATGGTAGGAGATTCACAGGACTCTTGTGGGATCCTGGTGAATGAAATGGTAGGAGATTCACAGGACCCTTGTGGGATTCTGGTGATTGTAATGGTAGGAGATTCACAGGACCCTTGTGGGATTCTGGTGAACGTAAAGGTAGGAGATTCACAGGACACTTGTGGGATTCTGGTGATTGTAATGGTAGGAGATTCACAGGACACTTGTGGGATTCTGGTGATTGTAATGGTAGGAGATTCACAGGACTCTTGTGGGATCCTGGTGAATGTAATGGTAGGAGATTCACAGGACCCTTGTGGGATCCTGGTGAATGTAATGGTAGGAGATTCACAGGACTCTTGTGGGATCCTGGTGAATGTAATGGTAGGAGATTCACAGGACCCTTGTGGGATTCTGGTGATTGTAATGGTAGGAGATTCACAGGACCCTTGTGGGATTCTGGTGAACGTAATGGTAGGAGATTCACAGGACACTTGTGGGATTCTGGTGATTGTAATGGTAGGAGATTCACAGGACACTTGTGGGATTCTGGTGATTGTAATGGTAGGAGATTCACAGGACTCTTGTGGGATTCTGGTGAACGTAATGGTAGGAGATTCACAGGACACTTGTGGGATTCTGGTGATTGTAATGGTAGGAGATTCACAGGACACTTGTGGGATTCTGGTGATTGTAATGGTAGGAGATTCACAGGACTCTTGTGGGATTCTGGTGAATGTAATGTTAGGAGATTCACAGGACCCTTGTGGGATTCTGGTGAATGTAATGGTAGGAGATTCACAGGACCCTTGTGGGATCCTGGTGAATGTAATGGTAGGAGATTCACAGGAAGCTTGTGGGATTCTGGTGAATGTAATGTTAGGAGATTCACAGGACACTTGTGGGATTCTGGTGATTGTAATGGTAGGAGATTCACAGGACCCTTGTGGGATTCTGGTGAACGTAATGGTAGGAGATTCACAGGACCCTTGTGGGTTTCTGGTGAATGTAATGGTAGGAGACTCACAGGACCCTTGTGGGATCATAGTGAATGTAATAGTAGGAGATTCACAGGACCCTTGTGGGATCCTGGTGAATGTAATGGTAGGAGATTCACAGAACCCTTGTAGGATCATAGTGAATGTAATAGTAGGAGATTCACAGGACCCTTGTGGGATTCTGGTGAATGTAATGGTAGGAGATTCACAGAACCCTTGTAGGATCATAGTGAATGTAATAGTAGGAGATTCACAGGACCCTTGTGGGATCCTGGTGAATGTAATGGTAGGAGATTCACAGGACCCTTGTGGGATTCTGGTGAATGTAATGGTAGGAGATTCACAGGACCCTTGTGGGATTCTGGTGAATGTAATGGTTGGAGATTCACAGGACTCTTGTGGGATTCTGGTGAATGTAATGGTAGGAGATTCACAGGACACTTGTGGGATTCTGGTGAATGTAATGGTAGGAGATTCACAGGACCCTTGTGGGATTCTGGTGAATGTAATGGTAGGAGATTCACAGGACCCTTGTGGGATTCTGGTGAATGTAATGGTAGGAGATTCACAGGACCCTTGTGGGATTCTGGTGAATGTAATGGTAGGAGATTCACAGGACCCTTGTGGGATCCTGGTGAATGTAATGGTAGGAGATTCACAGGACCCTTGTGGGATTCTGGTGAATGTAATGGTAGGAGATTCACAGGACCCTTTTGGGATTCTGGTGAATGTAATGGTAGGAGATTCACAGGACCCTTGTGGGATCATGGTGAATGTAATGGTAGGAGATTCACAGGACCCTTGTGGGATTCTGGTGAATGTAATGGTAGGAGATTCACAGGACCCTTGTGGGATTCTGGTGAATGTAATGGTAGGAGATTCACAGGACCCTTTTGGGATTCTGGTGAGTGTAATGGTAGGAGATTCACAGGACCCTTGTGGGATCATGGTGAATGTAATGGTAGGAGATTCACAGGACCCTTGTGGGATTCTGGTGAATGTAATGGTAGGAGATTCACAGGACCCTTGTGGGATCCTGGTGAATGTAATGGTAGGAGATTCACAGGACCCTTGTGGGATTCTGGTGATTGTAATGGTAGGAGATTCACAGGACCCTTTTGGGATTCTGGTGAATGTAATGGTAGGAGATTCACAGGACCCTTGTGGGATCATGGTGAATGTAATGGTAGGAGATTCACAGGACCCTTGTGGGATTCTGGTGAATGTAATGGTAGGAGATTCACAGGACCCTTGTGGGATTCTGGTGAATGTAATGGTAGGAGATTCACAGGACCCTTGTGGGATTCTGGTGAATGTAATGGTAGGAGATTCACAGGACCCTTGTGGGATTCTGGTGAATGTAATGGTAGGAAGTTCACAGGACCCTTGTGGGTTTCTGGTGAATGTAATGGTAGGAGATTCACAGGACCCTTGTGGGTTTCTGGTGAATGTAATGGTAGGAGATTCACAGGACCCTTGTGGGATTCTGGTGAATGTAATGGTAGGAGATTCACAGGACCCTTGTGGGGTTCTGGTGAATGTAATGGTAGGAGGATCACAGGACACTTGTGGGATTCTGGTGAATGTAATGGTAGGAGATTCACAGGACTCTTGTGGGGTTCTGATGAATGTAATGGTAGGAGATTCACAGGACCCTTGTGGGGTTCTGGTGAATGTAATGGTAGGAGATTCACAGGACTCTTGTGGGATTCTGATGAATGTAATGGTAGGAGATTCACAGGACACTTGTGGGATTCTGGTGAATGTAATGGTAGGAGATTCACAGGACCCTTGTGGGGTTCTGGTGAATGTAATGGTAGGAGATTCACAGGACACTTGTGGGATTCTGGTGAATGTAATGGTAGGAGATTCACAGGACCCTTGTGGGATTCTGTTGAATGTAATGGTAGGAGATTCACAGGACCCTTGTGGGATTCTGGTGAATGTAATGGTAGGAGATTCACAGGACCCTTGTGGGATAATAGTGAATGTAATGGTAGGAGATTCACAGGACCCTTGTGGGATTCTGGTGAATGTAATGGTAGGAGATTCACAGGACTCTTGTGGGATTCTGGTGAATGTAATGGTAGGAGATTCACAGGACCCTTGTGGGATTCTGGTGATTGTAATGGTAGGAGATTCACAGGACCCTTGTGGGATTCTGGTGAATGTAATGGTAGGAGATTCACAGGACCCTTGTGGGATTCTGATGAATGTAATGGTAGGAGATTCACAGGACCCTTGTGGGATTCTGGTGATTGTAATGGTAGGAGATTCACAGGACTCTTGTGGGGTTCTGATGAATGTAATGGTAGGAGATTCACAGGACCCTTGTGGGATTCTGGTGAATGTAATGGTAGGAGATTCACAGGACCCTTGTGGGATTCTGGTGATTGTAATGGTAGGAGATTCACAGGACTCTTGTGGGATTCTGATGAATGTAATGGTAGGAGATTCACAGGACCCTTGTGGGATTCTGATGAATGTAATGGTAGGAGATTCACAGGACCCTTGTGGGATTCTGGTGATTGTAATGGTAGGAGATTCACAGGACCCTTGTGGGATTCTGGTGATTGTAATGGTAGGAGATTCACAGGACCCTTGTGGGATTCTGGTGAATGTAATGGTAGGAGATTCACAGGACCCTTGTAGGATCATAGTGAATGTAATAGTAGGAGATTCACAGGACCCTTGTGGGATTCTGGTGAATGTAATGGTAGGAGATTCACAGGACCCTTGTGGGATTCTGGTGAATGTAATGGTAGGAGATTCACAGGACTCTTGTGGGGTTCTGATGAATGTAATGGTAGGAGATTCACAGGACCCTTGTGGGATTCTGGTGAATGTAATGGTAGGAGATTCACAGGACCCTTGTGGGATTCTGGTGATTGTAATGGTAGGAGATTCACAGGACCCTTGTGGGATCCTGGTGAATGTAATGGTAGGAGATTCACAGGACACTTGTGGGATTCTGGTGAATGTAATGGTAGGAGATTCACAGGACCCTTGTGGGATTCTGGTGAATGTAATGGTAGGAGATTCACAGGACTCTTGTGGGATCCTGGTGAATGTAATGGTAGGAGATTCACAGGACCCTTGTGGGATTCTGGTGAATGTAATGGTAGGAGATTCACAGGACACTTGTGGGATTCTGGTGATTGTAATGGTAGGAGATTCACAGGACCCTTGTGGGATTCTGGTGAATGTAATGGTAGGAGATTCACAGGACCCTTGTGGGATAATAGTTAATGTAATGGTAGGAGATTCACAGGACCCTTGTGGGATTCTGGTGAATGTAATGGTAGGAGATTCACAGGACCCTTGTGGGATTCTGGTGATTGTAATGGTAGGAGATTCACAGGACCCTTGTGGGATAATAGTTAATGTAATGGTAGGAGATTCACAGGACTCTTGTGGGATTCTGGTGAATGTAATGGTAGGAGATTCACAGGACCCTTGTGGGATTCTGGTGATTGTAATGGTAGGAGATTCACAGGACCCTTGTGGGATTCTGGTGATTGTAATGGTAGGCGATTCACAGGACCCTTGTGGGATTCTGGTGAATGTAATGGTAGGAGATTCACAGGACCCTTGTGGGATAATAGTTAATGTAATGGTAGGAGATTCACAGGACCCTTGTGGGATAATAGTTAATGTAATGGTAGGAGATTCACAGGACTCTTGTGGGATTCTGGTGAATGTAATGGTAGGAGATTCACAGGACCCTTGTGGGATTCTGGTGAATGTAATGGCAGGAGATTTACAGGACCCTTGTGGGATTCTGGTGAATGTAATGGTAGGAGATTCACAGGACCCTTGTAGGATCATAGTGAATGTAATAGTAGGAGATTCACAGGACCCTTGTGGGATCCTGGTGAATGTAATGGTAGGAGATTCACAGGACCCTTGTGGGATCCTGGTGAATGTAATGGTAGGAGATTCACAGGACCCTTGTGGGATTCTGGTGAATGTAATGGTAGGAGATTCACAGGACCCTTGTGGGATTCTGGTGAATGTAATGATAGGAGATTCACTGGACCCTTGTGGGATTCTGGTGAATGTAATGGTAGGAGATTCACAGGACCCTTGTGGGATTCTGGTTAATGTAATGGTAGGAGATTCACAGGACCCTTGTGGGATCCTGGTGAATGTAATGGTAGGAGATTCACAGGAATCTTGTGGGATTCTGGTGAATGTAATGGTAGCAGATTCACAGGACCCTTTTGGGATTCTGGTGAATGTAATGGTAGGAGATTCACAGGACCCTTGTGGGATCATGGTGAATGTAATGGTAGGAGATTCACAGGACCCTTGTGGGATTCTGGTGAATGTAATGTTAGGAGATTCACAGGACACTTGTGGGATTCTGGTGAATGTAATGTTAGGAGATTCACAGGACACTTGTGGGATTCTGGTGAATGTAATGGTAGGAGATTCACAGGACCCTTGTGGGATTCTGGGGAATGTAATGGTAAGAAATTCACAGGACCCTTGTGGGATCCTGGTGAATGTAATGGTAGGAGATTCACAGGACTCTTGTGGGATTCTGGTGAATGTAATGGTAGGAGATTCACAGGACTCTTGTGGGATCCTGGTGAATGTAATGGTAGGAGATTCACAGGACCCTTGTGGGATTCTGGTGATTGTAATGGTAGGAGATTCACAGGACCCTTGTGGGATTCTGGTGAACGTAATGGTAGGAGATTCACAGGACACTTGTGGGATTCTGGTGATTGTAATGGTAGGAGATTCACAGGACACTTGTGGGATTCTGGTGATTGTAATGGTAGGAGATTCACAGGACCCTTGTGGGATTCTGGTGATTGTAATGGTAGGAGATTCACAGGACACTTGTGGGATTCTGGTGATTGTAATGGTAGGAGATTCACAGGACACTTGTGGGATTCTGGTGATTGTAATGGTAGGAGATTCACAGGACTCTTGTGGGATCCTGGTGAATGTAATGGTAGGAGATTCACAGGACCCTTGTGGGATCCTGGTGAATGTAATGGTAGGAGATTCACAGGACTCTTGTGGGATCCTGGTGAATGTAATGGTAGGAGATTCACAGGACCCTTGTGGGATTCTGGTGATTGTAATGGTAGGAGATTCACAGGACCCTTGTGGGATTCTGGTGAACGTAATGGTAGGAGATTCACAGGACCCTTGTGGGATTCTGGTGATTGTAATGGTAGGAGATTCACAGGACACTTGTGGGATTCTGGTGATTGTAATGGTAGGAGATTCACAGGACACTTGTGGGATTCTGGTGATTGTAATGGTAGGAGATTCACAGGACTCTTGTGGGATTCTGGTGAATGTAATGTTAGGAGATTCACAGGACACTTGTGGGATTCTGGTGATTGTAATGGTAGGAGATTCACAGGACCCTTGTGGGATCCTGGTGAATGTAATGGTAGGAGATTCACAGGAAGCTTGTGGGATTCTGGTGAATGTAATGTTAGGAGATTCACAGGACACTTGTGGGATTCTGGTGATTGTAATGGTAGGAGATTCACAGGACCCTTGTGGGATTCTGGTGAACGTAATGGTAGGAGATTCACAGGACCCTTGTGGGTTTCTGGTGAATGTAATGGTAGGAGATTCACAGGACCCTTGTGGGATCATAGTGAATGTAATAGTAGGAGATTCACAGGACCCTTGTGGGATCCTGGTGAATGTAATGGTAGGAGATTCACAGAACCCTTGTAGGATCATAGTGAATGTAATAGTAGGAGATTCACAGGACCCTTGTGGGATTCTGGTGAATGTAATGGTAGGAGATTCACAGAACCCTTGTAGGATCATAGTGAATGTAATAGTAGGAGATTCACAGGACCCTTGTGGGATCCTGGTGAATGTAATGGTAGGAGATTCACAGGACCCTTGTGGGATTCTGGTGAATGTAATGGTAGGAGATTCACAGGACCCTTGTGGGATTCTGGTGAATGTAATGGTTGGAGATTCACAGGACTCTTGTGGGATTCTGGTGAATGTAATGGTAGGAGATTCACAGGACCCTTGTGGGTTTCTGGTGAATGTAATGGTAGGAGATTCACAGGACCCTTGTGGGATTCTGGTGATTGTAATGGTAGGAGATTCACAGGACCCTTGTGGGATCCTGGTGAATGTAATGGTAGAAGATTCACAGGACCCTTGTGGGATTCTGGTGAATGTAATGGTAGGAGATTCACAGGACCCTTTTGGGATTCTGGTGAATGTAATGGTAGGAGATTCACAGGACCCTTGTGGGATCATGGTGAATGTAATGGTAGGAGATTCACAGGACCCTTGTGGGATTCTGGTGAATGTAATGGTAGGAGATTCACAGGACCCTTGTGGGATTCTGGTGAATGTAATGGTAGGAGATTCACAGGACCCTTGTGGGATTCTGGTGAATGTAATGGTAGGAGATTCACAGGACCCTTGTGGGATTCTGGTGAATGTAATGGTAGGAAGTTCACAGGACCCTTGTGGGTTTCTGGTGAATGTAATGGTAGGAGATTCACAGGACCCTTGTGGGTTTCTGGTGAATGTAATGGTAGGAGATTCACAGGACCCTTGTGGGATTCTGGTGAATGTAATGGTAGGAGATTCACAGGACCCTTGTGGGGTTCTGGTGAATGTAATGGTAGGAGGATCACAGGACACTTGTGGGATTCTGGTGAATGTAATGGTAGGAGATTCACAGGACTCTTGTGGGGTTCTGATGAATGTAATGGTAGGAGATTCACAGGACCCTTGTGGGGTTCTGGTGAATGTAATGGTAGGAGATTCACAGGACTCTTGTGGGATTCTGATGAATGTAATGGTAGGAGACTCACAGGACCCTTGTGGGGTTCTGGTGAATGTAATGGTAGGAGATTCACAGGACACTTGTGGGATTCTGGTGAATGTAATGGTAGGAGATTCACAGGACCCTTGTGGGATTCTGGTGAATGTAATGGTAGGAGATTCACAGGACCCTTGTGGGATTCTGGTGAATGTAATGGTAGGAGATTCACAGGACCCTTGTGGGATAATAGTGAATGTAATGGTAGGAGATTCACAGGACCCTTGTGGGATTCTGGTGAATGTAATGGTAGGAGATTCACAGGAATCTTGTGGGATTCTGGTGAATGTAATGGTAGGAGATTCACAGGACCCTTTTGGGATTCTGGTGAATGTAATGGTAGGAGATTCACAGGACCCTTGTGGGATCATGGTGAATGTAATGGTAGGAGATTCACAGGACCCTTGTGGGATTCTGGTGAATGTAATGTTAGGAGATTCACAGGACACTTGTGGGATTCTGGTGAATGTAATGGTAGGAGATTCACAGGACCCTTGTGGGATTCTGGGGAATGTAATGGTAAGAGATTCACAGGACCCTTGTGGGATCCTGGTGAATGTAATGGTAGGAGATTCACAGGACTCTTGTGGGATTCTGGTGAATGTAATGGTAGGAGATTCACAGGACTCTTGTGGGATCCTGGTGAATGAAATGGTAGGAGATTCACAGGACCCTTGTGGGATTCTGGTGATTGTAATGGTAGGAGATTCACAGGACCCTTGTGGGATTCTGGTGAACGTAAAGGTAGGAGATTCACAGGACACTTGTGGGATTCTGGTGATTGTAATGGTAGGAGATTCACAGGACACTTGTGGGATTCTGGTGATTGTAATGGTAGGAGATTCACAGGACTCTTGTGGGATCCTGGTGAATGTAATGGTAGGAGATTCACAGGACCCTTGTGGGATCCTGGTGAATGTAATGGTAGGAGATTCACAGGACTCTTGTGGGATCCTGGTGAATGTAATGGTAGGAGATTCACAGGACCCTTGTGGGATTCTGGTGATTGTAATGGTAGGAGATTCACAGGACCCTTGTGGGATTCTGGTGAACGTAATGGTAGGAGATTCACAGGACACTTGTGGGATTCTGGTGATTGTAATGGTAGGAGATTCACAGGACACTTGTGGGATTCTGGTGAATGTAATGGTAGGAGATTCACAGGACTCTTGTGGGATTCTGGTGAACGTAATGGTAGGAGATTCACAGGACACTTGTGGGATTCTGGTGATTGTAATGGTAGGAGATTCACAGGACACTTGTGGGATTCTGGTGATTGTAATGGTAGGAGATTCACAGGACTCTTGTGGGATTCTGGTGAATGTAATGTTAGGAGATTCACAGGACCCTTGTGGGATTCTGGTGAATGTAATGGTAGGAGATTCACAGGACCCTTGTGGGATCCTGGTGAATGTAATGGTAGGAGATTCACAGGAAGCTTGTGGGATTCTGGTGAATGTAATGTTAGGAGATTCACAGGACACTTGTGGGATTCTGGTGATTGTAATGGTAGGAGATTCACAGGACCCTTGTGGGATTCTGGTGAACGTAATGGTAGGAGATTCACAGGACCCTTGTGGGTTTCTGGTGAATGTAATGGTAGGAGACTCACAGGACCCTTGTGGGATCATAGTGAATGTAATAGTAGGAGATTCACAGGACCCTTGTGGGATCCTGGTGAATGTAATGGTAGGAGATTCACAGAACCCTTGTAGGATCATAGTGAATGTAATAGTAGGAGATTCACAGGACCCTTGTGGGATTCTGGTGAATGTAATGGTAGGAGATTCACAGAACCCTTGTAGGATCATAGTGAATGTAATAGTAGGAGATTCACAGGACCCTTGTGGGATCCTGGTGAATGTAATGGTAGGAGATTCACAGGACCCTTGTGGGATTCTGGTGAATGTAATGGTAGGAGATTCACAGGACCCTTGTGGGATTCTGGTGAATGTAATGGTTGGAGATTCACAGGACTCTTGTGGGATTCTGGTGAATGTAATGGTAGGAGATTCACAGGACACTTGTGGGATTCTGGTGAATGTAATGGTAGGAGATTCACAGGACCCTTGTGGGATTCTGGTGAATGTAATGGTAGGAGATTCACAGGACCCTTGTGGGATTCTGGTGAATGTAATGGTAGGAGATTCACAGGACCCTTGTGGGATTCTGGTGAATGTAATGGTAGGAGATTCACAGGACCCTTGTGGGATCCTGGTGAATGTAATGGTAGGAGATTCACAGGACCCTTGTGGGATTCTGGTGAATGTAATGGTAGGAGATTCACAGGACCCTTTTGGGATTCTGGTGAATGTAATGGTAGGAGATTCACAGGACCCTTGTGGGATCATGGTGAATGTAATGGTAGGAGATTCACAGGACCCTTGTGGGATTCTGGTGAATGTAATGGTAGGAGATTCACAGGACCCTTGTGGGATTCTGGTGAATGTAATGGTAGGAGATTCACAGGACCCTTTTGGGATTCTGGTGAATGTAATGGTAGGAGATTCACAGGACCCTTGTGGGATCATGGTGAATGTAATGGTAGGAGATTCACAGGACCCTTGTGGGATTCTGGTGAATGTAATGGTAGGAGATTCACAGGACCCTTGTGGGATCCTGGTGAATGTAATGGTAGGAGATTCACAGGACCCTTGTGGGATTCTGGTGATTGTAATGGTAGGAGATTCACAGGACCCTTTTGGGATTCTGGTGAATGTAATGGTAGGAGATTCACAGGACCCTTGTGGGATCATGGTGAATGTAATGGTAGGAGATTCACAGGACCCTTGTGGGATTCTGGTGAATGTAATGGTAGGAGATTCACAGGACCCTTGTGGGATTCTGGTGAATGTAATGGTAGGAGATTCACAGGACCCTTGTGGGATTCTGGTGAATGTAATGGTAGGAGATTCACAGGACCCTTGTGGGATTCTGGTGAATGTAATGGTAGGAAGTTCACAGGACCCTTGTGGGTTTCTGGTGAATGTAATGGTAGGAGATTCACAGGACCCTTGTGGGTTTCTGGTGAATGTAATGGTAGGAGATTCACAGGACCCTTGTGGGATTCTGGTGAATGTAATGGTAGGAGGATCACAGGACACTTGTGGGATTCTGGTGAATGTAATGGTAGGAGATTCACAGGACCCTTGTGGGGTTCTGGTGAATGTAATGGTAGGAGGATCACAGGACACTTGTGGGATTCTGGTGAATGTAATGGTAGGAGATTCACAGGACTCTTGTGGGGTTCTGATGAATGTAATGGTAGGAGATTCACAGGACCCTTGTGGGGTTCTGGTGAATGTAATGGTAGGAGATTCACAGGACTCTTGTGGGATTCTGATGAATGTAATGGTAGGAGATTCACAGGACACTTGTGGGATTCTGGTGAATGTAATGGTAGGAGATTCACAGGACCCTTGTGGGGTTCTGGTGAATGTAATGGTAGGAGATTCACAGGACACTTGTGGGATTCTGGTGAATGTAATGGTAGGAGATTCACAGGACCCTTGTGGGATTCTGGTGAATGTAATGGTAGGAGATTCACAGGACCCTTGTGGGATTCTGGTGAATGTAATGGTAGGAGATTCACAGGACCCTTGTGGGATAATAGTGAATGTAATGGTAGGAGATTCACAGGACCCTTGTGGGATTCTGGTGAATGTAATGGTAGGAGATTCACAGGACTCTTGTGGGATTCTGGTGAATGTAATGGTAGGAGATTCACAGGACCCTTGTGGGATTCTGGTGATTGTAATGGTAGGAGATTCACAGGACCCTTGTGGGATTCTGGTGAATGTAATGGTAGGAGATTCACAGGACCCTTGTGGGATTCTGATGAATGTAATGGTAGGAGATTCACAGGACCCTTGTGGGATTCTGGTGATTGTAATGGTAGGAGATTCACAGGACTCTTGTGGGGTTCTGATGAATGTAATGGTAGGAGATTCACAGGTCCCTTGTGGGATTCTGGTGAATGTAATGGTAGGAGATTCACAGGACCCTTGTGGGATTCTGGTGATTGTAATGGTAGGAGATTCACAGGACTCTTGTGGGATTCTGATGAATGTAATGGTAGGAGATTCACAGGACCCTTGTGGGATTCTGATGAATGTAATGGTAGGAGATTCACAGGACCCTTGTGGGATTCTGGTGATTGTAATGGTAGGAGATTCACAGGACCCTTGTGGGATTCTGGTGATTGTAATGGTAGGAGATTCACAGGACCCTTGTGGGATTCTGGTGAATGTAATGGTAGGAGATTCACAGGACCCTTGTAGGATCATAGTGAATGTAATAGTAGGAGATTCACAGGACCCTTGTGGGATTCTGGTGAATGTAATGGTAGGAGATTCACAGGACCCTTGTGGGATTCTGGTGAATGTAATGGTAGGAGATTCACAGGACTCTTGTGGGGTTCTGATGAATGTAATGGTAGGAGATTCACAGGACTCTTGTGGGGTTCTGATGAATGTAATGGTAGGAGATTCACAGGACCCTTGTGGGATTCTGGTGAATGTAATGGTAGGAGATTCACAGGACTCTTGTGGGATTCTGGTTAATGTAATGGTAGGAGATTCACAGGAACCTTGTGGGATTCTGGTGAATGTAATGGTAGGAGATTCACAGGACCCTTGTGGGATTCTGGTGATTGTAATGGTAGGAGATTCACAGGACCCTTGTGGGATCCTGGTGAATGTAATGGTAGGAGATTCACAGGACACTTGTGGGATTCTGGTGAATGTAATGGTAGGAGATTCACAGGACCCTTGTGGGATTCTGGTGAATGTAATGGTAGGAGATTCACAGGACTCTTGTGGGATCCTGGTGAATGTAATGGTAGGAGATTCACAGGACCCTTGTGGGATTCTCGTGAATGTAATGGTAGGAGATTCACAGTACCCTTGTGGGATTCTGGTGATTGTAATGGTAGGAGATTCACAGGACTCTTGTGGGGTTCTGGTGAATGTAATGGTAGGAGATTCACAGGACACTTGTGGGATTCTGGTGATTGTAATGGTAGGAGATTCACAGGACCCTTGTGGGATTCTGGTGAATGTAATGGTAGGAGATTCACAGGACCCTTGTGGGATAATAGTTAATGTAATGGTAGGAGATTCACAGGACCCTTGTGGGATTCTGGTGAATGTAATGGTAGGAGATTCACAGGACCCTTGTGGGATTCTGGTGATTGTAATGGTAGGAGATTCACAGGACCCTTGTGGGATAATAGTTAATGTAATGGTAGGAGATTCACAGGACTCTTGTGGGATTCTGGTGAATGTAATGGTAGGAGATTCACAGGACCCTTGTGGGATTCTGGTGATTGTAATGGTAGGAGATTCACAGGACCCTTGTGGGATTCTGGTGATTGTAATGGTAGGCGATTCACAGGACCCTTGTGGGATTCTGGTGAATGTAATGGTAGGAGATTCACAGGACCCTTGTGGGATAATAGTTAATGTAATGGTAGGAGATTCACAGGACCCTTGTGGGATAATAGTTAATGTAATGGTAGGAGATTCACAGGACTCTTGTGGGATTCTGGTGAATGTAATGGTAGGAGATTCACAGGACCCTTGTGGGATTCTGGTGAATGTAATGGCAGGAGATTTACAGGACCCTTGTGGGATTCTGGTGAATGTAATGGTAGGAGATTCACAGGACCCTTGTGGGATTCTGGTGAATGTAATGGTAGGAGATTCACAGAACTCTTGTGGGATTCTGGTGAATGTAATGGTAGGAGATTCACAGGACCCTTGTGGGATTCTGGTGAATGTAATGGCAGGAGATTTACAGGACCCTTGTGGGATTCTGGTGAATGTAATGGTAGGAGATTCACAGGACCCTTGTGGGATTCTGGTGAATGTAATGGCAGGAGATTTACAGGACCCTTGTGGGATTCTGGTGAATGTAATGGTAGGAGATTCACAGGACCCTTGTGGGATTCTGGTGAATGTAATGGTAGGAGATTCACAGGACTCTTGTGGGATTCTGGTGAATGTAATGGTGGGAGACTCACAGGACCCTTGTGGGATTCTGGTGAATGTAATGGCAGGAGATTCACAGGACCCTTGTAGGATTCTGGTGAATGTAATGGAAGGAGATTCACAGGACCCTTGTGGGATTCTCGTGAATGTAATGGTAGGAGATTCGCAGGACCCTTGTGGGATTCTGGTGAATGTAATGGTAGGAGATTCTCAGGACCCTTGTGGGATTCTGGTGAATGTAATGGTAGGAGATTCACAGGACCCTTGTGGGATTCTGGTGAATGTAATGGTGGGAGATTCACAGGACCCTTGTGGGATTCTGGTGAATGTAATGGTGGGAGATTCACAGGACCCTTGTGGGATTCTGGTGAATGTAATGGTAGGAGATTCGCAGGACCCTTGTGGGATTCTGGTGAATGTAATGGTGGGAGATTCGCAGGACCCTTGTGGGATTCTGGTGAATGTAATGGTAGGAGATTCGCAGGACCCTTGTGGGATTCTGGTGAATGTAATGGTGGGAGATTCACAGGACCCTTGTGGGATTCTGGTGAATGTAATGGTAGGAGATTCACAGGACCCTTGTGGGATTCTGGTGAATGTAATGGTAGGAGATTCACAGGACTCTTGTGGGATTCTGGTGAATGTAATGGTGGGAGACTCACAGGACCCTTGTGGGATTCTGGTGAATGTAATGGCAGGAGATTCACAGGACCCTTGTAGGATTCTGGTGAATGTAATGGTAGGAGATTCACAGGACCCTTGTGGGATTCTGGTGAATGTAATGGTAGGAGATTCGCAGGACCCTTGTGGGATTCTGGTGAATGTAATGGTAGGAGATTCACAGGACCCTTGTGGGATTCTGGTGAATGTAATGGTAGGAGATTCACAGTACCCTTGTGGGATTCTGGTGAATGTAATGGTAGGAGATTCACAGGACACTTGTGGTATTCTGGTGATTGTAATGGTAGGAGATTCACAGGACCCTTGTGGGATTCTGGTGAATGTAATGGTAGGAGATTCACAGGACCCTTGTGGGATAATAGTGAATGTAATGGTAGGAGATTCACAGGACCCTTGTGGGATTCTGGTGATTGTAATGGTAGGAGATTCACAGGACCCTTGTGGGATTCTGGTGAATGTAATGGTAGGAGATTCACAGGACACTTGTGGGATTCTGGTGATTGTAATGGTAGGAGATTCACAGGACCCTTGTGGGATTCTGGTGAATGTAATGGTAGGAGATTCACAGGACCCTTGTGGGATTCTGGTGAATGTAATGGTAGGAGATTCACAGGACCCTTGTGGGATTCTGGTGAATGTAATGGTAGGAGATTCACAGGACCCTTGTGGGATTCTGGTGAATGTAATGGTAGGAGATTCACAGGACCCTTGTGGGATTCTGGTGAATGTAATGGTAGGAGATTCACAGGACCCTTGTGGGGTTCTGGTGAATGTAATGGTAGGAGATTCACAGTACCCTTGTGGGGTTCTGGTGATTGTAATGGTAGGAGATTCACAGGACCCTTGTGGGATTCTGGTGAATGTAATGGTAGGAGATTCACAGGACCCTTGTGGGATTCTGGTGATTGTAATGGTAGGAGATTCACAGGACCCTTGTGGGATTCTGGTGAATGTAATGGTAGGAGATTCACAGGACACTTGTGGGATTCTGGTGATTGTAATGGTAGGAGATTCACAGGACCCTTGTGGGATTCTGGTGATTGTAATGGTAGGAGATTCACAGGACCCTTGTGGGATTCTGGTGAATGTAATGGTAGGAGATTCACAGGACCCTTGTGGGATTCTGGTGAATGTAATGGTAGGAGATTCACAGGACCCTTGTGGGATTCTGGTGAATGTAATGGTAGGAGATTCACAGGACCCTTGTGGGATTCTGGTGAATGTAATGGTAGGAGATTCACAGGACCCTTGTGGGGTTCTGGTGAATGTAATGGTAGGAGATTCACAGTACCCTTGTGGGGTTCTGATGAATGTAATGGTAGGAGATTCACAGTACCCTTTTGGGGTTCTGATGAATGTAATGGTAGGAGATTCACAGGACCCTTGTGGGATCCTGGTGATTGTAATGGTAGGAGATTCACAGGACCCTTGTGGGATCCTGGTGAATGTAATGGTAGGAGATTCACAGGACCCTTGTGGGATTCTGGTGATTGTAATGGTAGGAGATTCACAGGACCCTTGTGGGATCCTGGTGAATGTAATGGTAGGAGATTCACAGTACACTTGTGGGATTCTGGTGAATGTAATGGTAGGAGATTCACAGGACCCTTGTGGGATTCTGGTGAATGTAATGGTAGGAGATTCACAGGACCCTTGTGGGATTCTGGTGAATGTAATGGTAGGAGATTCACAGGACCCTTGTGAGATTCTGGTGAATGTAATGGTAGGAGATTCACAGGACCCTTGTGGGATTCTGGTGAATGTAATGGTAAGAGATTCACAGGACTCTTGTGGGATTCTGGTGAATGTAATGGTAGGAGATTCCCAGGACCCTTGTGGGTTTCTGGTGAATGTAATGGTAGGAGATTCACAGGACCCTTGTGGGATTCTGGTGAATGTAATGGTAGGAGATTCACAGGACCCTTGTGGGATCCTGGTGAATGTAATGGTAGGAGATTCACAGGACCCTTGTGGGATCCTGGTGAATGTAATGGTAGGAGATTCCCAGGACCCTTGTGGGTTTCTGGTGAATGTAATGGTAGGAGATTCACAGGACCCTTGTGGGATTCTGGTGAATGTAATGGTAGGAGATTCACAGGACCCTTGTGGGATTCTGGTGAATGTAATGGTAGGAGATTCACAGGACCCTTGTGGGATTCTGGTGAATGTAATGGTAGGAGATTCACAGGACCCTTGTGGGATTCTGGTGAATGTAATGGTAGGAGATTCACAGGACTCTTGTGGGATTCTGGTGAATGTAATGGTAAGAGATTCACAGGACCCTTGTGGGATTCTGGTGAATGTAATGGTAGGAGATTCACAGGACACTTGTGGGATCCTGGTGAATGTAATGGTAGGAGATTCACAGGACTCTTGTGAGATTCTGGTGATTGTAATGGTAGGAAATTCACAGGACCCTTGTGGGATTCTGGTGAATGTAATGGTAGGAGATTCACAGGACCCTTGTGGGATTCTGGTGAATGTAATGGTAGGAGATTCACAGGACCCTTGTGGGATTCTGGTGATTATAATGGTAGGAGATTCACAGGACCCTTGTGGGATTCTGGTGAATGTAATGGTAGGAGATTCGCAGGACCCTTGTGGGATTCTGGTGAATGTAATGGTAGGAGATTCTCAGGACCCTTGTGGGATTCTGGTGAATGTAATGGTAGGAGATTCACAGGACCCTTGTGGGATTCTGGTGAATGTAATGGTGGGAGATTCACAGGACCCTTGTGGGATTCTGGTGAATGTAATGGTGGGAGATTCACAGGACCCTTGTGGGATTCTGGTGAATGTAATGGTAGGAGATTCGCAGGACCCTTGTGGGATTCTGGTGAATGTAATGGTGGGAGATTCGCAGGACCCTTGTGCGATTCTGGTGAATGTAATGGTAGGAGATTCGCAGGACCCTTGTGGGATTCTGGTGAATGTAATGGTGGGAGATTCACAGGACCCTTGTGGGATTCTGGTGAATGTAATGGTAGGAGATTCACAGGACCCTTGTGGGATTCTGGTGAATGTAATGGTAGGAGATTCACAGGACTCTTGTGGGATTCTGGTGAATGTAATGGTGGGAGACTCACAGGACCCTTGTGGGATTCTGGTGAATGTAATGGCAGGAGATTCACAGGACCCTTGTAGGATTCTGGTGAATGTAATGGTAGGAGATTCACAGGACCCTTGTGGGATTCTGGTGAATGTAATGGTAGGAGATTCGCAGGACCCTTGTGGGATTCTGGTGAATGTAATGGTAGGAGATTCACAGGACCCTTGTGGGATTCTGGTGAATGTAATGGTAGGAGATTCACAGTACCCTTGTGGGATTCTGGTGAATGTAATGGTAGGAGATTCACAGGACACTTGTGGTATTCTGGTGATTGTAATGGTAGGAGATTCACAGGACCCTTGTGGGATTCTGGTGAATGTAATGGTAGGAGATTCACAGGACCCTTGTGGGATAATAGTGAATGTAATGGTAGGAGATTCACAGGACCCTTGTGGGATTCTGGTGATTGTAATGGTAGGAGATTCACAGGACCCTTGTGGGATTCTGGTGAATGTAATGGTAGGAGATTCACAGGACACTTGTGGGATTCTGGTGATTGTAATGGTAGGAGATTCACAGGACCCTTGTGGGATTCTGGTGAATGTAATGGTAGGAGATTCACAGGACCCTTGTGGGATTCTGGTGAATGTAATGGTAGGAGATTCACAGGACCCTTGTGGGGTTCTGGTGAATGTAATGGTAGGAGATTCACAGTACCCTTGTGGGGTTCTGATGAATGTAATGGTAGGAGATTCACAGTACCCTTGTGGGGTTCTGATGAATGTAATGGTAGGAGATTCACAGGACCCTTGTGGGATTCTGGTGATTGTAATGGTAGGAGATTCACAGGACCCTTGTGGGATCCTGGTGAATGTAATGGTAGGAGATTCACAGGACCCTTGTGGGATTCTGGTGATTGTAATGGTAGGAGATTCACAGGACCCTTGTGGGATCCTGGTGAATGTAATGGTAGGAGATTCACAGTACACTTGTGGGATTCTGGTGAATGTAATGGTAGGAGATTCACAGGACCCTTGTGGGATTCTGGTGAATGTAATGGTAGGAGATTCACAGGACCCTTGTGGGATTCTGGTGAATGTAATGGTAGGAGATTCACAGGACCCTTGTGAGATTCTGGTGAATGTAATGGTAGGAGATTCACAGGACCCTTGTGGGATTCTGGTGAATGTAATGGTAAGAGATTCACAGGACTCTTGTGGGATTCTGGTGAATGTAATGGTAGGAGATTCCCAGGACCCTTGTGGGTTTCTGGTGAATGTAATGGTAGGAGATTCACAGGACCCTTGTGGGATTCTGGTGAATGTAATGGTAGGAGATTCACAGGACCCTTGTGGGATCCTGGTGAATGTAATGGTAGGAGATTCACAGGACCCTTGTGGGATTCTGGTGAATATAATGGTAGGAGATTCACAGGACCCTTGTGGGATTCTGGTGAATGTAATGGTAGGAGATTCACAGGACTCTTGTGGGATTCTGGTGAATGTAATGGTAGGAGATTCACAGGACCCTTGTGGGATTCTGGTGAATATAATGGTAGGAGATTCACAGGACCCTTGTGGGATTCTGGTGAATGTAATGGTAGGAGATTCACAGGACTCTTGTGGGATTCTGGTGAATGTAATGGTAGGAGATTCACAGGACTCTTGTGAGATTCTGGTGATTGTAATGGTAGGAAATTCACAGGACCCTTGTGGGATTCTGGTGAATGTAATGGTAGGAGATTCACAGGACCCTTGTGGGATTCTGGTGAATGTAATGGTAGGAGATTCACAGGACCCTTGTGGGATTCTGGTGATTATAATGGTAGGAGATTCACAGGACCCTTGTGGGATTCTGGTGAATGTAATGGTAGGAGATTCACAGGACCCTTGTGGGATTCTGGTGATTGTAATGGTAGGAGATTCACAGGACTCTTGTGAGATTCTGGTGATTGTAATGGTAGGAGATTCACAGGACCCTTGTGGGATTCTGGTGAATGTAATGGTAGGAGATCCACAGGACTCTTGTGGGATTCTGGTGAATGTAATGGTAGGAGATTCACAGGACTCTTGTGGGATTCTGGTGAATGTAATGGTAGGAGATTCACAGGACCCTTGTGGGATTCTGGTGATTGTAATGGTAGGAGATTCACAGGACTCTTGTGAGATTCTGGTGATTGTAATGGTAGGAGATTCACAGGACCCTTGTGGGATTCTGGTGAATGTAATGGTAGGAGATCCACAGGACTCTTGTGGGATTCTGGTGAATGTAATGGTAGGAGATTCACAGGACCCTTGTGGGATTCTGGTGAATGTAATGGTAGGAGATCCACAGGACTCTTGTGGGATTCTGGTGAATGCAATGGTAGGAGATTCACAGGACCCTTGTGGGGTTCTGATGAATGTAATGGTAGGAGATTCACAGGACCCTTGTGGGATTCTGGTGAATGTAATGGTAGGAGATTCACAGGACTCTTGTGGGATTCTGGTGAATGTAATGGTAGGAGATTCACAGGACCCTTGTGGGATTCTGGTGATTGTAATGGTAGGAGATTCACAGGACCCTCGTGGGATTCTGGTGAATGTAATGGTAGGAGATTCACAGGACCCTTGTGGGATTCTGGTGAATGTAATGGTAGGAGATTCACAGGACACTTGTGGGATTCTGGTGAATGTAATGGTAGGAGATTCACAGGACACTTGTGGGATTCTGGTGATTGTAATGGTAGGAGATTCACAGGACTCTTGTGGGATTCTGGTGAATGTAATGGTAGGAGATTCACAGGACCCTTGTGGGATTCTGGTGAATGTAATGGTAGGAGATTCACAGGACTCTTGTGGGATTCTGGTGAATGTAATGGTAGGAGATTCACAGGACCCTTGTGGGATTCTGGTGAATGTAATGGAAGGAGATTCACAGGACCCTTGTGGGATTCTGGTGAATGTAATGGTAGGAGATTCACAGGACCCTTGTGGGATTCTGGTGAATGTAATGGTAGGAGATTCACAGGACCCTTGTGGGATTCTGATGAATGTAATGGTAGGAGATTCACAGGACTCTTGTGAGATTCTGGTGAATGTAATGGTAGGAGATTCACAGGACTCTTGTGGAATTCTGGTGAATGTAATGGTAGGAGATTCACAGGACTCTTGTGGGATTCTGGTGAATGTAATGGCAGGAGATTCACAGGACCCTTGTGGGATTCTGGTGAATGTAATGGTAGGAGATTCACAGGACCCTTGTGGGATTCTGGTGAATGTAATGGTAGGAGATTCACAGGACCCTTGTGGGATTCTGGTGGATGTAATGGTAGGAGATTCACAGGACCCTTGTGGGATTCTGGTGAATGTAATGGTAGGAGATTCACAGGACCCTTGTGGGATCCTGGTGAATGTAATGGTAGGAGATTCACAGGACTCTTGTGGGATTCTGGTGAATGTAATGGTAGGAGATTCACAGGATAGTAGGAGATTCACAGGACCCTTGTGGGATTCTGGTGAATGTAATGGTAGGAGATTCACAGGACTCTTGTGGGATTCTGGTGAATGTAATGGTAGGAGATTCACAGGACCCTTGTGGGATTCTGGTGAATGTAATGGTAGGAGATTCACAGGACCCTTGTGGGATTCTGGTGAATGTAATGGTAGGAGATTCACAGGACCCTTGTGGGATTCTGGTGAATGTAATGGTAGGAGATTCACAGGACCCTTGTGGGATTCTGGTGAATGTAATGGTAGGAGATTCACAGGACCCTTGTGGGATCCTGGTGAATGTAATGGTAGGAGATTCACAGGACCCTTGTGGGATCCTGGTGAATGTAATGGTAGGAGATTCACAGGACCCTTGTGGGATTCTGGTGAATGTAATGGTAGGAGATTCACAGGACCCTTTTGGGATTCTGGTGAATGTAATGGTAGGAGATTCACAGGACCCTTGTGGGATCATGGTGAATGTAATGGTAGGAGATTCACAGGACCCTTGTGGGATTCTGGTGAATGTAATGGTAGGAGATTCACAGGACACTTGTGGGATTCTGGGGAATGTAATGGTAAGAGATTCACAGGACCCTTGTGGGATCTTGGTGAATGTAATGGTAGGAGATTCACAGGACCCTTGTGGGATTCTGGTGAACGTAATGGTAGGAGATTCACAGGACCCTTGTGGGTTTCTGGTGAATGTAATGGTAGGAGATTCACAGGACCCTTGTGGGATCATAGTGAATGTAATAGTAGGAGATTCACAGGACCCTTGTGGGATCCTGGTGAATGTAATGGTAGGAGATTCACAGGACCCTTGTGGGATTCTGGTGAATGTAATGGTAGGAGATTCACAGGACCCTTGTAGGATCATAGTGAATGTAATAGTAGGAGATTCACAGGACCCTTGTGGGATTCTGGTGATTGTAATGGTAGGAGATTCACAGGACCCTTGTGGGATTCTGGTGAATGTAATGGTAGGAGATTCACAGGACCCTTGTGGGATTCTGGTGAATGTAATGGTAGGAGATTCACAGGACCCTTGTGGGATTCTGGTGAATGTAATGGTAGGAGATTCACAGGACCCTTGTGGGATCCTGGTGAATGTAATGGTAGGAGATTCACAGGACCCTTGTGGGATCCTGGTGAATGTAATGGTAGGAGATTCACAGTACCCTTGTGGGATTCTGGTGAATGTAATGGTAGGAGATTCACAGGACCCTTTTGGGATTCTGGTGAATGTAATGGTAGGAGATTCACAGGGCTCTTGTGGGATTCTGGTGAATGTAATGGTAGGAGATTCACAGGACCCTTGTGGGATTCTGGTGAATGTAATGGTAGGAGATTCACAGGACCCTTGTGGGATTCTGGTGAATGTAATGGTAGGAGATTCACAGGACCCTTGTGGGATTCTGGTGAATGTAATGGTAGGAGATTCACAGGACCCTTGTGGGATTCTGGTGTATGTAATGGTAGGAGATTCACAGGACCCTTGTGGGATCCTGGTGAATGTAATGGTAGGAGATTCACAGGACCCTTGTGGGATCCTGGTGAATGTAATGGTAGGAGATTCACAGGACCCTTGTGGGATTCTGGTGAATGTAATGGTAGGAGATTCACAGGACTCTTTTGGGATTCTGGTGAATGTAATGGTAGGAGATTCACAGGACCCTTGTGGGATCATGGTGAATGTAATGGTAGGAGATTCACAGGACCCTTGTGGGATTCTGGTGAATGTAATGGTAGGAGATTCACAGGACACTTGTGGGATTCTGGGGAATGTAATGGTAAGAGATTCACAGGACCCTTGTGGGATCCTGGTGAATGTAATGGTAGGAGATTCACAGGACCCTTGTGGGATTCTGGTGAACGTAATGGTAGGAGATTCACAGGACACTTGTGGGTTTCTGGTGAATGTAATGGTAGGAGATTCACAGGTCCCTTGTGGGATCATAGTGAATGTAATAGTAGGAGATTCACAGGACCCTTGTGGGATCCTGGTGAATGTAATGGTAGGAGATTCACAGGACCCTTGTGGGATTCTGGTGAATGTAATGGTAGGAGATTCACAGGACCCTTGTAGGATCATAGTGAATGTAATAGTAGGAGATTCACAGGACCCTTGTGGGATCCTGGTGAATGTAATGGTAGGAGATTCACAGGACCCTTGTGGGATTCTGGTGAATGTAATGGTAGGAGATTCACAGGACCCTTGTGGGATTCTGGTGAATGTAATGTAGGAGATTCACAGGACCCTTTTGGGATTCTGGTGAATGTAATGGTAGGAGATTCACAGGACCCTTGTGGGATCCTGGTGAATGTAATGGTAGGAGATTCACAGGACCCTTTTGGGATTCTGGTGAATGTAATGGTAGGAGATTCACAGGACCCTTGTGGGATCATGGTGAATGTAATGGTAGGAGATTCACAGGACCCTTGTGGGATTCTGGTGAATGTAATGGTAGGAGATTCACAGGACCCTTGTGGGATTCTGGTGAATGTAATGGTAGGAGATTCACAGGACCCTTGTGGGATTCTGGTGAATGTAATGGTAGGAGATTCACAGGACCCTTGTGGGATTCTGGTGAATGTAATGGTAGGAAGTTCACAGGACCCTTGTGGGTTTCTGGTGAATGTAATGGTAGGAGATTCACAGGACCCTTGTGGGATTCTGGTGAATGTAATGGTAGGAGATTCACAGGACCCTTGTGGGATCCTGGTGAATGTAATGGTAGGAGATTCACAGGACCCTTGTGGGATTCTGGTGAATGTAATGGTAGGAAGTTCACAGGACCCTTGTGGGTTTCTGGTGAATGTAATGGTGGGAGATTCACAGGACCCTTGTGGGATTCTGGTGAATGTAATGGTAGGAGATTCACAGGACCCTTGTGGGTTTCTGGTGAATGTAATGGTAGGAGATTCACAGGACCCTTGTGGGATTCTGGTGAATGTAATGGTAGGAAGTTCACAGGACCCTTGTGGGATTCTGGTGAATGTAATGGTAGGAGATTCACAGGACCCTTGTGGGTTTCTGGTGAATGTAATGGTAGGAGATTCACAGGACCCTTGTGGGATCCTGGTGAATGTAATGGTAGGAGATTCACAGGACCCTTGTGGGATTCTGGTGAATGTAATGGTGGGAGATTCACAGGACCCTTGTGGGATTCTGGTGAATGTAATGGTAGGAGATTCACAGTACCCTTGTGGGATCCTGGTGAATGTAATGGTAGGAGATTCACAGGACCCTTGTGGGATAATGGTGAATGTAATGGTAGGAGATTCACAGGACCCTTGTGGGTTTCTGGTGAATGTAATGGTAGGAGATTCACAGGACCCTTGTGGGATTCTGGTGAATGTAATGGTAGGAGATTCACAGTACCCTTGTGGGATCCTGGTGAATGTAATGGTAGGAGATTCACAGGACCCTTGTGGGATAATGGTGAATGTAATGGTAGGAGATTCACAGGACCCTTGTGGGATCCTGGTGAATGTAATGGTAGGAGAGTCACAGGACCCTTGTGGAATTCTGGTGAATGTAATGGTAGGAGATTCACAGTACCCTTGTGGGATTCTGGTGAATGTAATGGTAGGAGATTCACAGGACCCTTGTGGGATTCTGGTGAATGTAATGGTAGGAGATTCACAGGACCCTTGTGGGATTCTGGTGAATGTAATGGTAGGAGATTCACAGGACCCTTGTGGGATTCTGGTGAATGTAATGGTAGGAGATTCACAGGACCCTTGTGGGATTCTGGTGAATGTAATGGTAGGAGATTCACACGACCCTTGTGGGATTCTGGTGAATGTAATGGTAGGAGATTCATAGGACCCTTGTGGGATCATGGTGAATGTAATGGTAGGAGATTCACAGGACCCTTGTGGGATCATGGTGAATGTTATGGTAGGAGATTCACAGGACCCTTGTGGGATTCTGGTGAATGTAATGGTAGGAGATTCACAGTACCCTTGTGGGATTCTGGTGAATGTAATGGTAGGAGATTCACAGGACCCTTGTGGGATTCTGGTGAATGTAATGGTAGGAGATTCACACGACCCTTGTGGGATTCTGGTGAATGTAATGGTAGGAGATTCATAGGACCCTTGTGGGATCATGGTGAATGTAATGGTAGGAGATTCACAGGACCCTTGTGGGATCATGGTGAATGTAATGGTAGGAGATTCACAGGACCCTTGTGGGATTCTGGGAATGTAATGGTAGGAGATTCACAGGACCCTTGTGGGATTCTGGTGAATGTAATGGTAGGAGATTCACAGGACCCTTGTGGGATTCTGGTGAATGTAATGGTAGGAGATTCACAGGACCCTTGTGGCATTCTGGTGAATGTAATGGCAGGAGATTCACAGGACCCTTGTGGGATTCTGGTGAATGTAATGGTGGGAGACTCACAGGACCCTTGTGGGATCCTGATGAATGTAATGGTAGGAGATTCCCAGGACCCTTGTGGGATTCTGGTGAATGTAATGGTAGGAGATTCACAGGACCCTTGTGGGATTCTGATGAATGTAATGGTAGGAGATTTACAGGACCCTTGTGGGATTATGGTGAATGTAATGGTAGGAGATTCACAGGACCCTTGTGGGATTCTGATGAATGTAATGGTAGGAGATTCACAGGACCCTTGTGGGATTATGGTGAATGTAATGGTGGGATCCTGGCCAGCTTCAAGGGAGTCAAGAGATCGCATGTAGCGATGCCCAAATATTTGAGCAACCACGGTCACATGAAGGCGACAGTGGGAAAGTGAAATTACTGTCGCAAGAGGTGGATGATGATGAGACACAATTGCCAGAAAGTCAGGAGGAGGATCAGGGTGCAGATGTGGAAGACGAGGTGGTGGATAATATAGTAACTGACCCACCTGGCAGGAGGACATACAGAGCGAGGACAGCAGCACACAGGGGAGGGAAGCAGAGCACCCCAACAGACAGGAAGAAGCAGTGTGGTGGCCGCAGACAGAAGGTGGGCAACCGTTCCCCGTAACATCAACACAACGGAAGTTGCCAGTACAACTGTTAGGTCTTCCCGAGTCTGGTTGCTTTTTAAAGACTCTGCCGATAACCCCAAAAAGGCCATTTGCCATCAGCAGGGGTAGCAAAACTAGCAGCCTGAGTACCACCAGCATGATCAGGCACATGGCAGCAAAGCACCCGACTAGGTGGTCGCCAGGGTCCAGGAACAGTGTCTGTGGGTAACACCACTGCTTCTTCCGCTGTTGTTTGTGCAAGCCAATCCCCTGTCCATGGTGAATGCGAGGATGCCTCCTGCCCTGCACCTGTCATTGCACACTCTCAACTAGCACCATCAGCAACCACGTCCACGTCCTGGGTGGGCACATTAAGAAAATCTCTGCTTAGTTTCCAGGATCAGGAAGTGATTCTTCAGTAAGAGATAGGACAGTGAACCATACGGGCAGCCTGAATATATATTGGCTGCTAGGGTAGACTTGAGCTCCATACCCTCAGACAGTGAGATCACCAGTGTGAGTCTCCCTACGCAAGAGCAAGAGTCCTTTTAGCCGGCCAGACAAACTCATCAGAGGTAGTGAGGACCCGGGGCACTTCTAGTCTGCAGGAAGCAGAGGAAGATAAATAGGACTCCAGGCTAAGACGTGGGGGAGAGATATCGGATCCAGATCACTGTTGATATTGCAGAAGAGTCTCTTGGGCTAGAGATTAGAGTCACAGAGATGCTTCACTCAGAGAGGGAACCAGGGCTGAAGAAGATGCCAGCGCCTGTGAGAGAGATAATAACCTGTCAAGCCTTATCCATTATATCTGCCTGTAAATATTATACATATTCCTCTTCCCCAAGTAAAGTTCAAGTTCTGGTTAAGAACCTCGTGTCCTCTGAATTGATTGCTGCCCTGGTTCCAGAAGAGAAATGCCTGGAGACAGCCGCAATCGGATGGTTTGAAGTAAGTGGGGAGCCCCACATACACAGCCACACATCAGAGGGAGGACACTTATTGTCTGTAGGGTGCCAGAGCGAGAGGGGGCTTCTGCTCGCCCACGACTACCTCACTGGGGCACCTTACACTTGCATAGGCGATCACCTTCTCTCGGCCATTCTGCTTCTGACTCAGTACAGCTCCTAATCCTTCGTTGCTGACATCAGTATACAGCAGGAACGGTTGGCTATAGTCAGGGTAGGCTAGACTCTCTTCGCCGGTCAGGATCTCCTTCATCACCTTAAAGGATTCAGCTTGCTCCTTACCCCACTGGAACGGGGGATTTCTGCCTCTGGGAGACTGCCCTACCAGGAGATCTTGCAAAGGCGCCGCTTTCTTAGTATAGTCCTTCACAAACCTCCGGTAATACCCGACTAGTCCCAGGAACTGACGTACCTCCTTGAGGCTCTTCGGCTCCGGCCATTTCTGGATGGGAGTGACCTTTTCCGGGTCTGGTGCTACTCCCTCTGGACTAATGATGTGCCCCAGGTACTGTACCTTTCTCTTGAGCAGGTGGCACTTTGAGGGCTTCAGCTTCATCCCATACCGGGACAGTGACTCAAATACCTCCGCCAGGCGCTTCAACTGGTCATCATACGTTTTTGAGTACACTATCACGTCATCCAGGTATAGTAGTACAGTCTCGAAGTTGCGGTGTCCCAGGCAGCACTCCATCAACCTCTGGAACGTTCCGGGGGCGTTGCAGAGTCCCATCGGGGTGGTGAAGGCCGTCTTCTCCCGATCCTCCTCAGCAACAGCTACTTGCCAGTACCCACTAGTGAGGTCAAGAGTGGAGAAGTAATTTGCAGACTTTAAGGCAGCCAGCGATTCCTCTATACGTGGTAAAGGATATGCATCTTTGTGTATAATGCGATTTACTTGTCGGTAATCTACACACATTCTCATGCTTCCATCCTTCTTCCTGACTAGAACTAGGGGAGCTGCCCAGGGACTACAGCTATCCCTTACTACCCCCGCCTTGTTCATGTCGTGCAACATCTCCTTCGCCTTCTGGTAGTGTGCTGGTGGTATCGGCCTGTACCGTTCTTTGATGGGTGGATGGTCACCTGTGGGGATATAGTGTTGTACCCCTTTAATCCTCCCAAAGTCAAGTGGGTGTTTGCTGAATACCTGCGAGTATTCTTGAACCACCCGGTGTACACCCTGTTTCTGATGGGCAGGAGTGGTGTCTGTCCCAACATGGAGCTGTTGACACCAGTCGTCCACGTGGGTTGCAGGGTCATTATCCTCCACTTTGTCTGGTGAGGTTAATGACTCCGCCTTGTGAATGCAGTTGTTATCTACTGTGTACAGTTTGGCAACAGTGGCATAGCGTGGTAATCTAACCTCGTCCTCCCCATAGTTTAGGAGGCGTACGGGCACCCTCCCATTGCGTACATCCACTACCCCTCTGGCAGTCAAGAGTGTAGGTCTATGCTCCGAGCTAAGGGGCTCTACTACCACCTGGTAGCTCCGTCCTTTGAGACCTATTGCTGCTCTACACCAAATCAGCATTTCACTCATCGGGGGAATCACAATGGGTATCGGGTCTGTCACCCGTACATTACCAATTTCACCGCCTGATAGCTTTACCTGTTGCTGGTACATAAGGGCTCGGATCTCTCTCTGGAGCGCCCTCCTCTGCCCTGGTCTGGCAGTGTCAGCAATCTGTTGGAGCAAGAACAACACTTCTCCCAAACAGTTACCAACAATATTTGTACCAAGTATCATGTACAAGTCTGTATCATGAGGGTTAGTCTCTACTACAATTAGTCCCTGGTCCTTCAGTTCCACTCTTCCCACCTTTACTGCCACATGCTTAACCCCTAATAGGTTAAGAGGGAGGCCATTAGAGGCATACACGAAAGGTTTGGGTCTGGCGGGTGAAGTTCGTCTATGGACCAGAACCTTTTGTAAAGGGCTGCAGGCCCTTTATAGCCATGTCCTTAAGGGTGTCAAAGGTGGCATCTGGATGGTCTAAGGCCAACCACCGTACGGTTTTGCTCTCCTCCTGGGACCTCAACCCCCGGATGAACTGTTCCGTCAGCATTTTATTTTCCTCATGGATGCTGGCTGGACTAACCCGTTTCAGGGCCGGCAGGGCCTCCTGTAAACGCCAGGCATAGTCCCGGATACTGTCCTCAGGTTTCTGGACACAGTGGTAGAACCTCATCCGGAGATCTGTCTCAGTGCGGTTTCCAAACGCTGTTTGCAATCTTTTAAAGATGGTGGACACTGATTCTTGGTCAGCGGCACCAGTCAATTGTCCTAACACTACAGCGGCACTCTGCTTGCTAGTCATAGAATACATGTCCAGTATGCCGCATATTATCCTCTTGAATCTGGACAGGGTGTCCGGTTTACCATTATACTGGGGGAACCACTTCGCTCCAGGGATGTACGGCAGGGCCATAGGGATCAACGGAGTTACGACCCCTGCTGGTGGAGCGACCGCTCTGGCCTGTGCGGCGCCGGGCGCAGGTTGAGCATCAGGAGCGTTAACCGGTGCTCCAGCGGTTTGCTGGTCGTCGGCCATGGTTGCGCCCCCCTAGTGAACCGGAGTCTACCTTCTTCAACAGGTAGGCCACAGCTCCGCCGGCGACGGTCTTCGTTCAGGACCTTGCATGGCTCTCGTCTGACGTCAGAGCGTCCTCTGGCTCCTTCCAGGACCTGACGCTTCCTGATTCGACGTCAGCGGTTACGCCCCTCTTCTTCCCGTGCGGCAACAGGAAAAATGGCGGATATGGCAGGAAAACTTCAGCAATGGCGGGAAAACTTCACCACAGTGAGTAACACAGTCTTTTAAGGCGCACAGTACACGGTGGCAACGGGCACGGAATCCTGTTTGTGACGCCAGAACATGACGCGCCCCCAGGGCCGTGGGGTACTCGGCAGCCGGGCCTCCAGTAGCCGGGGGATATCACGGTGGCAGGTCCGGTCCGTGACCCAGGGGGGACAGTGAAATAGAGGAAACTTCTATTATTTGGGGTTTTTGGAATTATTCGTGACGCCACCTATGGTGTCTGGTGAGGATCACCCGCGCTGCAACAGTCCTCTGAGGCAGATGTTAGGGCAGCAAATGATGGGACAGCTCCCCACAGGAGGAGCGGGCCTCAGGGCAGCGTGGGGGATGTACTGGATGGTGGTGCAGGGGAGAGACGGCAGGACGGTCCCGGAGGAAGGACAGACACTCACACAGGGGTAAGCTTCAGTACCTTTACTGGTGATGCTGCAGGCACGGTCCAGGGTACTCCAGGTGAAGGGCGCACTTCTGGACTCTCCCCAGTGAGCGGGTGTAGGGCCTCCTGGTCCGTTGCTTTACTCTCTAGGCTTCTGACCTGCCTGGAGCTGGGCCTAGCTGGTTACTGTCTCTATCTGCACCTGCTGACCTGGTGGTAGGGCCTTCTCTTTGGAGATCACTCTCCCTGGACGCTGGGACCTCTGTAACTCATAGCCCTGGTACTACAATCAGCATTTGGTGGACCTGGGACCTGTAGTTCTCCAGGGGTTGCGGTGGTTCCTACTGGGTGTAGAGAGTCCCTGTAGGCACGGACCCGGTGTCCGGTATATATATATATATATATATATATATATATAAAGAGCTGAGCTTACTCTCTCTTTCTCCTCGCCGTCGACCACACTCGGGGCCCTCACTACTTGGCAGCCGGCTTGCTGCGTCTTCACCGCTCTCTGAGCGTCGGCACGCTCTCGGCTCACTCACAGCTGTGTTCCTGTCTGGACACTCACAGACTGAACTGAAACTAAGGCTGTGTGCCCACGTAGCATTTTTCAAGCGTATATGCTGCGGAATTTCCGCAGCGTAAACGCTTGAAAAACGCATGTATATCCGCACCCCATGTTCCCCAATGGGATTCCGCAAGTTCTATGCACATGCTGCGGATTTTTCCGCAGCGTTTATGCCGCGTTCAAAAATCCGCAGCATGTCATTTAATTTTGCGTTTCCGCAAGCGGAATTGCCTTTGTCCAATGCATAAAAAACACAAGGCAATTCCGCATGTGGAAAACACGTGATAAACGCGCGAAAAATGCGCGATAAAAGCGTGCGGAATTCCGCATGTGTTTTTCCGGGAGAGGACTTGCATTTATGCAGCAGAAATTTTCTGCTTCATAAATGCAACGTGGGCACATAGCCTAAGACCAAGACTTCACTGAGCTGCCTGGCTCCACCTTCCCTTTATATGTCCCCAACGGGCTCCCTCTGCTGGTCTGAGATGGAAGGTGGAGGTGTGTGAATGTAGTAAGGGCCTCTTGTGGAGAAGTCCATCCATGCACCCTTCTGGGTTCAGTGGCACCAATGCGCAGCAGGGCGCCACACTGTTACATCATGTCTTATCCTCCAGTCGCCTTCAGAGCTGCAATCACTAATCTGCTGTTACATCACGTCTTATCCTCCAGTCACCTCCAGAGCTGCAGTCACTATTCTGCTGTTACATCACATCTTATTCTCCAGTCACCTCCAGAGCTGCGGTCACTATTCTGCTTCTACATCATGTCTTATCCTCCAGTCACCTCCAGAGCTGCAGTAACTATTCTGCTCTTACATCACGTCTTATTCTCCAGTCACCTCCAGAGCTGCAGTCACTAATCTACTGTTACATCATGTCTTATCATCCAGTCACCTCCAGAGCTGCAGTCACTATTCTGCTGTTACATCATGTCTTATCCTCCAGTCACCTCCAGAGCTGCAGTCACTATTCTGCTGTTACATTGTGTCTTATCCTCCAGTCACCTCCAGAGCTGCAATCACTAATCTGCTGTTACATCATGTCTTATCCTCCAGTCACCTCCAGAGCTGCAGTCACTATTCTGCTGTTACATTGTGTCTTATCCTCCAGTCACCTCCAGAGCTGCAATCACTAATCTGCTGCTACATCATGTCTTATCCTCCAGTCACCTCCAGAGCTGCAGTGATTTATATGCTGTTACATCGTGCCTTATACGCCACTCACCTCCAGAGCTGCAGTCACTATTTTGCTGTTACATCATGTCTTATCCTCCAGTCACCTCCAGAGCTGCAGTCACTAATCTACTGTTACATCATGTCTTATCATCCAGTCACCTCCAGAGCTGCAGTCACTATTCTGCTGTTACATCATGTCTTATCCTCCAGTCACCTCCAGAGCTGCAGTCACTATTCTGCTGTTACATTGTGTCTTATCCTCCAGTCACCTCCAGAGCTGCAATCACTAATCTGCTGTTACATCATGTCTTATCCTCCAGTCACCTCCAGAGCTGCAGTCACTATTTTGCTGTTACATCATGTCTTATCCTCCAGTCACCTCCAGAGCTGCAGTCACTAATCTGCTGTTACATCATGTCTTATCCTCCAGTCACCTCCAGAGCGGCAGTCACTATTTTGCTGTTACATCATGTCTTATCCTCCAGTCACCTCCAGAGCGGCAGTCACTATTCCGCTGTTACATCATGTCTTATCATCCAGTCACCTCCAGAGCTGCAGTCACTATTTTGCTGTTACATCATGTCTGATCCTCCAGTCACCTCCAGAGCTGCAGTCACTAATCTACTGTTACATCATGTCTTATCATCCAGTCACCTCCAGAGCTGCAGTCACTATTCTGCTGTTACATCATGTCTTATCCTCCAGTCACCTCCAGAGCTGCAATCACTATTCTGCTGTTACATTGTGTCTTATCCTCCAGTCACCTCCAGAGCTGCAATCACTAATCTGCTGTTACATCATGTCTTATCCTCCAGTCACCTCCAGAGCTGCAGTCACTATTTTGCTGTTACATCATGTCTTATCCTCCAGTCACCTCCAGAGCTGCAGTCACTATTCTGCTGTTACATCATGTCTTATCTTCCAGTCACCTCCAGAGCTGCAGTCACTATTCTACTGTTACATCAGGTCTTGTCCTCCAGTCACCTCCAGAGCTGCAGTCACTATTCTGCTGTTATATCACGTCTTATCCTCCAGTCACCTCCAGAGCTGCAGTCACTATTCAGCTGTTACATCATGTCTTATCCTCCAGTCACCTCCAGAGCTGCAGTCACTATTCTGCTGTTACATCATGTCTTATCCTCCAGTCACCTCCAGAGCTGCAATCACTAATATGCTGTTACATCATGTCTTATCCTCCAGTTACCTCCAGAGCTGCAGTCAATATTTTGCTGTTACATCAGGTTTTGCACTCCAGTCAACTCCGGAGCTGCAATCACTATTCAGCTGCTACATAGTGTGTTATCCTTCAGTCACCACCAGAGCTGCAATCACTAATCTGTTGTTACATCATGTCTTATCCTCCAGTCACCTCCAGAGCTGTAGTCACTATTCTGCTGTTACATCATGTCTTATCCTCCAGTAACCTCCAGAGCTGCAATCACTAATCTGCTGTTACATCAGGTCTTATCCTCCAGTCACCTCCAGAGCTGCAGTCACTATTCTGCTGTTACATCACGTCTTATCCTCCAGTCACCTCCAGAGCTGCAGTCACTATTCTGCTGTTACATCATGTCTTATCCTCCAGTCACCTCCAGAGCTGCAGTCACTATTCTGCTGTTACATCAGTTATTATCCTCCAGTCACCTCCAGAGCTGCAGTCACTATTCTGCTGTTACATCATGTCTTATCCTCCAGTCACCTCCAGAGCTGCAGTCACTATTCTGCTGCTACATCATGTCTTATCCTCCAGTCACCTCCAGAGCTGCAGTCACTATTCTGCTGTTACATCATGTCTTATCCTCCAGTCACCTCCAGAGCTGCAATCACTATTCTGCTGTTACATCATGTCTTATTCTCCAGTCACCTCCATAGCTGCAGTCACTATTCTGCTGTTACATCACGTCTTATTCTCCCATCACCTCCAGAGCTGCAGTCACTATTCTGCTGTTACATCGTGTCTGATCCTCCAGTCACATCCAGAGCTGCGGTCACTACTCTGCTCTTACATCACGTCTTATCCTCCAAACACCTCCAGAGCTGCAGTCACTATTCTGCTGTTACATCCTGTCTTATCCTCCAGTCACCTACAGAGCTGCACTCACTATTCTGCTGTTATATCGTGTCTGATCCTTCAGTCGCCTCCATAGCTGTAGTCACTATTCTGCTGTTACATCATGTCTTATCCTCCAGTCACCTCCAGAGCTGCACTCACTATTCTGCTGTTACATCATGTCTTATCATCCAGTCACCTCCAGAGCTGCAGTCACTATTCTGCTGTTACGTCATGTCTTATCCTCCAGTCACCTCCAGAGCTGCACTCACTATTCTGCTGCTAAATCATGTCTTATCCTCCAGTCACCTCCAAAGATGCACTCATTATTCTGCTGTTACATCATGTCTTATCCTCCAGTCACCTCTAGAGCTGCAGTCACTATTCTGCTGTTACATCATCCCTGATCCTCCAGTCACCTCCAGAGCTGCACTCAATATTCTGCTGTTACATCGTGTATTATCCTGCAGTCACCTCCAAAGCTGCACTCACTATTTTGCTCTTCCATCATGTCTGATCCTCCAGTCACCTTCAGAGCTTCACTCACTATTCTGCTCTTACATCGTGTCTTATCCTCCAGTCACCTCCAAAGCTGAACTCACTAGTCTGCTGTTACAACATGTCTTGTCCTCCAGTCACCTCCAGAGCTGCAGTCACTGTTCTCCTCTTACATCACGTCTTATCCTCCAGTCACCTCCAGAGCTGCAATCACTATTCTGCTGATACATTGTGTCTTATCCTCCAGAGCTGCATTCACTATTCTGCGGTTACATCATGTCTTATCCTCCAGTCACCTCCAGAGCTGCACTCACTATTCTGCTGTTAAATTGTGTCTTATCCTCCAGACCTGTGGTCACTATTCTGCGTTTACATCATGTCTTTTCCTCCAGTCACCTCCAGAGCTGCACTCACTGTTCTGCTGTTACATAGTGTCTTATCGTTCAGTCACTTCCAGAGCTTCAATCACTATTCTGCGTTTACATCAAATCTTTTCTTCCAGTCACCTCTAGAGCTGCAATCACTATTCTGCTGTTACATAGTGTCTTATCCTCCAGTTACCTCCAGAGCTGCAGTCATTATTCTGCTCATACATCACGTCATATCCTCTAGTCACCTCCAGAGCTGCAGTCACTATTCTGCTGTTACATTAAGTCTTATTCTCCAGTCACCTCCATAGCTGTAGTCATTATTCTCCTGTTACATCATATCTTATCCTCCAGTCACCTCCAGAGCTGCACTCACTATTCTGCTGTTACATGTCATATCCTCTAGTCACCTCCAAAGCTGCAGTCACTATTCTGCTCTTACATCGTTTCTTATCCTCCAGTCACCTCCAGAGCTGCAGTCACTATTCTGCTGTTACATCATATCTTATCCTCCAGTCACCTCCAGAGCTGCAGTCACTGTTCTGCTGTTACATTGTGTCTTATCCTCCAGTCACCTCCAGAGCTGAAATCGCTAATCTGCTGTTACATCCTGTCTTATCCTCCAGTCTCCTCCAGAGCTGCAGTCACTATTCTGCTGTTACATCATGTCTTATCCTCCCATCACCTCCAGAGCTGCAGTCACTATTTTGCTGTTACATCATGTCTTATCCTCCAGTCACCTCCAGAGCTGCAGTCACTATTCTGCTGTTACATCATGTCTTATCTTCCAGTCACCTCCAGAGCTGCAGTCACTATTCTACTGTTACATCAGGTCTTGTCCTCCAGTCACCTCCAGAGCTGCAGTCACTATTCTGCTGTTAAATCATGTCTTATCCTCCAGTCACCTCCAGAGCTGCAGTCACTATTCAGCTGTTACATCATGTCTTATCCTCCAGTCACCTCCAGAGCTGCAGTCACTATTCTGCTGTTACATCAGTTTTTATCCTCCAGTCACCTCCAAAGCTGCAGTCACTATTCTGCTGCTACATCATGTCTTATCCTCCAGTCACCTCCAGAGCTGCAGTCACTATTCTGCTGTTACATCATGTCTTATCCTCCAGTAACCTCCAGAGCTGCAATCACTAATCTGCTGTTACATCAGGTCTTGTCCTCCAGTCACCTCCAGAGCTGCAGTCACTATTCTGCTGTTACATCACGTCTTATCCTCCAGTCACCTCCAGAGCTGCAGTCACTATTCTGCTGTTACATCATGTCTTATCCTCCAGTCACCTCCAGAGCTGCAGTCACTATTCTGCTGTTACATCAGTTTTTATCCTCCAGTCACCTCCAGAGCTGCAGTCACTATTCTGCTGTTACATCATGTCTTATCCTCCAGTCACCTCCAGAGCTGCAGTCACTATTTTGCTGTTACATCACGTCTTATACTCCCGTCACCTCCAGAGCTGCAGTCACTATTCTGCTGTTACATCACGTCTTATTCTCCCGTCACCTCCAGAGCTGCAGTCACTATTCTGCTGTTACATCATGTCTTATCCTCCAGTCACCTCCAGAGCTGCAGTCACTATTTTGCTGTTACATCACGTCTTATACTCCCGTCACCTCCAGAGCTGCAGTCACTATTCTGTTGTGACATCAGGTCTTATCCTCCAGTCACCTCCAGATCTGCACTCACTATTCTGCTATTAAATTGTCTTATCCTGCAGTTACCTCCAGAGCTGCAATCACTTTTCAGCTGCTACATAGTGTCTTATCCTCCAGTCACCTCCAGAGCTGAGGTCACTATTCTGCTGTTACCTCCCGTCTAATTCTCCAGTCACCTCCAGAGCTGCAGTCACTATTCAGCTGTTACATCAGGTCTTATTGTCCAGTCACCTCCAGAGCTGCAGTCACAATTCTGCTGTTACTTCGTGTCTTATCCTCCAGTCACTACCAGAGCTGCAGTCACTAATCTGATATTGCATAGTGTCTTTTCCTCCAGTCACCTCCAGAGCTGCAGTCACTATTCTGCGGTTACATGAGGTCTGATCCTCCTGTCACCTCCAGATCTGCGTTCACTATTCCGCTGTTATCTCGTGTCTTATCCTCCAGTCGCCTCCAGAGCTGCAGTCACTATTCTGCTGTTACATCATGTCTATTCCTCTAGTCACCTCCAGAGCTGTAGTCACTATTCTGCTGTTACATTATGTCTTATGCTCCTTTCACCTCCAGTGCTGCATTCACTATTCTGCTATTAAATTGTCTTATCCTCCAGTTACCTCCAGAGCTGCAGTCTCTATTCTGCTGTTACATTATGTGTTATGCTCCTTTCACCTCCAGTGCTGCATTCACTATTCTGCTATTAAATTGTCTTATCCTCCAGTCACCTCCAGAGCTGCAGTCACAGTTCTGCTGTTACGTCGTGTCTTATTCTCAAGTCACCTTCAGAGTTGCAGTCACTATTCTGCTGTTACATCATGTCTTATCATCCAGTTACCTCCAGAGCTGCACTCAATATTCTGCTGTTACCTCATGTCTTATCCTCCAGTCACCTCCAGAGCTGCAGTCACTATTCTGCTGTTACATCATGTCTTATCCTCCAGTCACCTCCAGAGCTGCAATCACTATTCTGCAGTTACATCATGTCTTATCCTCCAGTCACCTCCAGAGCTGCAATCACTATTCTGCTGTTACATCATGTCTGATCCTCGAGTCACCTCCAGAGCTGCTGGCACAATTCTGCTGTTACAGTGTGTCTTATCCTCCAGTCACCTCCAGAGCTGCAGCCACTATTCTTCTGTTACGTTGTCTTATCATCCAGTCACCTCCAGAGCTGCGGTCACTATTCTGCTGTTACATTGTCTCTCATCCTCCAGTCACCTCCAGAGCTGCAGCCACTATTCTGCTATTACATTATGTCTTATATTCCAGTCACCTCCAGAGCTGCACTCACTATTCTGCTGTTACATCATGTCTCATCCTCTAGTCACCTCCAGAGCTGCAGCCACTATTCTGCTATTAAATTGTCTTAACCTCCAGTCACCTCCAGAGCTGCACTCACTATTTTGCTGTTACCTCATGGCTTTTCCTCCAGTCACCTTAAGAGCTGCAATCACTATTCTGCTGTTACATCATGTCTCATTCTCCAGTCACCTCCAGAGCTGCAGTCACTATTCAGCTGTTACATCAGGTCTTATTGTCCAGTCACCTCCAGAGCTGCAGTCACAATTCTGCTGTTACTTCGTGTCTTATCCTCCAGTCACTACCAGAGCTGCAGTCACTAATCTGATATTGCATAGTGTCTTTTCCTCAAGTCACCTCCAGAGCTGCAGTCACTATTCTGCGGTTACATGAGGTCTGATCCTCCTGTCACCTCCAGATCTGCGTTCACTATTCCGCTGTTACCTCGTGTCTTATCCTCCAGTCGCCTCCAGAGCTGCAGTCACTCTTCTGCTGTTACATCATGTCTATTCCTCCAGTCACCTCCAGAGCTGCAGTCACTATTCTGCTGTTACATCATGTCTATTCCTCCAGTCACGTCCAGTGCTGCATTCACTATTCTGCTATTAAATTGTCTTATCCTCCAGTTACCTCCAGAGCTGCAGTCACTATTCTGCTGTAACATCATGTCTGATCCTCCAGTCACCTCCAGAGCTGCAGTCTCTATTCTGCTGTTACATCATGTCTTATCCTCCAGAGCTGCAGTCACAATTCTGCTGTTACGTCGTGTCTTATCCTCCAGTCACCTCCAGAGCTGCGGTCACTATTCTGCTGTCACATCATGTCTTATCCTCAATTCACCTCCAGAGCTGCAGTCACTATTCTGCTGTAACATCATGTCTGATCCTCCAGTCACCTCCAGAGCTGCAGTCTCTATTCTGCTGTTACATCATGTCTTATCCTCCAGAGCTGCAGTCACAATTCTGCTGTTACGTCGTGTCTTATCCTCCAGTCACCTCCAGAGCTGCAGCCACTATTCTGCTGTTACATCGTGTTTTATGCTCCAGTCGCCTCCAGAGCTGCAGTCACTATTCTGTTGTTAAATCATGTCTTATCCTCCAGTCACCTCCAGAGCTGCACTCACTTTTCTGCTGTTACATTGTGTCTAATCCTCCAGTCACCTCCAGAGCTGCAGTCACTATTCTGTTATTACATCAT
Source organism: Phyllobates terribilis (assembly GCF_046119375.1). Classification (NCBI taxonomy): domain Eukaryota; kingdom Metazoa; phylum Chordata; class Amphibia; order Anura; family Dendrobatidae; genus Phyllobates; species Phyllobates terribilis. The sequence goes on along the minus strand of NW_027362761.1, from coordinate 1,238,268,767 downwards.
ATCTTATCCTCCAGTCACCTCCAGAGCTGCACTTACTATTCTGCTATTACATTATGTCTTATATTCCAGTCACCTCCAGAGCTGCACTCACTATTCTGCTTTTACATCATGTCTCATCCTCTAGTCACCTCCAGAGCTGCAGCCTCTCTTCTGCTATTAAGTTGTATTATCCGGCACTCACCTCCAGAGCTGCACTCACTATTCTGCTGTGACATCAGGTCTTATCCTCCAGTCACCTCCAGATCTGCACTCACTATTCTGCTATTAAATTGTCTTATCCTGCAGTTACCTCCAGAGCTGCAATCACTTTTCAGCTGCTACATAGTGTCTTATCCTCCAGTCACCTCCAGAGCTGAGGTCACTATTCTGCTGTTACCTCCCGTCTAATTCTCCAGTCACCTCCAGAGCTGCAGTCACTATTCTGCTGTTACATCAGGTCTTATTGTCCAGTCACCTCCAGAGCTGCAGTCACAATTCTGCTGTTACTTCGTGTCTTATCCTCCAGTCACTACCAGAGCTGCAGTCACTAATCTGATATTGCATAGTGTCTTTTCCTCCAGTCACCTCCAGAGCTGCAGTCACTATTCTGCGGTTACATGAGGTCTGATCCTCCTGTCACCTCCAGATCTGCGTTCACTATTCCGCTGTTATCTCGTGTCTTATCCTCCAGTCGCCTCCAGAGCTGCAGTCACTATTCTGCTGTTACATCATGTCTATTCCTCCAGTCACCTCCAGAGCTGTAGTCACTATTCTGCTGTTACATCATGTCTTATGCTCCTTTCACCTCCAGTGCTGCATTCACTATTCTGCTATTAAATTGTCTTATCCTCCAGTTACCTCCAGAGCTGCAGTCTCTATTCTGCTGTTACATTATGTGTTATCCTCCAGAGCTGCAGTCACAGTTCTGCTGTTACGTCGTGTCTTATTCTCAAGTCACCTTCAGAGCTGCAGTCACTATTCTGCTGTTACATCATGTCTTATCGTCCAGTTACCTCCAGAGCTGCACTCAATATTCTGCTGTTACCTCATGTCTTATCCTCCAGTCACCTCCAGAGCTGCAGTCACTATTCTGCTGTTACATCATGTCTTATCCTCCAGTCACCTCCAGAGCTGCAATCACTATTCTGCAGTTACATCATGTCTTATCCTCCAGTCACCTCCAGAGCTGCAATCACTATTCTGCTGTTACATCATGTCTGATCCTCGAGTCACCTCCAGAGCTGCTGGCACAATTCTGCTGTTACAGTGTGTCTTATCCTCCAGTCACCTCCAGAGCTGCAGCCACTATTCTTCTGTTACGTTGTCTTATCATCCAGTCACCTCCAGAGCTGCGGTCACTATTCTGCTGTTACATTGTCTCTCATCCTCCAGTCACCTCCAGAGCTGCAGCCACTATTCTGCTATTACATTATGTCTTATATTCCAGTCACCTCCAGAGCTGCACTCACTATTCTGCTGTTACATCATGTCTCATCCTCTAGTCACCTCCAGAGCTGCAGCCACTATTCTGCTATTAAATTGTCTTAACCTCCAGTCACCTCCAGAGCTGCACTCACTATTTTGCTGTTACCTCATGGCTTTTCCTCCAGTCACCTTAAGAGCTGCAATCACTATTCTGCTGTTACATCATGTCTCATTCTCCAGTCACCTCCAGAGCTGCAGTCACTATTCAGCTGTTACATCAGGTCTTATTGTCCAGTCACCTCCAGAGCTGCAGTCACAATTCTGCTGTTACTTCGTGTCTTATCCTCCAGTCACTACCAGAGCTGCAGTCACTAATCTGATATTGCATAGTGTCTTTTCCTCAAGTCACCTCCAGAGCTGCAGTCACTATTCTGCGGTTACATGAGGTCTGATCCTCCTGTCACCTCCAGATCTGCGTTCACTATTCCGCTGTTACCTCGTGTCTTATCCTCCAGTCGCCTCCAGAGCTGCAGTCACTCTTCTGCTGTTACATCATGTCTATTCCTCCAGTCACCTCCAGAGCTGCAGTCACTATTCTGCTGTTACATCATGTCTATTCCTCCAGTCACGTCCAGTGCTGCATTCACTATTCTGCTATTAAATTGTCTTATCCTCCAGTCACCTCCAGAGCTGCAGTCACTATTCTGCTGTAACATCATGTCTGATCCTCCAGTCACCTCCAGAGCTGCAGTCTCTATTCTGCTGTTACATCATGTCTTATCCTCCAGAGCTGCAGTCACAATTCTGCTGTTATGTCGTGTCTTATCCTCCAGTCACCTCCAGAGCTGCGGTCACTATTCTGCTGTCACATCATGTCTTATCCTCAATTCACCTCCAGAGCTGCAGTCACTATTCTGCTGTAACATCATGTCTGATCCTCCAGTCACCTCCAGAGCTGCAGTCTCTATTCTGCTGTTACATCATGTCTTATCCTCCAGAGCTGCAGTCACAATTCTGCTGTTACGTCGTGTCTTATCCTCCAGTCACCTCCAGAGCTGCAGCCACTATTCTGCTGTTACATCGTGTTTTATGCTCCAGTCGCCTCCAGAGCTGCAGTCACTATTCTGTTGTTAAATCATGTCTTATCCTCCAGTCACCTCCAGAGCTGCACTCACTTTTCTGCTGTTACATTGTGTCTAATCCTCCAGTCACCTCCAGAGCTGCAGTCACTATTCTGTTATTACATCATATCTTATCCTCCAGTCACCTCCAGAGCTGCACTTACTATTCTGCTATTACATTATGTCTTATATTCCAGTCACCTCCAGAGCTGCACTCACTATTCTGCTTTTACATCATGTCTCATCCTCTAGTCACCTCCAGAGCTGCAGCCTCTCTTCTGCTATTAAGTTGTATTATCCGGCACTCACCTCCAGAGCTGCACTCACTATTCTGCTGTGACATCAGGTCTTATCCTCCAGTCACCTCCAGATCTGCACTCACTATTCTGCTATTAAATTGTCTTATCCTGCAGTTACCTCCAGAGCTGCAATCACTTTTCAGCTGCTACATAGTGTCTTATCCTCCAGTCACCTCCAGAGCTGAGGTCACTATTCTGCTGTTACCTCCCGTCTAATTCTCCAGTCACCTCCAGAGCTGCAGTCACTATTCTGCTGTTACATCAGGTCTTATTGTCCAGTCACCTCCAGAGCTGCAGTCACAATTCTGCTGTTACTTCGTGTCTTATCCTCCAGTCACTACCAGAGCTGCAGTCACTAATCTGATATTGCATAGTGTCTTTTCCTCCAGTCACCTCCAGAGCTGCAGTCACTATTCTGCGGTTACATGAGGTCTGATCCTCCTGTCACCTCCAGATCTGCGTTCACTATTCCGCTGTTATCTCGTGTCTTATCCTCCAGTCGCCTCCAGAGCTGCAGTCACTATTCTGCTGTTACATCATGTCTATTCCTCCAGTCACCTCCAGAGCTGTAGTCACTATTCTGCTGTTACATCATGTCTTATGCTCCTTTCACCTCCAGTGCTGCATTCACTATTCTGCTATTAAATTGTCTTATCCTCCAGTTACCTCCAGAGCTGCAGTCTCTATTCTGCTGTTACATTATGTGTTATCCTCCAGAGCTGCAGTCACAGTTCTGCTGTTACGTCGTGTCTTATTCTCAAGTCACCTTCAGAGCTGCAGTCACTATTCTGCTGTTACATCATGTCTTATCGTCCAGTTACCTCCAGAGCTGCACTCAATATTCTGCTGTTACCTCATGTCTTATCCTCCAGTCACCTCCAGAGCTGCAGTCACTATTCTGCTGTTACATCATGTCTTATCCTCCAGTCACCTCCAGAGCTGCAATCACTATTCTGCAGTTACATCATGTCTTATCCTCCAGTCACCTCCAGAGCTGCAATCACTATTCTGCTGTTACATCATGTCTGATCCTCGAGTCACCTCCAGAGCTGCTGGCACAATTCTGCTGTTACAGTGTGTCTTATCCTCCAGTCACCTCCAGAGCTGCAGCCACTATTCTTCTGTTACGTTGTCTTATCATCCAGTCACCTCCAGAGCTGCGGTCACTATTCTGCTGTTACATTGTCTCTCATCCTCCAGTCACCTCCAGAGCTGCAGCCACTATTCTGCTATTACATTATGTGTTATATTCCAGTCACCTCCAGAGCTGCACTCACTATTCTGCTGTTACATCATGTCTCATCCTCTAGTCACCTCCAGAGCTGCAGCCACTATTCTGCTATTAAATTGTCTTAACCTCCAGTCACCTCCAGAGCTGCACTCACTATTTTGCTGTTACCTCATGGCTTTTCCTCCAGTCACCTTAAGAGCTGCAATCACTATTCTGCTGTTACATCATGTCTCATTCTCCAGTCACCTCCAGAGCTGCAGTCACTATTCAGCTGTTACATCAGGTCTTATTGTCCAGTCACCTCCAGAGCTGCAGTCACAATTCTGCTGTTACTTCGTGTCTTATCCTCCAGTCACTACCAGAGCTGCAGTCACTAATCTGATATTGCATAGTGTCTTTTCCTCAAGTCACCTCCAGAGCTGCAGTCACTATTCTGCGGTTACATGAGGTCTGATCCTCCTGTCACCTCCAGATCTGCGTTCACTATTCCGCTGTTACCTCGTGTCTTATCCTCCAGTCGCCTCCAGAGCTGCAGTCACTCTTCTGCTGTTACATCATGTCTATTCCTCCAGTCACCTCCAGAGCTGCAGTCACTATTCTGCTGTTACATCATGTCTATTCCTCCAGTCACGTCCAGTGCTGCATTCACTATTCTGCTATTAAATTGTCTTATCCTCCAGTCACCTCCAGAGCTGCAGTCACTATTCTGCTGTAACATCATGTCTGATCCTCCAGTCACCTCCAGAGCTGCAGTCTCTATTCTGCTGTTACATCATGTCTTATCCTCCAGAGCTGCAGTCACAATTCTGCTGTTATGTCGTGTCTTATCCTCCAGTCACCTCCAGAGCTGCGGTCACTATTCTGCTGTCACATCATGTCTTATCCTCAATTCACCTCCAGAGCTGCAGTCACTATTCTGCTGTAACATCATGTCTGATCCTCCAGTCACCTCCAGAGCTGCAGTCTCTATTCTGCTGTTACATCATGTCTTATCCTCCAGAGCTGCAGTCACAATTCTGCTGTTACGTCGTGTCTTATCCTCCAGTCACCTCCAGAGCTGCAGCCACTATTCTGCTGTTACATCGTGTTTTATGCTCCAGTCGCCTCCAGAGCTGCAGTCACTATTCTGTTGTTAAATCATGTCTTATCCTCCAGTCACCTCCAGAGCTGCACTCACTTTTCTGCTGTTACATTGTGTCTAATCCTCCAGTCACCTCCAGAGCTGCAGTCACTATTCTGTTATTACATCATATCTTATCCTCCAGTCACCTCCAGAGCTGCACTTACTATTCTGCTATTACATTATGTCTTATATTCCAGTCACCTCCAGAGCTGCACTCACTATTCTGCTTTTACATCATGTCTCATCCTCTAGTCACCTCCAGAGCTGCAGCCTCTCTTCTGCTATTAAGTTGTATTATCCGGCACTCACCTCCAGAGCTGCACTCACTATTCTGCTGTGACATCAGGTCTTATCCTCCAGTCACCTCCAGATCTGCACTCACTATTCTGCTATTAAATTGTCTTATCCTGCAGTTACCTCCAGAGCTGCAATCACTTTTCAGCTGCTACATAGTGTCTTATCCTCCAGTCACCTCCAGAGCTGAGGTCACTATTCTGCTGTTACCTTCCGTCTAATTCTCCAGTCACCTCCAGAGCTGCAGTCACTATTCAGCTGTTACATCAGGTCTTATTGTCCAGTCACCTCCAGAGCTGCAGTCACAATTCTGCTGTTACTTCGTGTCTTATCCTCCAGTCACTACCAGAGCTGCAGTCACTAATCTGATATTGCATAGTGTCTTTTCCTCCAGTCACCTCCAGAGCTGCAGTCACTATTCTGCGGTTACATGAGGTCTGATCCTCCTGTCACCTCCAGATCTGCGTTCACTATTCCGCTGTTATCTCGTGTCTTATCCTCCAGTCGCCTCCAGAGCTGCAGTCACTATTCTGCTGTTACATCATGTCTATTCCTCCAGTCACCTCCAGAGCTGTAGTCACTATTCTGCTGTTACATCATGTCTTATGCTCCTTTCACCTCCAGTGCTGCATTCACTATTCTGCTATTCAATTGTCTTATCCTCCAGTTACCTCCAGAGCTGCAGTCACTATTCTGCTGTAACATCATGTCTGATCCTCCAGTCACCTCCAGAGCTGCAGTCTCTATTCTGCTGTTACATTATGTGTTATCCTCCAGAGCTGCAGTGACAGTTCTGCTGTTACGTCGTGTCTTATCCTCAAGTCACCTCCAGAGCTGCAGTCACTATTCTGCTGTTACATCATGTCTTATCGTCCAGTTACCTCCAGAGCTGCACTCAATATTCTGCTGTTACCTCATGTCTTATCCTCCAGTCACCTCCAGAGCTGCAGTCACTATTCTGCTGTTACATCATGTCTATTCCTCCAGTCACCTCCAGAGCTGTAGTCACTATTCTGCTGTTACATCATGTCTTATGCTCCTTTCACCTCCAGTGCTGCATTCACTATTCTGCTATTCAATTGTCTTATCCTCCAGTTACCTCCAGAGCTGCAGTCACTATTCTGCTGTAACATCATGTCTGATCCTCCAGTCACCTCCAGAGCTGCAGTCTCTATTCTGCTGTTACATTATGTGTTATCCTCCAGAGCTGCAGTCACAGTTCTGCTGTTACGTCGTGTCTTATCCTCAAGTCACCTCCAGAGCTGCAGTCACTATTCTGCTGTTACATCATGTCTTATCGTCCAGTTACCTCCAGAGCTGCACTCAATATTCTGCTGTTACCTCATGTCTTATCCTCCAGTCACCTCCAGAGCTGCACTCACTATTCTGCTATCACATTGTCTTATCCCCCAGTCACCTCCAGAGCTGCAGTCACTATTCTGCTGTTACATCATGTCTTATCCTCCAGTCACCTCCAGAGCTGCAATCACTATTCTGCAGTTACATCATGTCTATTCCTCCAGTCACCTCCAGAGCTGCAGTCACTATTCTGCTGTTACATCATGTCTATTCCTCCAGTCACGTCAGGAGCTGCATTCACTATTCTGCTATTAAATTGTCTTATCCTCCAGTTACCTCCAGAGCTGCACTCACTATTCTGCTGTTACATAGTGTCTTATCATCCAGTCACCTCCAGAGCTGCAGTCACTATTCTGTCGTTACATTGTCTTAACCTCCAGTCACCTCCAGAGCTGCAGTCACTATTCTGTCGTTACATTGTCTTAACCTCCAGTCACCTCCAGAGCTGCAGTCACTATTCTGCTGTTACATCATGTCTTATCGTCCAGTTACCTCCAGAGCTGCACTCAATATTCTGCTGTTACCTCATGTCTTATCCTCCAGTCACCTCCAGAGCTGCAGTCACTATTCTGCTGTTACATCATGTCTTATCCTCCAGTCACCTCCAGAGCTGCAATCACTATTCTGCAGTTACATCATGTCTTATCCTCCAGTCACCTCCAGAGCTGCAGTCACTATTCTGCTGTTACATCATGTCTATTCCTCCAGTCACCTCCAGAGCTGTAGTCACTATTCTGCTGTTACATCATGTCTTATGCTCCTTTCACCTCCAGTGCTGCATTCACTATTCTGCTATTCAATTGTCTTATCCTCCAGTTACCTCCAGAGCTGCAGTCACTATTCTGCTGTAACATCATGTCTGATCCTCCAGTCACCTCCAGAGCTGCAGTCTCTATTCTGCTGTTACATTATGTGTTATCCTCCAGAGGTGCAGTCACAGTTCTGCTGTTACGTCGTGTCTTATCCTCAAGTCACCTCCAGAGCTGCAGTCACTATTCTGCTGTTACATCATGTCTTATCGTCCAGTTACCTCCAGAGCTGCACTCAATATTCTGCTGTTACCTCATGTCTTATCCTCCAGTCACCTCCAGAGCTGCACTCACTATTCTGCTATCACATTGTCTTATCCGCCAGTCACCTCCAGAGCTGCAGTCACTATTCTGCTGTTACATCATGTCTTATCCTCCAGTCACCTCCAGAGCTGCAATCACTATTCTGCAGTTACATCATGTCTATTCCTCCAGTCACCTCCAGAGCTGCAGTCACTATTCTGCTGTTACATCATGTCTATTCCTCCAGTCACGTCAGGAGCTGCATTCACTATTCTGCTATTAAATTGTCTTATCCTCCAGTTACCTCCAGAGCTGCACTCACTATTCTGCTGTTACATAGTGTCTTATCATCCAGTCACCTCCAGAGCTGCAGTCACTATTCTGTCGTTACATTGTCTTAACCTCCAGTCACCTCCAGAGCTGCAGTCACTATTCTGCTGTTACATTATGTCTTATATTTGACCTCTTTATTGATTTAAACAAATTTGTGAGGAGATTAACACTTACAAGACACTTTACTCTTAAAAAGAAAAATGAAAGTATCTCAAATCCGAAAACCGCTAAATGTTCAGAAACCATAGATAATAGAGCTACCACTATAGACTCTAATCTACATCTCGAATTAACAACAAAGTCAAGCTTTAATCCTGTCCATGATAGGGGGAGTGTAGCGCCGGCGTCCCTGCCCTCTGCTAGGCAGGGACGCTGTTCCCCTCACCTCTCTGCTCCGTGCCCGGCGTCTTCCTCCCGCTCTGCTGGCAGCGCGCGCTCCTCCCCGGTCACTGTGCTTAGGGTGCGCGCGCCGCCCTAAGGAGTCCCCAGCCAATGGCCGGAGGATCTCTCCATATATAAGGCACCTCCTCCAAAATGAAGGTGCCCGAGCAATGTTGTTGCACTGTTCACTACTCTGCTTCAGCCCTCAGGTCCCGTTGCCAATTACCTGCCAGTCACCTGCCAGATTTCTGCTTGATTCCTGCCTGATATCCGCTTTCCTGCTTGCTTGCCTGAGGTCCGACGGTCTGCCTTCCGACACCTGTCAGTCTGTCTATGGATCAGCTTGCCCGCTCACCTGGGAGCGCTCACCTGCTACCTGTCTGCTAGCCTACCTGGAGGCTCCGCCGTCACGTGCTGTGACCACCTGCCTGTCCAGAGACTCTTGCCCGCTCACCTGGGAGCGCTCATCTGCTACCTGCCTGCTAGCCTACCTGGAGGCTCCGCCGTCACGTGCTGTGGCCACCTGCCTGTCCAGAGACTCTTGCCCGCTCACCTGGGAGCGCTCATCTGCTACCTGCCTGCTAGCCTACCTGGAGGCTCTGCCGTCACTTGCTGTGACCACCTGCTTGTCCAGAGACTCTCGCCTGCTCACCTGGGAGCACACGTCTGCCACCTGCCTGCTAGCCTACCAGGAGGCTCTGCCGTCACAGGTCGTACCTACCCTTTACCCAGAGACTGTCCCGGTCACTTGCCGTGACCACCTGCCCGTTACCCAGAGACTGTCCCGGTCACTTGCCGTGATCTCCTGCCCGTTACCCAGAGACTGTCCCGGTCACTTGCCGTGACCTCCTGCCCGTTACCCAGAGACTGTCCCGGTCACTTGCCGTGACCACCTGCCCGTTTACCCAGAGACTGTCCCGGTCACTTGCTGTGACTACCTGCCCGTCTACCCTGGGCGCCACCCGCTTCCTTACAACGACCGCCCCCTTGTATAGTTGCTCAGAGGTTCCGCCTCCCAGTCCCGTTACAGTTTGCTCGGGCCATGGAACCCGGTGGCACCCAAGCTCCCTCGCTCTCGGACCTTTGTCATGAACTATCCCGTCAGAGGTCCCAACAGGAGTCCATCCTGAGTCACCTGCGGAATGTCAATTCTCGCCTGGACACTCTGACTGCTCCGCCAGCAACCACCGCTAGTATCATGACTCGCAGCCCGGCAGCTCCGCTGTCCACCAATACCATGGTATCCTACCCCGGACCCCGGCTTTCTGCACCTCCTCGCTTCGGAGGCGACTCCGCTCTGGCTCGGGGCTTCATAAACCAGTGCACCCTGCACTTTGAACTCCTGTCCCACCAGTTTATCTCCGACCGGGCCAAAGTAGCCTACATCATGTCCCATCTCACGGGGGAGGCACTGGCTTGGCTAAATCCTCTATGGGAGAGAGGAGATCCCCTGGTGTCCGACCTGCCAGCCTTTCTCACGGCTTTCCAGAAAGTCTTCGACGAACCCGGACGGAAGACCTCATCCGCCTCATCTCTGCTACGCCTCCGTCAGGGAAGTCTCACCGTGGGCCAATATGCCATACGGCTCCGTACCCTTGCTTCGGAGCTGGCCTGGGATAATGACGCCCTGGTGTCCGTCTTCTGGGAGGGTCTGTCCGGCCGTATTAAAGATGAACTTGCCGGTCGGGACATTCCTACCACTCTCGACGACTTAATAACACTTGCCACCCGGATTGACATCCGGTTCCAGGAGCGCGCCAAGGAGGTCACCCGTGAGAGGAGGTTTCCACGTCTAGCCCCTACCTTCCAGAAACCCGTCACTCCCTCTGTTTCTCCCCAGGCACACTCACCTGAGCCTATGCAGGTCGACCAGACCAAGATGGTCAAAACCCGTCAAGACTTACGCCGTGCCGAGGGGAGCTGTTTCTACTGTGGCAGTAAGGAGCACCGGATCAGTTCCTGCCCAGAGAGGTCGGGAAACGCCTGTGTCTAGGATCGCTCAGAGAGGTCGCCCTAGACAAAAGTAAACCCTCTCCATCCCTGATGCTGTCTGTCTCTATCTTCTGCGGAGAGAACCGCTATTTTGAACTGGCTCAACTTGACTCGGGAGCTGCTGGAAATCTCATCTCTCAATCCCTGGTAGAAAAATACCGCATTCCCACCAAACCTCTGGCCGTACCTTTATCTGTCGCCGCCGTGGATGGGGGCCTCTTACCACATCCCATCCAACTCATCACCGAATCTCTGACTTTACAGGTGGGAATGCTGCATTCTGAGAGCATCTCCTTTCATGTTCTGCCTGGACTCTCTCACGCACTCTTGCTTGGCCTGCCTTGGCTCCAGAAACATGCACCCGTGCTTGACTGGCAGACCGGAGAAGTCCTTCGCTGGGGACAGGACTGCCATAAGACTTGTCTAGTTCCCGTTCATCCTGCCCGTCCATCTCCTACCCCAGCCAATCTGCCCAGTCTACCGGTCCCCTATTGGTCTTATGCGGATGTCTTCAATAAGAAAGAAGCAGAGACTTTACCCCCTCATAGACCATACGACTGCCCAATCGACCTGATACCCGGCTCTACTCCTCCCCGTGGGCGAATCTACCCTTTGTCCGCTGCAGAGACCCGGTACATGTCTGAATATATTGAGGAGAACCTGGCCCGGGGATTTATCCGGAAATCTACCTCCCCGGCGGGAGCAGGCTTCTTCTTCGTCAAAAAGAAGGACGGCTCACTCCGTCCATGTATAGACTATAGAGGCCTAAACCAGATTACTGTGAAGAATAAATACCCCCTTCCGCTCATTCCTGAATTATTTGACCGTCTGAGGGGGGCTAGAATCTTCACCAAACTGGATCTCCGTGGGGCGTATAACCTGGTCCGTATCCGTCAGGGGGATGAGTGGAAGACGGCATTCAACACCCGGGACGGCCACTATGAGTACCTTGTGATGCCCTTCGGTCTCTGTAACGCTCCTGACGTCTTTCAAGAGTTGGTCAATGACATCTTCCGTGATCTTCTCTACTCCTGCGTGGTGGTGTACCTGGACGACATCTTGGTCTTCTCTCCGGATCTTCCTACTCACCGGAGGGACGTTCGTCAGGTCCTGCTCAGGCTCAGGCAGAACCACCTCTACGCTAAATATGAGAAGTGCATCTTTGAGCAGACCTCTCTTCCATTTCTGGGCTACATAATCTCTCAGACAGGCCTACAAATGGATCCTGAGAAACTGTCTGCCATCCAGAAGTGGCCCCGACCAGAGGGGTTGAAGGCTATTCAGCGGTTCCTGGGCTTCGCCAACTATTACCGCCTGTTCATACCGCACTTCTCTTCCCGGACTGCCCCTATCTCTGCGCTCACCCGTAAAGGTAAGAACCCCAGAGAATGGCCGCCCGAAGCAGAGGAGGCCTTTCTTTCTTTAAAACAGGCTTTCTCCTCCGCCCCGGTGCTGCATCGTCCGGACGGCAACAAACAATTCTTCCTAGAAGTTGACGCTTACTCCTCCGGAGCCGGGGCGGTACTTACCCAAAAGTCATCTTCCGGAAGAATGGTAACCTATGGCTTTTTCTCCAAACTCTTCTCCTCTTCTGAGCGCAACTATTCTATAGGAGACCGAGAATTGTTGGCCATTAAGATAGCACTGGAGGAGTGGCGTTACCTGCTTGAGGGGGCTCTTCACCCGGTAATAATTTACACAGACCACAAGAACTTGGCATATCTCCAGAGCGCCCAGAGACTTAACCCGCGCCAAGCCCGGTGGTCCTTGTCTTTTGCCCGAATTGATTTCATTCTTCATTTTCACCTGGCTGACAAAAACATCAAAGCTGACGCCCTGTCCCGATCCTTTCTGGTGTCTGATCTTGAGGAGGAGCCTAAACACATCATCGATCCCGCCAGAGTAATGCAGGTAGCCCCCGTGAGTCTAAATCGTCTCCCTCCCGGTAAGACGTTCGTAACGGTGCCCGATCGGGAGAAGATTCTACACTGGGGTCACTCGTCTAAGCTAGCTGGCCACGCCGGTCAGAAAAAGACCCTCCAGCTTATTACCCGGCACTACTGGTGGCCTACCCTGCACAAGGACGTAATAGACTTTGTCTCTGCCTGTGTGTCCTGCGCCCGCAACAAGGTTCCGAGACACCTGCCTGCCGGCCGCCTTCTCCCTCTGCCAGTACCTTCTGCCCCCTGGCAGCATATAGCTATGGACTTCATAACAGATCTCCCTGTCTCTGCCGGTTGTACGGTCATTTGGGTGGTCGCTGACCGCTTTTCCAAAATGGCTCATTTCGTTCCCCTGCCAGGCCTTCCGTCTGCACCCGAGCTGGCTAAAGACTTTATCCGCCACATCTTTCGTCTTCATGGCCTGCCTCTCCACATCGTGTCGGATCGTGGGGTACAGTTCACCTCACGCTTCTGGAGAGCCACATGTAAGCTGCTCGACGTCACCCTGGACTTCTCCTCCGCTTACCACCCACAGTCCAATGGTCAAGTGGAGCGGATCAATCAGATCCTGACCAGTTACCTCCGGCACTTCGTTAATGCCCATCATTCAGACTGGGTGGATCTCCTGCCATGGGCCGAGTTCTCTTACAACAATCACGAGAGCGAATCTTCCTCCAAATCCCCGTTTTTTGTAGTCTTCGGTCAGCATCATCGGATCCCTTTTCCTGTCTCCACCTCGGTGGATAATCCGGCTGCGGAATCTCTCGTTAGCAAATTTTCCTCCATTTGGGAGAGTACCCGGTCCGCACTCCTTCTGTCATCCGAGCGTATGAAAAGACATGCTGACAAAAAACGTCTGGATCCTCCACAATTTCGTCCTGGAGATAAAGTCTGGCTCTCATCTAAATATGTCCGGCTCAAGATTCCTTCCTATAAGTTAGGGCCTCGGTTCATCGGCCCACTGGAAGTTATCAAACAGATCAACCCGGTGGCCTATAAATTGAAACTCCCGGCCAACTTACGGATCCCTAACTCCTTCCATGTATCTCTCCTCAAACCTGTGGTACTTAACTCTTTTTCCAAGTCTACAGGTACGCCTCCTGCTCCGGTTTCTGCTGAAGACGAGTTTGAGGTAGAGAAGATTCTTGCCACCAAAAGGGTAAGAGGAAAGACCTTTTTTCTAGTAGATTGGAAGGGGTTTGGTCCTGAGGAGAGAACGTGGGAGCCCCGGGAGAACATCCATGCCCCTCTCATCCTTCCTAAATTTCTGTCTGGCCTAAAAAAGGGGGGGCCTAAAGTGGGGGGTACTGTAGCGTCGGCGTCCCTGCCCTCTGCTAGGCAGGGACGCTGTTCCCCTCAACTCCCTGCTCCGAGCCCGGCGTCTTCCTCCCGCTCTGCTTGCAGCGCGCGCTCCTCCCCGGTCACTGTGCTTAGGGCGCGCGCGCTCCCCCTCTCTTAAAGGGGCCGCACGCGCCGCCCTAAGGAGTCCCCGGCCAATGGCCGGAGGATCTCTCCATATATAAGGCACCTCCTCCAAAATGGAGGTGCCCGAGCAATGTTGTTGCAAAGCCTTCACTCTGCTTCAGCCCTCAGGTCCCGTTGCCAATTACCTGCCAGTCACCTGCCAGATTTCTGCTTGATTCCTGCCTGATATCCGCTTTCCTGCTTGCTAGCCTGAGGTCCGACGGTCTGCCTTCCGACACCTGTCAGTCTGTCTATGGACCAGCCTGCCCGCTCACCTGGGAGCGCTCACCTGCTACCTGTCTGCTAGCCTACCTGGAGCTCCGCCGTCACGTGCTGTGACCACCTGCCTGTCCAGAGACTCTTGCCCGCTCACCTGGGAGCGCTCACCTGCTACCTGTCTGCTAGCCTACCTGGAGGCTCCGCCGTCACGTGCTGTGACCACCTGCCTGTCCAGAGACTCTTGTCGGCTCACCTGGGAGCGCTCACCTGCTACCTGTCTGCTAGCCTACCTGGAGGCTCCGCCGTCACGTGCTGTGACCACCTGCCACTCCAGAGACTCTCGCCCGCTCACCTGGGAGCGCTCACCTGCTACCTGTCTGCTAGCCTACCTGGAGGCTTAGCCGTCACTTGCTGTGACCACCTGCCTGTCCAGAGACTCTTGCCCGCTCACCTGGGAGCGCTCACCTGCTACCTGTCTGCTAGCCTACCTGGAGGCTCCGCCGTCACGTGCTGTGACCACCTGCCACTCCAGAGACTCTCGCCCGCTCACCTGGGAGCACTCATCTGCTACCTGTCTGCTAGCCTACCTGGAGGCTTAGCCGTCACTTGCTGTGACCACCTGCCTGTCCAGAGACTCTTGCCCGCTCACCTGGGAACGCTCACCTGCTACCTGTCTGCTAGCCTACCTGGAGGCTTAGCCGTCACTTGCTGTGACCACCTGCCTGTCCAGAGACTCTTGCCCGCTCACCTGGGAGCGTCCACCTGCTACCTGCCTGTTAGCCTACCTGGAGGCTCCGCCGTCACTTGCTGTGACCACCTGCCTGTCCAGAGACTCCTGCCCGCTCACCTGGGAGCACACATCTGCCATCTGCCTGCTAGCCTACCAGGAGGCTCTGCCATCACAGGTCGTACCTGCCCGTTACCCAGAGACTGTCCCGGTCACTTGCCGTGACCTCCTGCCCGTTACCCAGAGACTGTCCCGGTCACTTGCTGTGACTACCTGCCCGTCTACCCTGGGCGCCACCCGCTTCCTTACAAGGACCGCCCCCATGTATAGTTGCTCAGAGGTTCCGCCTCCCAGACCCGTTACAGGGAGCTACACAGAAACCTTCCTCGCTCTAACCGGTGAGGAATTTCCTACTCTTAAATCACAAGAATTTTTAAAAAAGAAAAATAAAAATCAAGAGACTAGAGAAACCAAAAGCCCATTCAGAAGGCTAATATAACGAGGAAAGAAGAAATGGCGATCGCTAAACTAAAAACTAATAGAGAGATTGTAATCCGTGAAGCCGATAAGGGGGGAGGGGTAGATGTCCAAGACACAGAAGCCTATATTAATGAAGCACACAAAATTT
Organism: Phyllobates terribilis; assembly: GCF_046119375.1. Classification (NCBI taxonomy): domain Eukaryota; kingdom Metazoa; phylum Chordata; class Amphibia; order Anura; family Dendrobatidae; genus Phyllobates; species Phyllobates terribilis. The sequence goes on along the minus strand of NW_027362761.1, from coordinate 1,238,253,197 downwards.
TATCCGATGGTAAATACTACGAAAAACTATATACAGATCCATCAAAAATCTTCACAAAAGAATCTCATGATGTAATTGACAGGGCTTTCTCCGAAGGCATTCTGAATAAAAAGGAAAGGGATTTCTTAGTTAATAGAGAGGCTTCCACTGCCTTTTATACCATTTGTCTAAAGTCCATAAGGACCCTATCAACCCTCCAGGACCCCCTATCATCTCAGGGATTAATTCCCTGACTAGTCCTCTATCTCTCTTTCTTGACCTTCATCTCCAAGAACATGTTAAGGAATTACCTTCTTACCTTAAAGATTCCACCCAGCTCATCCATGAAATAAACACAATATCTTGGGATGAAAATTACTGGATAATCACATTGGACGTAAATGCCTTATACTCCAATATAGATCATGAGTTAGGGAAAATGCCACTAAATATTATCTACAAAAAAAGGAAATATGCCTGAAAAACCGGTAGAATTTCTTGTGACGGCTCTGGACTTCATACTCAGACATAATCTGTTGAGTTTGAGGGGCCAGTTGTACTTACAAAGACACGGGACCGCGATGGGGTCTCGGGTAGCCCCAAGTTTTGGTAACTTGTTCATGGGGCTATTCGAGTCCCTGTCGCCCCTCTGCTCCTCCAGATATGCACAGAATATAATCCTATATAGACGCTATATTGATGATCTGATCACCATATGGACGGTACCCGAGAGGATGCGGAACTATTGGTAAGAGATCTGAGTGATAATACTTGGGGCAAATCATTTGTCACAAATATAGAGAAAGAGAAAGCAGTTTATTCAGATCTGGAAATTACACATGAGAAGAATAGAATAATCACCAAGACTCATTTCAGATCAGTAGATGTGAGCGGGTACTTGGATTACAGGAGCGCCCATTATACCAAATGGAAGAACAATGTCCCCTATGGCCGGTTCTTTCATATTAGAAAGAATAATACGAGGGAATTGGACTATGAACAGCAATCTGATCTTCTAAAGGAAAGATTTATGATGAAAAAATACCCCCAAAAAAATTGTCAATGAGGCGTACAGGGTTAATTTAAATAAAACTCAGAAGGATTGTTTGGGGAATCTTATCTCACCGGAGAAGAAAAAAAGAAATGCTCAGAAAATAGACGACTCCAGGAGATGGGAACAGAACTCTGTCACCACTTATAATAAAGGCCACCAAAAAATTACAGGAATATTACAGAAATACTGGTACATAGTGAGACAAGACCCCCCTCTACGGGATGTACTACCAGCGAGACCCCGCATCACCTGTAGAAGGGGAAACACTCAGAAGCGTTATAGCACCCGGCCGCTGGAAGAAATCTGTAGAGAAAAGCTCCGGAAAAACCAAACGTCTCCAATCTAAAACGACTAATCCTATAACCAAAAAGACAAGTAATACACTCAATGGCTCCAGGAGAAATGCCACCAGGAGAAATGCCAATGTGCCAAACAGTAACCCATGGCCACCAACCTATCACCTCCAATAGCCCAGGGGAGACCCCCCCATAAACCATCGCCGGACCGGCACTAGCAGCCATGTTATAGATGGAATTACAGGCCGCTGTGGATGCAATACGCCGGCCGGACCACCCAGATGGTCAGATCACGGCTAAACGCTCACCGACATAATGCCAGAATTGGGCTACTAACACATCGAGCCTATGGAGACATCTCCGAATAAATCATAGTAAGAGCTTTGAGATAAGCCGGACTCCTGTGGAAGAAATTCCCCAGAACGTATCAGACAGAATCCATCTACTGAGGAAGAGAGAGGCTTTCTGGAGGAACAGACGGCGCTCTACACCCGGACGACCTCCATGATAGACCGGAGAAGATAGAGACCACCGGACGAGACCAGGACAGCGTCGCTGACCAATAGGAACGCATAGAAAGAATCCAGTGTATGGGAACCTAAGCTAGATATGATTTACCATGTATTCTTAGGTTTCCCCATAAACCCCTGACTAGTGAAGCCGGCGTCACGAGGACCTCCACGGCACGAGAGAAGCCTGATAGACCCCCGAGTGTGGACTACACGAGCGCAACCCCAATAGAAGAAACTAATATCATTAAAAAGACCCCACAGAAATTACAGATATAGAACTCACAATATGATTCATGGAAAGGATTATTCTTATTATTTATTATTATTTTTTACATTATTTTTTTCCTCCCATTATTCTTTCACCTTTTAAGGAACAAAACAAAAAGGGGAAGGAGGCAAAGGAGAGAAAGAAGGAGGAGAATCTTTTGTAGTAAGAGAAGTGTAATGTAAGCGTCCTGCTGTGATGGTTGAGTGTATGCTGTGTGTCTGGATGATGCTATAGGTGTCCACAGCTCCTATATACCCACACCTGCTGGATACACGCTCAGCAATGCTGCTCATGGATCTTATGTGCTTCTCACTATATATTCTATCATGTATTGCAGATATATCTGTAAGAAGAAAAGACACAAGGATCAGCTAAAGCCGCATCCTGAAAAGCCCCAAGCAGCGAATAAGCCGATGAAGGACCCCCAGGTGCGGACCCTGTAACCTGTATAGAGCATATAACTCCAGCAGACGGTGCAGCCATATCTCACCGGAGGAGGAGGAGGCCATTCTCTACCAATACATCGCCGAAACGCCGCCTTCTAGGTAGGAGGGAAGATTACCCAGAAACCATGAGCCATCCTGATGGGAATGATTGATCACAGTCACTGCTGTTAGTAGTAAACGCTGCAGCCAATCAGGTAAATGCTCTATGGTAAGAAAGACACCAGAGCTCAGAAATATACTCAATATTTCCATCAGATGACGCCGCATAGCTTCAGCGCCTGTTCACATCGGGCGTTTTTTCGGCATTTTTTTCTGCTGCAGAAATGCTGCGCTTTACATCACCAGCTTAGTGACAGAATCTTCTGAAGCCTCATTCACATGTTGGGTTTTTCGTGCAGTTTTTACATTTGCATTATGTCGCTTCTTTCAGGAGTTTTTCAGCGTTTTTCACCAATTCAAAATAATGTAAAAAAACACAAGAAAAACTGCAGCAGAAATGTGCGGATTGTAGCAGCGTTTCTCCTGCCACCAGTCTGGCAAGGTGTGAACATCCCCTTATCCTGGCCGTGTCCTACTTGGACATAAAGAGAACGGCCATGAAATCATGGAGACGCATCTAGTTCTATGGTAATTCTATGGAGCTTGTATTTGTGCAGAGCCGATCCTGAAGATTCCATCACAAGATTCCGTGATGACATCACAGGTGGTGGTCGGCCATTATGACATCAGAGCCCGCAGTCACTACTTATACAATGTGCACAGGGTCACCGCTGCCTTTCTTGGCTTCATAGTGATTGAGCGCACTTGCAGTTTCTCGCTATTCTATAGTGACTGATGGCACTTGCAGTTTTTCGCTATGGCTGAATTTCTTCTGAACAATCTTCAGATAGAAGCTTTATCAGAGATTCTTACCACCTATCGCCCTGACATTGGGCGTCTACCACCCGATGGCGTCCTCAGCTTCACTCACCGGCTGGTGGTGGGGCTGGTAAAGGACTGCCTGACCAAATACCACCGAGGTCATCTCACCTCAGAGTATGTGAGGGATTTACCCCAAAACATCAGGACATTACTCCAGCAGGTAAGTGGTGGACGCTCCGCACAGACGTCTCCACAGTAATGGATAATAATGGTGGACAGAAGCTTCTTCTCTCCTCTACACAGGACGAGCCCCAGATATGTGGTCATTGTGTCTGCAGAGAGGAGCAGACGGCAGACAATGGCCGCCTCCTGTGTGACCGCTCTCATCTCAGGAGCTTCATTGTTGTTTCTTTCCTTCTTTATAGGCTGAAAACAGATCTCAATATGGAGATTTGTCTTTTATTAAAGAACTGGCGGAGAAAGTCCTGAGTGTCCTGGAAGGTCCGGCCCGCTCATCGGAAGAACGCCTGGTAAGGAGCCATAGTCATCACGTCTCTGACTCCACCGGATCTGAGGAACCTTCTGAGGAACCTTCTCATGATGGAGTCACCATGGGGCGTCTGTAGATGCAGGTGATGGGTTTGGGGATTTCTGGAAGGTTCCACGTCTTATTCTATATCTTCTATCTATCAGGAGACACCAGGAGGCGAGGACAGAGACGGGGACAATGTGACCCCAGAGACCCCTGACCCTGATAGGAGTCAGCCGGGGCCGAGCAGCCATCTGACCACAGGTGAGCCGATCACACAACCATCTACAGGAAATATCCGGAGGTTATAATGTCACATGACTCTGCCCCCTCCGTGTAGTGGGGTCCTGGAGCAGATGTCACATGTGGGAGTAGTGGGGGGACGGACATTATCACCTCCAACGTGCAGTCAGGAGAAAGGTGACGGAGAAGCCATCTACAGATCAGGAGGGAAGTGCACTGGGGCGTGGCCGAGGGCAGAGTGCAGGGACACGCCCCCAGTGCACTTCCAGGCTAATCTGCATATGGCTGCTCTCTCCCCATCACTCACTTGTACAGCGGAGGTGGGGGGCTCCTCGTGGTGATTGGGGTCCTCCATCACTTACCTGACATTTATCTATGGCTGTGCGGCTCCTCCCTGTATTCAGAGCCCCCCTATAACCAGGATTCCCCCCATTCTCAGGGGTCTCCTCACTTCTCCTTACTTCGCTGTATTATGTCTGGAGGATTCATATCGTCTGATACATTTTATTTCTCATCATTTTATCTCTATTGTAGAAACACCTGAGCTGGCGGATCCCGAGAGTGTGATCTGTGAGATCCCGGAGATCCCGGAACCTGCCGCTGTAAGTATCATCGAGGGGATGTCTGTGCGTCACTGATCATGGGGGGGGGGTGACCCGTCCTGTATTATCCCATATAACCAGATGTCTGTGCGTCACTGATCATGGGGGGGGGGTGACCCGTCCAGTATTATCCCCCATATAACCAGATGTCTGTGCGTCACTGATCATGGGGGGGTGACCCGTCCTGTATTATCCCATATAACCAGATGTCTGTGCGTCACTGATCATGGGGGGAGTGACCCGTCCAGTATTATCCCCATATAACCAGATGTCTGTGCGTCACTGATCATGGGGGGAGTGACCCATCCAGTATTATCCCCATATAACCAGATGTCTGTGCGTCACTGATCATGGGGGAGTCACCCGTCCTGTATTATCCCATATAACCAGATGTCTGTGCGTCACTGATCATGGGGGGAGTCACCTGTCCTATATTATCCCATATAACCAGATGTCTGTGCGTCACTGATCATGGGGGGAGTCACCCGTCCAGTATTATCCCCATATAACCAGATGTCTGTGCATCACCGATCATGGGGGGAGTGACCCGTCCAGTATTATCCCATATAACCAGATGTCTGTGCATCACTGATCATGGGGGGGAGTGACCCGTCCAGTATTATCCCTATATAACCAGATGTCTGTGCGTCACTGATCATGAGGGGAGTGACCCGTCCAGTATTATCCCCATATAACCAGATGTCTGTGCGTCACTGATCATGGGGGGAGTCACCCGTCCAGTATTATCCCTATATAACCAGATGTCTGTGCGTCACTGATCATGAGGGGAGTGACCCGTCCAGTATTATCCCCATATAACCAGATGTCTGTGCGTCACTGATCATGGGGGGAGTGACCCGTCCAGTATTATCCCCATATATCCAGATGTCTGTGTGTCACCGATCATGGGGGGGAGTCACCCGTCCAGTATTATCCCATATAACCAGATGTCTGTGCGTCACCGATCATGGGGGGAGTGACCCGTCCAGTATTATCCCCATATAACCAGATGTCTGTGCGTCACTGATCATGGGGGGAGTCACCCGTCCAGTATTATCCCCATATAACTAGATGTCTGTGCATCACCGATCATGGGGTGAGTGACCCGTCCTGTATTATCCCATATATCCAGATGTCTGTGCGTCACCGATCATGGGGGGAGTCACCCGTCCAGTATTATCCCTATATAACAAGATGTCTGTGCGTCACTGATCATGGGGAGAGAGTGACCCGTCCTGTATTATTCCATATAACCACATGTCTGTGCGTCACCGATCATGGGGGGAGTGACCCGTCCAGTATTATCCCCATATATCCAGATGTCTGTGTGTCACCGATCATGGGGGGGAGTCACCCGTCCAGTATTATCCCATATAACCAGATGTCTGTGCGTCACCGATCATGGGGGGAGTGACCCGTCCAGTATTATCCCCATATATCCAGATGTCTGTGTGTCACCGATCATGGGGGGAGAGTGACCAGTCCTGTATTATCCCATATAACCAGATGTCTGTGCGTCACCGATCATGGGGGGTGAGTGACCGGTCCTGTATTATCCCTATATAACCAAATGTCTGTGTGTCACTGATCATGTGGGGGAGAGTGACTCGTTCAATATTATCCCCATACAGTTATATGAAAAAGTTTGGGCACCCCTATTAATCTTAAGCTTAATGTTTTATATAAATTGGTGTTTTTGCAGCAGCTCTTTCAGTTTGATCTATGTAATAACTGTTGGACACAGTAATGTTTCTGCCTTGAAATGAGGTTTATTGTACTAACAGAAAATGTGCAATCTGCATTCAAACAGAATTTGACAGGTGCATAAGTATGGGCACCTCACCAGAAAAGTGACATTAATATTTAGTAGATCCTCCTTTTGCCTCTAGTCGCTTCCTGTAGCTTTTAATGAGTTCCTGGATCCTGGATGAAGGTATTTTTGACCATTCCTCTTTACAAAACAATTCCAGTTCAGTTAAGTTTGATGGTCGCCGAGCATGGACAGCCCTCTTCAAATGATCCCACAGATGTTCAATGATATTCAGGTCTGGGGACTGGGATGGCCATTCCAGAACATTGTAATTGTTCCTCTGCATGAATGCCTGAGTAGATTTGGAGCGGTGTTTTGGATCATTGTCTTGCTGAAAGATCCATCCCCTGCGTAACTTCAACTTTATCACTGATTCTTGAACATTATTGTCAAGAATCTGCTGATACTGAGTGGAATCCATGCGTCCCTCATCTTTAACAAGATTCCTGGTGCCGGCATTGGCCACACAGCCCCAAAGCATGATGGAACCTCCACCAAATTTTACTGTGGATAGCAAGTGTTTTTCTTGGAATGCTGTGTTTTTTGCCGCCATGCATAACGCCTTTTTGTATGACCAAACAACTCAATCTTGGTTTCATCAGTCCACAGGACCTTCTTCCAAAAAGAAATTGGCTTCTATAAATGTGCTTTTGCATACCTCAGCCGACTCTGTTTGTGGCGTGCTTGCAGAAACGGCTTCTTTCGCATCACTCTCCCATACAGCTTCTCCTTGTGCAAAGTGCGTTGTATAGTTGACCGATGCACAGTGACACCATCTGCAGCAAGTTGATGCTGCAGCTCTCTGGAGGTGGTCTGAGGATTGTCCTTGACTGATCTCACCATTCTTCTTCTCTGCCTTTCTGATATTTTTCTTGGCCTGCCACTTCTGGCCTTAACAAGAACTGTCCCTGTGTTCTTCCATTTCCTTACTATGTTCCTCACAGTGGAAACTGACAGATTAAATCTCTGAGACAGCTTTTTGTATCCTTCCCCTGAACAACTATGTTGAATAATCTTTGTTTTCAGATCATTTGACAGTTGTTTTGAGGAGCCCATGATGCCACTCTTCAGAGGAGATTCAAACAGGAGAACAACTTGCAAGTGGCCACTTTAAGTAGCTTTTCTCATGATTGCATACACCTGGCTATGAAGTTCTAAGCTCAATGAGGTTACAAAACCAAAAAAAGTGCTTTAGTAGGTCAGTAAAAAGTAGGTAGGAGTATTTCAAACAAGAAAATGATAAGGGTGCCCATACTTATGCACCTGTCAAATTTTGTTTGAATGCAGATTGCACATTTTCTGTTAGTACAATAAACCTCATTTCAAGGCAGAAACATTACTGTGTCCAACAGTTATTACATAGATCAAACTGAAAGAGCTGCTGCAAAAACACCAATTTATATAAAACATTAAGCTTAAGATTAATAGGGGTGCCCAAACTTTTTCATATAACTGTATATCCAGATGTCTGTGCGTCATCGATCATGGGGGCTTAATGTGTATACCCCCGCCCACACCAGTAATTGGCAGCTCTCTGTGTACACTGTGCATAGGCAGAAAGCTGCTAATCAGTAATGGGGGTGGGGTTACTCAGATCAGGAGGACTACATGGCACCAGACAGATAGTCCTGTAGTGATAATCTCCTGCTGATAAAACACTGATTGTAGTGAAACAACCACAAGCCGCCCTTGTTCTCATGATGGAGTCACCATGGGGCGTCTGTAGATGCAGGTGATGGATTTGGGGATTTCTGGAAGGTTCCACGTCTTATTCTATATCTTCTATCTATCAGGAGACACCAGGAGGCGAGGACAGAGACGGGGACAATGTGACCCCAGAGACCCCTGACCCTGATAGGAGTCAGCCGGGGCCGAGCAGCCATCTGACCACAGGTGAGCCGATCACACAACCGTCTACAGGAAATATCCGGAGGTTATAATGTCACATGACTTTGCCCCCTCCGTGTAGTGGGGTCCTGGAGCAGATGTCACATGTGGGAGTAGTGGGGGGACGGACATTATCACCTCCAACGTGCAGTCAGGAGAAAGGTGACGGAGAAGCCATCTACAGATCAGGCGGGAAGTGCACTGGGGCGTGGCAGAGGGCAGAGTGCAGGGACACGCCTCCAGTGCACTTCCAGGCTAATCTGCATATGGCTGCTCTCTCCCCATCACTCACTTGTACAGCGGGGGTGTGGGGCTCCTCGTGGTGATTGGGGTCCTCCATCACTTACCTGATATTTATCTATGGCTGCGCGGCTCCTCCCTGTATTCAGAGCCCCCCTATAACCAGGATTCCTCCCATTTACAGACGTCTCCTCACTTCTCCTTATTTCGCTGTATTATGTCTGGAGGATTCATATCGTCTGATATTTCTCATCATTGTGGAGACTCGGGGTCTTCTGTGGGCGTAATACCACTCAGACAACACAGGGTGGGGGTAACACAGCGTGACAATACTTTACTGACCCACAAAGCGGACAATAAACACATAGAACAGTCCCAGCAGGTCCCCAAGATGGTGGAACATTACACCATCTCACCCTTCCTTCTCCGCCCACCTGGGATAGAACAGCTGCGACTTGGGACTTCCAGGGCCGACTACTTCAACCAGTGACCCCCCGTTTCTGGCGGGCCCCCACAGAGAGAAGGTAGTGGCAAGCTTAGGAAGCTAGCAGTCCATCGAGGTACAAGACCAGGAGACCCGAGGGTCCCACCCTGGCCTCTCCGAGAGTTTCTATGGGGCCAGAAAACCGGCTTGTCCGATCTGGTTTCTCCCAATGTCTCCATGGGTTCCAGGTGACCGGAGGGTCCCACCTGGCAACCCCAAACAACATATCCATGGGGCCAGGTGACCTCATTGTCCCAACCTGGTCTCCCCAAATGTATCCATGGGCTCTCTGATGGTCAGTGGAGCAGATCCGTATCTTTCCAGTTAGGGCCATATACCCTTAGGCTGGAATCATGTAGAATCCAAATCTGTGTCTCTTTGGTTAAAGCCATGCTTCCAAGCTAATGGACTCAGAGAGTCTGAACCTTGACTCTCCTTGTAAAGTCTCTTTTCAATTTCTGTTTCAAGTCTGACTGCTACAGAAGCAGATCTCCTTTTTAAGTACACATCCACAGGTCAAGGCGTTAGGGTGGGCATTACTTACAGAGCTCATGTCTCATTGTTTGTGCATTTAATCAATTTACATAGTTGGTGTCACAGGGGCTCTTGTATATAAACATCATTGTTTCAGAATCAAAAAGAAGACAACACTCAGGGTTATACAAATACTGGTCTGTCCTTCTTGACCAGCCACAGAAATACACAACATTCACAAGTCAACATAAACATAATAGTGCATTTCTCTATTTCTCTTGGCTTAACAAATCTAATCGTCTGGCTGATTAAGAATATAAACTGTATCGTCACAATCATTTTATCTCTATTGTAGAAACACCTGAGCTGGCGAATCCTGACAGTGTGATCTGTGAGATCCCGGAGATCCAAGAACCTACCGCTGTAAGTATTATAGAGGGGATGTCTGTGCATCACCGATCATGGGGGGTGAGTTACCCGTCCAGTATTATCCCCATATAACAAGATGTCTGTGCATCACCGATCATGGGGGTTAATGACCTGTCCAGTATTATCCCCATATAACAAGATGTCTGTGCATCACCGATCATGGGGGATGAGTGACCCGTCCGATATTATCCCCATATATCCAGATGTCTGTGTCTCACCGATCATCGGGAGTGATTGACCCTTCCGGTATTATCCCCATATAACCAAGGGATGTCTCTGTTACAGGAGGAGAGAATATAATTTATATTATAGGGAATCTGTCAGCAGGTATCTGCTGCACATCTGAGGGCGGCATGATGTAGAGGTAGAGACCTTGATTCCAGCCATGTGTCCATTACCTACTGGGGCAGCAGTTGTGAGAAAATCACTATATCGTATGCTGCAGATCTGACAGTGCTCTGAACGCTGAGCCCTGTATAACCCCGCCCACATTAATGATTGACAGCTTTGTGTGTATAACCCCGCCCAAATGAATATTCACAGCTCTGTGTATAACCCCGCCCATACCAGTGATTGGCAGCTTCCTATGTATAATGTCACCCACACCAGTGATTAGCTGCTCTCTGTGTATAACCCCACCCACACCAGTGATTGGCAGCTTCCTATGTATAATGCCACCCACACCAGTGATTAGCTGCTCTCTGTGTATAACCCCGCCCACACCAGTGATCTGCAGCTTCCTGTGTATAACCCCACCCACACCAGTGATTGGCTGCTCTCTGTGTATAACCCCACCCACACCAGTGATTAGCTGCTCTCTGTGTATAACCCCACCCACACCAGTGATTGGCAGCTCTGTGTGTATAACCCCACCCACACCAGTTATTGGCTGCTCGCTGTGTATAACCCCACCCACACCAGTGATAGCCTGCTCTGTGTATAACCCCACCCACACCAGTGATTGGCAGCTTCCTGTGTATAATCCCACCCACACCAGTGATTGGCTGCTCTCTGTGTATAACCCCACCCACACCAGTAATTGGCTGATCGCTGTGTATAACCCCACGCACACCAGTGATTGGCTGCTCTCTGAGTATAACCCCACCCACACCAGTGATTTGCAGCTTCCTGTGTATAACCCTGCCTATACCTGGCAGTTTCCTGTGTACACTGTGCATAGGCAGAAAACTACTTATCAGTGGAGGGGTGGGGTTACACAGATCACGAGGAGTACATGGCACCAGACACAGAGTCCTGTAGTGATAATCTCCTGCTGATAAAACACCGATTGTAGTGAAACAACAACACACAGCCCAGTAAGTGACACACTGTTGGAATCAGGGTCTGTGCCCCTGCATCATGGTGCTCTCAGATTACATAAACCTGCTGACAGACTCCCGGCACGTTCTGCTCTGTGTGGTCTCCCCCATTATCCAGCGCTGTACACTGATTCCGGGGTATGGCGGACCCCTGATATCACATCCGTGACTGCGGAGCGTCCGCCTTGTGTCGTCCCTACATCGGATCAGTGACATCAGCTGGGACATAATATCGGAGGAGATGTTTCTGCATCTGGAGCTTTTCTCCAGCAGCTTCTAGATCTTAATATCATTTCTTCTTCTTCTTTCTAGAACTTGATGGAATCGTTGATCCCGGGGAGAAAGCCGCGTATGAGCGACTACGAAACCTCCAAACTGATCAGCTGCGGAGGCTTTGGGTGAGATTTCTGTTGGCATCATCCCCATTTCTCAGGGTTCCCTATGACAAGGCTTCAGCCTCTGTGCTCTGCCCTGCAGTGTTATCATAGGGACATGATCTGAGTCCCCACCACTGTCTTGTCCAATGACTTCTATAGACGGACTGTTAAGGATTCCTTATAAACCATGGTTTCTCCTTCTCTCCAGGGCCGTCTACTTAGTGCACCATAAAGACTCACAGCAGACCTTCGCCATGAAGAAAATGGCCAAGAAGAACCTGGAGACTCCAGAAGATGTGGAGGAGGCCTTTCTGGAGAGGGACATCCTGACCTTCGCTGATTGTCCCTTTGTGGTCTCCATGCTCTGCTCCTTCCCTACGAGATCTCACCTGTGTATGGTGATGGAGTATGTAGGAGGTAGGACATGTCCATGTATTATCTTCAGCCCATGTCTGCTGACATCTTATCATTAGGATTGTCCCGGTGGACGGTTACATCCCTACAGAGCATTTACTATAGATATTACGGGACGCCATTGATGGTGGTGACCCCCCTGTATGTCCGCACTGAGCCCATCAGGATCTCCAGCTGGAGACGAGACATCACTTTATCTGTGACATGGAGGACATCTCACCGTGACCTCAGGCTAATATTCCCTGCACTATACATTATATCTGTATATATCCTCTCCTGCCCCAATGTCTCCGCTCACTTCCCATGATGCATCGTGGTGTATAAACCCCTCACCGGCCATATTTCCTTTCTTCTATAGGTGGAGACTGTGGGACCCTTCTAAGCACCAGAGGTCCTTTATCTGTCCTCTTGGCTCGCTTGTACTTTGCAGAAGCGGTTCTGGCTGTGGAATACCTGCACAGCTATGGCGTGGTGCACAGAGACCTGAAACCGGACAAGTAAGTGCCCCCTGTAGTGTAATTAAGGGGGGAGAGTTATCATTTATCATTCCACGTACTGTGAGGCTAAACCCATCTTCTCTGTTTCGCAGCCTCCTGATTACATCTGCTGGACACATTAAAGTCACCGATTTGGGGCTTTCAAAAGTTGGTCTCATGATACCAAAAACCAACACCCAGAAGGAATCATTGGAGGAGATCGCCAGAGAGTTCAAGGACTATGAGGTCGGCATCACTTACAGGGACTTAGCTTCTTCTTTACAAGTCTCTTCACACTATTGTCTCTTCTCTTCCTTCTTCATTTCTGAAGACCTTTTCTTCTGATATTTTATCTTCTGTCATTGTGTATTTCATGGTGAGAACTTGTCATAATAATCGTTTCATCGGTTCTCATCTCCATCTTCTGTTGGTTTCCAGGAGCATGGTACCCTGCATTACATCGCCCCCGAGGTCATCCGGAAGAGAGGCTACGGAAGACCTGTTGACTGGTGGTCAATGGGGATCATCCTACACGAATTTCTGGTGGGATCTGTACCATTTGATGGGGATTCCATAACTGAGCTTAATAAAAGGATTGTCAACGGTAAGTAGAATAAAATGATCGTTGCTGTGACTGGTTACATTGGTTTATTATTTCCTTTGCTTTATCTTGTAGTCTAATACAAAGATTTTATTTTCTGTAATTTTTTATATACCAGGAAAAATTATTTGGAATTGCGATCGCGCTCCTCCCCCTGATGCTAAAGACCTCATCACTAAGCTGCTCAGAAGAAATCCTGTGCATAGACTTGGGACAGGTAACAGATATATTAGTATTAATATTTCATTATTACACCAAGGACTCATCGCTTATGTCCATGAGGATCAGCACTTCTCTATCTGCCTATTTCTAGCTCTCCATACTATGACTTTCAGTCTGTTTCCTTCATGTCGCCTCAGTTATGTCATTAGTTCAGGCTAAGATAAACTGTTCAGATATGGAGTAGTCTCTGACAAGGTCCGCATCACTATTGTTTTTCCTTTTCAAGGAGGAGCATTTGAGATCAAGGGCCATCCATTCCTGAGTGAGTTAGAATTTGACAACCTTCTAAGTCAGAAGCCGGAGTACGTTCCTCAGCTTGTGTCAGACGTGGACACCAGCCTCTTTATCAGTAAGTAGAAGGAGACATCATCTAGACTAAGCAGCTGTTTGTCTCGTCTTCCTTAATATGTGCCAATTGTTTCCCACAAATATTAGTGATAACTGGTGACTGTGTTATACTGACAACCTATAATAACATTTCATTACCTATGTCTTGTAGATCACGCTGATATAGACATGCATGTGGTCTTAGAGGCTGAGGAGGGCACAAGTGAGAGCAACGAGAGCCTTGACTACCAAAATTTTACGTCATCCTCTGAAAGGCTTTCTAAAGTAAGTATGTGATCAATAAATCCAGAATATGCAAAAAAAAAGACCTCTAGAAGTAAAAAAAAGTATTTCATATTTTATTTTTGCCCGTTTTTAGCTCTGTACCATCGATACCAGCATGATGAACAATGAGGATCCCAAGTGCCCTCCAGAGTGTACCCCAGCATCCGGCACAAACATCTCAGAAATGTGAGTAGATTGTGGGTGTAAAGATCTGAGGTTGTGGGTTGTAATAATCACCTAGGCAGCTTAACAATGCAACAATATATTATTCCTTACATCCAAGGTTTTACAAAAACTCCAGGTAAATGGCCAAAATATATTGCTCCCAGCCCACAAGATCCCCTCCCTGGGGTGGAAATTCCACTCCCTTTGTACTATGTGATACTCACTGTCTCCTAACTTTTGGTTGGCTCACAGATTTCTTATCTCCAGCCAGTATAGTCTGTATTCACATTACACGCTCCTCCGGATGAAAGATAAATCTATAGAAGCACAGATATCCGGTCGCAATAGTCCTAAAATAGGTTTATGTCCTCCCTCCCTGGGATCAACCCCCTGGATGGACAGAAGTGTTCACAGCCATTACACAGTACATAGCAGGGGCACATTTATAATATTATCTCAGCACAGGAACATTTTATTTAAACACATTCAATTGTGGAAATTATTATTATTCCAAGATCTGTTAACTAAAATCAACATTTGTTTGTGGGAAAACCCCTTTAAAGTTCATCAAATCCCGATGACAGATCCCACAACTGTAGCACTTTATCCAGCCCAGTCAGCAACCGATCACCAAACTCCATAGGCCATCCATCCATGGGCTCCAGGACCTCAGCCTAGATCCTATCCCTTCGACGTCATTCCACCAACTCCCTGACTAAACATGTGGCTTCTTTTCCTCCCTCCCTGCGATCAGCCTCCTGGATGGGCAGAAGTGTTCACACCCTCCCCCTTAAACATTTGCTTTTAGCTTAAAGAATGAAGAATATTCCAGCAGCCCTTCACCTGGGACTAAATGTGAGACCCCTGTGGTGACGATTTCTCTGTGTCTCCTGTCCCCATCCACACAGTGGGACTAGTAGCTGTTAGAGCAATGGTTTAACGCCCCTGAGATACTAACGAGATTAATGGAATGATGACTTTCCTTGATTACCAATCCTGTGTCTGGCCTTATGTATGCATAAAATCCAGCCTGCACGTCTTCCTCTGCTTACTGTCACTGACTGGAAGCATTGATTCCCGAGACTGAACTGACGAGCAAAAAAATCACTAATAAAACACAATAATAAGATTGACGGAATCGGTGCTCCGTGCTGGAAAAAGTCTGCATCCCTCCGAGCCGTGGACTCCGCACTACATGCATTGTTCCAATAATCTTTAGTAAGTGGCCGGCTCCTCACAGTGGGGTCATTACTGGAGCTCCAGGCTGATATCTGTGCACAACACCAAATATAGGACATAAATACCATAATATCAAATGCCGCATCCACCGCCCCATGATCAGCGGTCATTGTGATTGTGGCTTCAGAAACCACTGGTGATAACGACCTATAATTACAGCCGGTCATGCATTGTTAGTGCTGCCCACTGCAGGAGGGATGTGGTATTACATGCCGGCCATTCTTGGTAGTTGTTTTCCGCTCTGCTCCATACATGGTAGATATAAGCTGGAGACCTTCCCCACTATGACTTTCCTATGTCCTATTAGACCCTATAGTCGGGGTTCTTCTAGTGAGACAATCCTTTTATATGAAGGTTACTTGTGATTTACTCGTGTTTCTTCTTCCAAACAGGCAGAAAGAATCTTTCCCTGAATCTGACGGAGACGATGCTATAAGCCACTCGTCATCCTCGTCCCCATTGTCAGGTATGTACTTGTCTATAACCCCAGAAACGTGAATGTTGTCATCAAGGGTGAAATATTCCCCCTGGTTCTCCTGTCCTAGGTCTCCTATGTTCCCCATGCTCCATGGACCCCAGTTATGGTGCCCCTCGGCCCATACTGGATCTCTATCTCCTTACAGCTTGTAGTTTTCTCATGGATTCTGTGAGATACGTTGTAGCATCCAGTAACCTCCGTCATTATAATGAGACATCGGCTCCTATAGTAGAATATGGCTCATTAGGGGTGCACCACATGGCGGCACACAGGGCGCTCACTGCTCCTCCGCATTAGTGACACATGTAATGCCGGTCAGATGAGGTCCTGTCCGGTCTATAGGACTTATCCTGCCCTATGATAGCGGATTATCAGGACTATAGGGGCCAGGACTAGAACAATCCTACTATATACAGGAGAGATACAAAGCCGATCCCAGAACAATATCTCCTTAGTCAGTTCTTGTCTTTTACTTTCTCATCAGAATTTCCAGCTGAGGAGGAAAGAAAATCTGCAAAAAATCCGAGGAACGAAGAACAAAACTCAGAGAATGTAAAAAAGGGGAAAAAGAGAAAAGGTAAGTGTGAGGATCATCTCCATGTTGTGTGATGTCACCAGTGAGGAGAATCCATGGGGAGCCGATGTCCTCTGCCGGTGATGGGATTGTCACATGTATGATGGCTGACGATGACCCCTGATCTCTGTGTGATGAGACTCCTCTGCCGTCCGGCCACAGTGACCGCACAGTAGGATCATGTCATATGGAGTCCCATCACTGACACTAGATTTACTTCTCTTCTCATAGGCTCCATCTTCCGCCGGATCTTATCATCCTGCCGGCGAGGATTATCCAGGGCTGCGCGCGTATTTGCGTGTTGTCACTGTTGTCCTCGTGTCATCTAAAGGACGGGAGACCTCCACATCCAGCGCCCTGAAGTCCAGCAGATCCACCATCACTGCTGGAGCTTTATAGAAGGACCTTCACCATCCACCTGTGGCCTTCTGACTGTCACCAGATCCACCATCACTGCTGGAGCTTTATAGAAGGACCTTCACCATCCACCTGTGGCCTTCTGACTGTCACCAGATCCACCATCACTGCTGGAGCTTTATAGAAGGACCTTCACCATCCACCTGTGGCCTTCTGACTGTCACCAGATCCACCATCACTGCTGGAGCTTTATAGAAGGACCTTCACCATCCACCTGTGGCCTTCTGACTGTCACCAGATCCACCATCACTGCTGGAGCTTTATAGAAGGACCTTCACCATCCACCTGTGGCCTTCTGACTGTCACCAGATCCACCATCACTGCTGGTATCTGACCCCGGCTGCCACTGATCACCTGGTATCTGACCCCGGCTTTCTCCAGACTAGGATTTCACCTATTGATTCGGGTCCTGGTTTGCTCCCTCCCTTGTACTTCTATTCTATTATTAATAAAAAACCTTACCATTATTTTTCCTGAGATTTTTTGCCTCCATCACACTGCGTCCGTCCATCAGCTGTACGGAGATTGGTCGTTATGGGCAGAAAAGAGACTTTTTTTAGTCACAGTTGATAAGAGTGCGGTGCTGGTGTCCATCGCCACCAATCAGAGCTCAGCTTTCATTTTACCTCAGCATTATAAGAACTGTTGTCGCCACATAATGTGGGACGTTCTGAGACGTTGCGCCTGTTGTAAAATCTAAGTCCATGTAGAAAGAGAGAGAACCGCACTAACACTCTCAGTATCAGAACAGAACTTCTTTATTACATGCCCCAGTCCAGGTCTATACAGGTTTAGTGATGACGGAGCATGCTCACTACTGCTCCAGATGCTCGGCGGGAGCTCGGGTCTCCTCCCTGCATGTTTGGCGCTCTTTACAGAGCCAATGAACATGCAGGGATTGCCAGCCAATCACTGTAATGCAGTAGCCATGTTGGTTGTGGCATTACAGTGATTGGCTGGCCGCACAGCATCATCAGGTGTATATCAGACCGGGCGCCGCCATGCTCGTCACCGTCACTCCACAATCAGACAGTGTAGGGAGAGGAGCTGCTGCGTCAGGGAGAGATTCACTTGTGTATCAGGTATTGTAGGTATTCCACAACATATATATATACTAGCCATTGAGCCCGTTCTACGCCCGGGTGGCGAGCAGTTTTATTGGCATATGGTCTCCAATGCTGGTGTGTGCTGCCCCCATCCTGGTATTTGTGCTGCCCCCATCCTGGTATTTGTGCTGCCCCCATCCTGGTACTTGTGCTGCCTCCATCCTGGTGTTTGTGCTGCCCCCATCCTGGTACTTTTGCTGCCCCCATCCTGGTACTTGTGCTGCCCCCATCCTGGTATTTGTGCTGCCTCCATCCTGGTGTTTGTGCTGCCCCCATCCTGGTACTTGTGCTGCCCCCATCCTGGTACTTGTGTTGCCTCCATCCTGGTGTTTGTGCTGCCTCCATCCTGATATTTGTGCTGCCCCCATCCTGGTACTTTTGCTGCCCCCATCCTGGTATTTGTGCTGCCCCCATCCTGGTACTTTTGCTGCCCCCATCCTGGTACTTGTGCTGCCCCCATCCTGGTATTTGTGCTGCCTCCATCCTGGTACTTGTGCTGCCTCCATCCTGGTGTTTGTGCTGCCCCCATCCTGGTATTTGTGCTGCCCCCATCCTGGTACTTTTGCTGCCCCCATCCTGGTACTTGTGCTGCCTCCATCCTGGTATTTGTGCTGCCTCCATCCTGGTGTTTGTGCTGCCCCCATCCTGGTACTTGTGCTGCCCCCATCCTGGTACTTGTGCTGCCCCCATCCTGGTAATTGCGCTGCCCCCATCCTGGTAATTGTGCTGCCCCCATCCTGGTACTTGTGCTGCCCCCATCCTGGTAATTGTGCTGCCCCCATCCTGGTAATTGTGCTGCCCCCCATCCTGGTAATTGTGCTGCCCCCCATCCTGGTAATTGTGCTGCCCCCCATCCTGGTATTTGTGCTGCCCCCCATCCTGGTTCTTGTGCTGCCTCCATCCTGGTTCTTGTGCTGCCTCCATCCTGGTTCTTGTGCTGCCTCCATCCTGGTACTTGTGCTGCCCCCATCCTGGTTCTTGTGCTGCCCCCATCCTGGTTCTTGTGCTGCCCCCATCCTGGTACTTGTGCTGCCCCCCATCCTGGTTCTTGTGCTGCCTCCATCCTGGTACTTGTGCTGCCTCCATCCTGGTTCTTGTGCTGCCTCCATCCTGGTACTTGTGCTGCCTCCATCCTGGTTCTTGTGCTGCCTCCATCCTGGTATTTGTGCTGCCTCCATCCTGGTATTTGTGCTGCCTCCATCCTGGTATTTGTGCTGCCCCTTTCCTGGTATTTGTGCTGCCCCCATCCTGGTGT
This sequence comes from Phyllobates terribilis, assembly GCF_046119375.1. Classification (NCBI taxonomy): domain Eukaryota; kingdom Metazoa; phylum Chordata; class Amphibia; order Anura; family Dendrobatidae; genus Phyllobates; species Phyllobates terribilis. Next base: position 1,238,233,828 of record NW_027362761.1, on the reverse strand, counting down.
TTGTGCTGCCCCCATCCTGGTATTTGTGCTGCCCCCATCCTGGTATTTGTGCTGCCCCCATCCTGGTATTTGTGCTGCCCCCATCCTGGTATTTGTGCTGCCCCCATCCTGGTACTTGTGCTGCCCCCATCCTGGTAATTGTGCTGCCCCCCATCCTGGTACTTGTGCTGCCCCCATCCTGGTACTTGTGCTGCCCCCATCCTGGTACTTGTGCTGCCCCCATCCTGGTTCTTGTGCTGCCTCCATCCTGGTACTTGTGCTGCCCCCATCCTGGTATTTGTGCTGCCCCCATCCTGGTATTTGTGCTGCCCCTATCCTGGTATTTATGCTGCCCCCATCCTGGTTCTTGTGCTGCCTCCATCCTGGTTCTTGTGCTGCCTCCATCCTGGTACTTGTGCTGCCCCCATCCTGGTATTTGTGCTGCCCCCATCCTGGTATTTGTGCTGCCTCCATCCTGGTACTTGTGCTGCCCCCATCCTGGTACTTGTGCTGCCCCCATCCTGGTAATTGTGCTGCCCCCCCATCCTGGTACTTGTGCTGCCCCTATCCTGGTATTTATGCTGCCCCCATCCTGGTTCTTGTGCTGCCTCCATCCTGGTTCTTGTGCTGCCTCCATCCTGGTATTTGTGCTGCCCCCATCCTGGTATTTGTGCTGCCCCCATCCTGGTAATTGTGCTGCCCCCCCATCCTGGTACTTATGCTGCCCCTATCCTGGTATTTATGCTGCCCCCATCCTGGTTCTTGTGCTGCCTCCATCCTGGTTCTTGTGCTGCCTCCATCCTGGTATTTGTGCTGCCCCCATCCTGGTACTTGTGCTGCCCCCATCCTGGTATTTGTGCTGCCCCATCCTGGTATTTGTGCTGCCTCCATCCTGGTATTTGTGCTGCCCCCATCCTGGTATTTGTGCTGCCTCCATCCTGGTATTTGTGCTACCCCCATCCTGGTACTTGTGCTGCCCCCATCCTAGTAATTGTGCTGCCCCCCCATCCTGGTATTTGTGCTGCCCCTATCCTGGTATTTATGCTGCCCCCATCCTGGTTCTTGTGCTGCCTCCATCCTGGTTCTTGTGCTGCCTCCATCCTGGTACTTGTGCTGCCCCCATCCTGGTATTTATGCTGCCCCCATCCTGGTTCTTGTGCTGCCCCCATCCTGGTACTTGTGCTGCCTCTTTCCTGGTACTTGTGCTGCCCCCCATCCTGGTATTTGTGCTGCCCCCATCCTGGTATTTGTGCTGCCCCCATCCTGGTATTTGTGCTGCCCCCATCCTGGTACTTGTGCTGCCCCCATCCTGGTACTTGTGCTGCCCCCATCCTGGTAATTGTGCTGCCCCCCATCCTGGTACTTGTGCTGCCCCCATCCTGGTACTTGTGCTGCCCCCATCCTGGTAATTGTGCTGCCCCCCCATCCTGGTACTTGTGCTGCCCCTATCCTGGTATTTATGCTGCCCTCATCCTGGTTCTTGTGCTGCCTCCATCCTGGTTCTTGTGCTGCCTCCATCCTGGTACTTGTGCTACCCCCATCCTGGTATTTGTGCTGCCCCCATCCTGGTATTTGTGCTGCCTCCATCCTGGTATTTGTGCTGCCCCCATCCTGGTATTTGTGCTGCCCCCATCCTGGTACTTGTGCTGCCCCCATCCTAGTAATTGTGCTGCCCCCCATCCTGGTACTTGTGCTGCCCCCATCCTAGTAATTGTGCTGCCCCCCCATCCTGGTATTTGTGCTGCCCCTATCCTGGTATTTATGCTGCCCCCATCCTGGTTCTTGTGCTGCTTCCATCCTGGTTCTTGTGCTGCCTCCATCCTGGTACTTGTGCTGCCCCCATCCTAGTAATTGTGCTGCCCCCCCATCCTGGTATTTGTGCTGCCCCTATCCTGGTATTTATGCTGCCCCCATCCTGGTTCTTGTGCTGCTTCCATCCTGGTTCTTGTGCTGCCCCCATCCTGGTATTTGTGCTGCCCCCATCCTGGTATTTGTGCTGCCTCCATCCTGGTATTTGTACTGCCCCCATCCTGGTATTTGTGCTGCCCCCATCCTGGTATTTGTGCTGCCCCCATCCTGGTATTTGTGCTGCCCTCATCCTGGTTCTTGTGCTGCCTCCATCCTGGTATTTGTACTGCCCCCATCCTGGTATTTGTGCTGCCTCCATCCTGGTATTTGTGCTGCCCCCATCCTGGTATTTGTGCTGCCCCCATCCTGGTATTTGTGCTGCCTCCATCCTGGTATTTGTGCTGCCCCCATCCTGGTATTTGTGCTGCCCCCATCCTGGTATTTGTGCTGCCCCCATCCTCGTATTTGTGCTGCCCCCATCCTGGTACTTGTGCTGCCCCCATCCTGGTACTTGTGCTGCCTCCATCCTGGTACTTGTGCTGCCCCCATCCTGGTGTTTGTGCTGCCCCCATCCTCGTATTTGTGCTGCCCCCAGCCTGGTACTTGTGCTGCCCCCATCCTGGTACTTGTGCTGCCTCCATCCTGGTATTTGTGCTGCCCTCATCCTGGTTCTTGTGCTGCCTCCATCCTGGTATTTGTGCTGCCCCCATCCTGGTATTTGTGCTGCCCCCATCCTGGTGTTTGTGCTGCCCCCATCCTCGTATTTGTGCTGCCCCCAGCCTGGTACTTGTGCTGCCCCCATCCTGGTACTTGTGCTGCCTCCATCCTGGTATTTGTGCTGCCCTCATCCTGGTTCTTGTGCTGCCCCCATCCTGGTATTTGTGCTGCCCCCATCCTGGTATTTGTGCTGCCTCCATCCTGGTATTTGTGCTGCCCCCATCCTGGTATTTGTGCTGCCCCCATCCTGGTATTTGTGCTGCCCCCATCCTCGTATTTGTGCTGCCCCCATCCTGGTACTTGTGCTGTCCCCATCCTGGTACTTGTGCTGCCTCCATCCTGGTACTTGTGCTGCCCCCATCCTGGTTCTTGTGCTGCCTCCATCCTGGTACTTGTGCTGCCCTCATCCTGGTACTTGTGCTGCCCCCATCCTGGTACTTGTGCTGCCTCCATCCTGGTACTTGTGCTGCCCCCATCCTGGTACTTGTGCTGCCCCCATCCTTGTACTTGTGCTGCCCCCATCCTGGTAATTGTGCTACCTCCATCCTGGTACTTGTGCTGCCCCCATCCTGGTATTTGTGCTGCCCCCATCCTGGTATTTATGCTGCCCCCATCCTGGTACTTGTGCTGCCCCCATCCTGGTATTTGTGCTGCCCCCATCCTGGTGTTTGTGCTGCCCCCATCCTGGTGTTTGTGCTGCCCCCATCCTGGTGTTTGTGCTGCCCCCATCCTGGTATTTGTGCTGCCCCCATCCTGGTATTTGTGCTGCCCCCATCCTGTTACGTGCTGCCCTCTTCCCTATCCTGGTATGCATGGCACCCCATCCCTCATCCTGGTATGCATGGCACCCCTCATCCCTATCCTGGTATGCATGGCACCTCTCATCCCTATCCTGGTATGCATGGCACCCCATCCCTCATCCTGGTATGCATGGCACCCCTCATCCCTATCCTGGTATGCATGGCACCCCATCCCTCATCCTGGTATGCATGGCACCTCTCATCCCTATCCTGGTATGCATGGCACCCCATCCCTCATTCCTGGTATGCATGGTTCCCCTCATCCCAATCATAGCATGAATGGCACCCCTCATCCCCCAATCCTGGTATGCATGGCACCCCATCCCTCATTCCTGGCATACATGGCACCCCTCATCCCTATCCTGGTATGCATGGCTCCCTCACCCCCCAATCCTGGTATGCATGGCACCCCTCATCCTCAATCCTGGTATGCATGGCCCCCCTCACACCTCAGTCCTGGTATGCATGGTCCCCTCTCCCCCCAATCCCCCCAATCCTGGTATGCATGGTACCCCTCATCCCCCAATCCTGGTATGCAGAGCGTGAAGCTGCCAAGATGCCATTCGCCACCAGTTTTGCCATATTTCAGAGCTGCAATGTTACTGGAGTATCAAAAAGCACAAGGTGTGCGATACTCAGGGACATGGCCAAGGTAAGGAAGGCTGAAAAACCACCACCTATGAACAAGAAACAAAAGATAAAACGTCAAGAATGGCCCAAGAAATATCTTAAGACTGATTTTTCAAAGGTTTTATGGACTGATGAAATGAGAGTGACTCTTGATGGGCCAGATGGATGGGCAAGAGGCTGGATCAGTAAAGGGCAGAGAGCTCCACTCCGACTCAGACGCCAGCAAGGTGGAGGTGGGGTACTGGTATGGGCTGGTATCATCAAAGATGAACTTGTGGGACCTTTTTGGGTTGAGGATGGAGTGAAGCTCAACTCCCAGACCTACTGCCAGTTTCTGGAAGACAACTTCTTCAAGCAGTGGTACAGGAAGAAGTCGGTATCGTTCAAGAAAAACATGATTTTCATGCAGGACAATGCTCCATCACATGCATCCAACTACTCCACAGCGTGGCTGGCCAGTAAAGGTCTAAAAGAAGAACAAATAATGACATGGCCCCCTTGTTCACCTGATCTGAACCCCATAGAGAACCTGTGGTCCATCATAAAATGTGAGATCTACAGGGAGGGAAAACAGTACACCTCTGGGAGCAGTGTCTGGGAGGCTGTGGTGAGATCTACAGGGAGGGAAAACAGTACACCTCTGGGAGCAGTGTCTGGGAAGCTGTGGTGAGATCTACAGGGAGGGAAAACAGTACACCTCTGGGAGCAGTGTCTGGGAGGCTGTGGTGAGATCTACAGGGAGGGAAAACAGTACACCTCTGGGAGCAGTGTCTGGGAAGCTGTGGTGAGATCTACAGGGAGGGAAAACAGTACACCTCTGGGAGCAGTGTCTGGGAGGCTGTGGTGGCTGCTGCACGCAATGTTGATCGAAAACAGATCAAGCAACTGACAGAATCTATGGATGGAGGCTGCTGAGTGTCATCATAGAAAGATGGCTATATTCATCACTCATTTTTTTAGTTTTTGTTTTTGCATGTCAGAAATGTTTATTTCTAAATTTTGTGCACTGATATTGGTTTACCTGGTGAAAATTAACCAGTGAGATGGGATTATATTTGGTTTTTATTAAGTTACCTAATAATTCTGCACAGTAATAGTTACCTGCACAAACAGATATCCTCCTAAGATAGCCAAATCTAAAAAAAACCCACTCCAGCTTCCAAAAATATTAAGCTTGGATATTTATGAGTCTTTTGGGTTGATTGAGAACATAGTTGTTGATCAATAATAAATATAATCCTCTAAAATACAACTTGCCTAATAATTCGGCACACAGTGTATATATATTGTGGTGCAGTGGCATGGCTGTGGTGATCCAGTGTGTGTGTTTTGCTGAACATGTACCTTTCCCTCAGGTGACTGGTCACATGACTGTGACATAGCTCAGGTCCTGTATGCACAGAATGTCTGTCTGATCACATGACTGTGACATCAGCAAGGTCCTGTCTGTGTGTGTGTGTGTGCTACAGGATATATAAACCCTGGGTGTTGGGTGTTCTTGTGTCAGGTGTGAAAGGCACGAGGCTGTTCCCTGTGTGTGGGGGAACACCGCTCGTGTGAGGCCTGGTGGACTCCTGGGAGGTGAAGCCTGGATCCTTGTATGAGAGTGTAAGGGATGCCAGTAAGCCTCGGAGTGCCAGACAAGCGTCCTGGAGGGCAGAGCCTGGATCTGAGAGTGTGAGAGATGCCAGTGGCCTTGGACGGGAGGAGGGCTGGAGACCACGTGTGGTCAAGCCTTAGAGCCACAGTGGTGGCAGACTGAAGCAGCTAAAACCGACTAAGGTAATACTCTTTGTGTTATGGACACTTACATGGACATTGCTTTATTATTACCTTGCTGAAGGCTGTAACTAGAACCAAGTGGGCCTGTCTGCCACTTGGGCTTGTTTGACATTATCTGTGTGAACGGCGGTTTATGATGAGGCAATAAACTGCTGAGTTGAGAAAAACGGAGAGACATTGCACGTGTGCATTGATTGACGCAGCGAAGCGAGTATCCCCCATTATGATGACTAGCGCTGCCTTACAATATATATATATCAGAGCTAGGCAGGCAGGCAATGTATACAGCACTAGAGGCTCCATCCATTCCAGTTCTATCTGCTGCTGTTACAGATATTTGTAGGAACAGCCCCAGGTCTCAGGGATAATTATTTTTTTGATCTTAATCCTGATTATTTGGTTAAAAAGCAATCCAGAGAACACCGTTTTTCTGCGCCATTTGCTTGTTGGCACTGCAGAATACAGCCAGGTCCTTTCCATATTACAGCGATAAAAATCCAGAAATTTGTTGTGAACCTGGAGAATATTGGCCTCTATTTAAATTTTGTTTCAGTGTGTCAGTGAAGTTATTGACACCAGGTCGCTGTTCAAAATAGTTCCCTACAGGCCAGGTATACAAAACTGCGATTTTTCGTCACACTGATCACATATAATATTGCTCCAAATTCAGCCATTTCTGGCCTCCATTTAGATTTTGTTGGAGTGTGTTAGTGAAGCAGAAGAGGGCAGTTGTGGAGTACCAGCATCAAGAAGGCCCTCCGTATTCAGTTCAGACTCCACACATAAGACCTCAGGAGTGGACCTGGATGTCAGAGATATGTACCATCCTCCAAAACTTTGAGGACTCCACCAAGATGGTGAGCGACGATGACACCATAATTAGTGTCACCATCCTGCTTCTCTGTCTTCTGAAACGCTCTCTGCTCACAATCAAAGAGGAGGCATTGCAGGTGGAGCACGATGAGATGGAGCAAGGAACCATACAGGGTGATTACACACAGCCCTGCCTCATCTCATCCCAACATGGATTGGGTGACAATGAGGAAGAGGAGGAGGAAGAACAAGAGCTAGTTTCATGCACCATACTACCTACACAACTGCCATACCGTCTGTTCAGCGTGGATGGCCAGAGGACAGAGAGGAGGAGGAGGATGAGGAGGAGAGCATGGTCAGTTGTCCCCTTGGTGAGGGCACGGAAGTCTTGCCTCTTTGCAGTCTGGCACGCATGGCTGAGTTTGTTACGCTGCCTTTCCCGTGACCCTTGCATTGTCCAATTTTTGGGTGACAGTCATTACTGGTTGGTGACACTTCTAGACCCACGCTACAAGGAGAACTTTATATCTCTTATTCCTTTGCAGGACAGACCAAATAAAATGGTGCAGTACGATAAGGTCCTTGTTGCGGAATTAGTGATAAAAACAACTCCAATCCAGCAGAGGCAGGGGAACACTGACAAAGTTCTGGGACAGTTTTCTCAGACCCTCCCATCGCACAGGCCCTGAGGCGCGGGGTACTCTCACAAGGAGTGCAAAGTTTGGGAAGATGCTGAGGGAGTACCTTGCCGACCATCCTCTGTGATTCCTCTGTGCCTTATAATTATTGGGTATCCAAGCTGGACACGTGGAATGAACTGGCTCTCTATGCCTTGGAGGTCCTGGCCTGCCCTGCCGCTAGCGTTTTATCAGAGCGGGTTTTTAGTGCCGCTGGTGGAATTATAACTGATAAGCGCATCCGCCTGTCAACTGAAAATGCTGACAGGCTGACTCTTCTAAAAATGAACAAGGGCTGGATTGGGCCAGACTTCTCAACACCACCGAATGGTAGCAGCGTAACATAAACTCAAATCCAGTATCTTTTTTTTTTTTGGAGGTCTAACTCTATTCCTATGCACCTCTGTCTTCACACCAACACATGGGTATACGATTCCTGATTTTGTCTATTTGCTCTTGTTCTCCTCCTTCTCCTCATCCTCATCCTCCACCACCATATCACCACCATATTTACCATATCTACGTCTCTTGCAAGGGGCATTGGAGTTCTTCCAAATTTTTGCCAGCCGTTGCTTCACTGCATAGGCAAACAGTATGGGACACCCACTCCCTTCTAATGGAAATATGTTGTTACTGAGGTCCATTTCTATATGTCTTTAAATTGTTATTGGGGTTTTTCATAAATTTTGGCAGTCGTTGGACTCACTGCATATCCAAAACTATATAGTAGACCCTCTCCTTTCTAATGGGAACATGTCATTAGTGTGGCCCTGCTCTCTTTGTCTTTAAATTGTTAGTGGTGTTTTTTCCCAAATTTTGGCAGCCCTTGCAGTCACAGCATGGGCATTACCACTATAGGAGACCCGCTCCTTTATAATGGAAACATTTTTTTACTGAGACCCTCCTCTGTCTCTTCAAAGGGGTATTGGGTTGCGTCCAAATTTTTGGCAACCCTTACAGTCACTGCATATGCAATAACAGTATAGGAGACCCACTCGTTAATAATGGGAACAACAAAGCATAGCCGGCTGATGGCTCTCTAACAATAGATTGGTGTGCCACTGGGCCAATGTCGTAACCCAAAGCCAAAGACCAGTTCTCAGCCTAGAGGGAGAGGCACTATCTGCAGACTAACCCCCCACCTGTGGTGAGTAATACACAAAATACAACAACTGCTACCATGAAGGAATGTGACGTGGGGGAGGGAAATGACATCAGGGAGGAGGGCCAGGGACTTCAGGACACTGGTTCTACGATTACTCTGGTCAGCCCAGATATTGTCCCCCCCAGAGCTCCCTTTACCAGCCCACCAAGTGACCATCCCCCTAACTGGGGATCAGCACTCTGGGATTGGTCGCAATGGATACAAGTTTGGTTCTCATTGGGCACGTGGGGAGATTCCCAGGACAAACCGGGGATCAGGGGGGGGATATGGAGGACCCCGCAGAGAGGACAGACCCCTGATCCAGCGAACTAAATACAGAGTCCTTGTCTCATGGCTTACCCCATCGGGAAATTGGCAGGATCTGAAAGACCATATGAGAGAAGCTGGAGATGTCTATTACACTGACGTATACCAGGGTGGAATGGCGACTGTGGAGTATATTCGCAAGGACGACATGGAATATGCTTTGAGGAAACTGGATGATACAAAGTTTCGTTCTCATAAAGGCGAGACTTCTTACATTCGTGTCCGTGCTGAAAAAGTGGGGGAGGTATGTGAGGAGCTGCCCACTTATTAAAGACTATGATACTTTTCCAGCAACGGACCACCATTTTTGTCAATATTATTATTGTGTTTTATTAGTGATTTGTTATGTTTTGTACAGTTCTGCTTACTTGTCAGTATGGAAGATTCACTTGTAAAATGTCCAGCATTCCACTAATCTCATCTTTATCTCAGGAGTCCAATGTTTCAACAGCCAATAATCTCATTAGGTGAGTGTGGATTGAGACACAGCGGAGCCGTCACCACAGGGGGTCTTACATGCAGTCTCAGATGAAGGCATCTAGAGTATTCTTCATTGTTTTAGCAAACAGTGAATGTTTAAGGGGGAGGGTGTGATCACTTCTGACCTGGGAGGGGACTGATCCCAGTGGAAGAAAGGAGAGACATGTTTTAGAGATAGTTGGTGGAAGGATGCCGGAGGGTTAGGATCTGCGGCTGTGGACCTGGAGCTGTTGGATGGATGACTTACGGAGTGTTGAAGATCTGTTATCAGCTAAAGTGGATAAACGTGCTTCAGCTGTGGATATGTCATTTGGATTTACACTTTATTGAAGGACGGCTGCTCCTGGATACCTGTGCTTTCATCTTTTATCTGTCATCTGGAGGATCGTGGACTGTGGCTACAGACTATACTGGCTGGAGATACGAAATCTGTGGGCCACCCAAAGGGTGGGAGACAGTGGGTATCACCTGATACAAAGCCAGTGGAACTACTGATCCCAGGTTGAGAACTTAAGGACGGAGAGAACTGTATTTTGGCCATTTACTTGGAATTGCTGCATTACCATGGATATGATTAATAAAATATTGCTGCATCATTAACCTGCCGAGGTGATTACTTACAACCCACAACCTCAGATCTTTACAGTTACCAGTGTGATGTGTGATGGTCACCAGTGTGATGTGTGATTGTCTCCAGTGTGATGTGTGATGGTTACCAGTGTGATGTGTGATGGTCACCAGTGTGATGTGTGATGGTCACCAGTGTGATGTGTGATGGTCACCAGTGTGATGTGTGATGGTCACCAGTGTGATGTGTGATGGTCACCAATGTGATGTGTGATGGTTACCAGTGTGATGTGTGATGGTCACCAGTGTGATGTGTGATGGTCACCAGTGTGATGTGTGATGGTCACCAGTGTGGTGTGTGATGGTCACCAGTGTGATGTGTGATGGTCTCCAGTGTGATGTGTGATGGTTACCAGTGTGATGTGTGATGGTCACCAGTGTGGTGTGTGATGGTCTCCAGTGTGATGTGTGATGGTCTCCAGTGTGATGTGTGATGGTCTCCAGTGTGGTGTGTGATGGGCACCAGTGTGATGGTCTCCAGTGTGGTGTGTGATGGTCTCCAGTGTGATGTGTGATGGTCACCAGTGTGATGCTCACCAGTGTGGTGTGCGATGGTCTCCAGTGTGATGTGTGATGGTCTCCAGTGTGATGTGTGATGGTCACCAGTGTGATGTGTGATGGTCTCCAGTGTGATGTGTGGTGTGTGATGGTCACCAGTGTGATGTGTGATGGTCTCCAGTGTGATGTGTGATGGTCACCAGTGTGATGTGTGATGGTCACCAGTGTGATGTGTGATGGTCTCCAGTGTGATGTGTGATGGTCTCCAGTGTGATTTGTGATGGTCACCAGTGTGATGTGTGATGTGTGATGGTCACCAGTGTGGTGTGTGATGGTCACCAGTGTGATGTGTGATGGTCTCCAGTGTGATGTGTGATGGTCACCAGTGTGGTGTGTGATGGTCACCAGTGTGATGTGTGATGGTCACCAGTGTGATGTGTGATGGTCACCAGTGTGATGTGTGATGGTCACCAGTGTGGTGTGTGATGGTCTCCAGTGTGATGTGTGATGGTCTCCAGTGTGATGTGTGATGGTCTCCAGTGTGATGTGTGATGGTCTCCAGTGTGATGGTCTCCAGTGTGATGTGTGATGGTCACCAGTGTGATGTGTGAAGGTCACCAGTGTGATGTGTGATGTGTGATGGTCACCAGTGTGATGTGTGGTGTGTGATGGTCACCAGTGTGATGTGTGATGGTCTCCAGTGTGATGTGTGATGGTCTACAGTGTGGTGTGTAATGGTCACCAGTGTGGTGTGTGATGGTCACCAGTTTGGTGTGTGATGGTCACCAGTGTGATGTGTGATGGTCTCCAGTGTGATGTGTGATGGTCTCCAGTGTGATGTGTGGTGTGTGATGGTCACCAGTGTGATGTGTGATGGTCTCCAGTGTGGTGTGTGATGGTCACCAGTGTGATATGTGATGGTCTCCAGTGTGATGTGTAATGGTCACCAGTGTGGTGTGTGATGGTCACCAGTGTGATGTGTGATGGTCACCAGTGTGGTGTGTGATGGTAACCAGTGTGATGTGTAATGATCACCAGTGTGGTGTGTGATGGTTACCAGTGTGATGTGTGATGGTTACCAGTGTGATGGTCACTAGTGTGATGTGTGATGGTCTCCAGTGTGATGTGTGATGGTCTCCAGTGTGGTGTGTGATGGTCTCCAGTGTGATGTGTGATGGTCTCCAGTGTGATGTGTGATGGTCTCCAGTGTGATGTGTGATGGTCACCAGTGTGATGTGTGGTGTGTGATGGTCACCAGTGTGGTGTGTGATGGTCTCCAGTGTGGTGTGTGATGGTCTCCAGTGTGATGTGTGATGGTCTCCAGTGTGATGTGTGATGGTCACCAGTGTGGTGTGTGATGGTCACCAGTGTGATGGTCACCAGTGTGATGTGTGATGGTCTCCAGTGTGATGTGTGATGGTCACCAGTGTGATGTGTGATGGTCTCCAGTGTGATGTGTGATGGTCTCCAGTGTGGTGTGCGATGGTCTCCAGTGTGGTGTGCGATGGTCTCCAGTGTGGTGTGCGATGGTCTCCAGTGTGGTGTGCGATGGTCTCCAGTGTGGTGTGCGATGGTCTCCAGTGTGGTGTGTGATGGTCACCAGTGTGATGGTCACCAGTGTGATGGTCACCAGTGTGATGTGTGATGGTCTCCAGTGTGATGTGTTATGGTCTCCAGTGTGGTGTGTGATGGTCTCCAGTGTGGTGTGTGATGGTCACCAGTGTGATGGTCACCAGTGTGATGTGTGATGGTCTCCAGTGTGATGTGTGGTGTCTGATGGTCTCCAGTGTGGTGTCTGATGGTCTCCAGTGTGATGGTCTCCAGTGTGATGGTCTCCAGTGTGATGGTCTCCAGTGTGGTGTGTGATGGTCTCCAGTGTGATGGTCTCCAGTGTGATGTGTGGTGTGTGATGGTCACCAGTGTGATGTGTGATGGTCTCCAGTGTGATGTGTGATGGTCTCCAGTGTGGTGTGTGATGGTCTCCAGTGTGGTGTGTGATGGCCTCCAGTGTGGTGTGTGATGGTCACCAGTGTGATGTGTGATGGTCTCCAGTGTGGTGTCTGATGGTCTCTAGTGTGGTGTGTGATTGTCACCAGTGTGATGGTCACCAGTGTGATGTGTGATGGTCTCCAGTGTGGTGTGTGATGGTCTCCAGTGTGGTGTGTGATGGTCTCCAGTGTGATGTGTGATGGTCACCAGTGTGATGTGTGATGGTCTCCAGTGTGGTGTGTGATGGTCACCAGTGTGATGATCATCAGTGTGATGTGTGATGGTCACCAGTGTGATGTGTGATGGTCTCCAGTGTGATGTGTGATGGTCTCCAGTGTGATGTGTGATGGTCTCCAGTGTGGTGTGTGATGGTCTCCAGTGTGATGGTCTCCAGTGTGATGTGTGATGGTCTCCAGTGTGGTGTGTGATGGTCTCCAGTGTGATGGTCTCCAGTGTGGTGTGTGATGGTCTCCAGTGTGATGTGTGATGGTCTCCAGTGTGGTGTGTGATGGTCTCCAGTGTGATGTGTGATGGTCTCCAGTGTGGTGTGTGATGGTCTCCAGTGTGGTGTGTGATGGTCTCCAGTGTGGTGTGTGATGGTCTCCAGTGTGGTGTGTGATGGTCTCCAGTGTGATGTGTGATGGTCTCCAGTGTGGTGTGTGATGGTCTCCAGTGTGATGGTCTCCAGTGTGATGTGTGATGGTCTCCAGTGTGGTGTGTGATGGCCGCTCTCCTGACGTCACTGCGGAGCTGTGTGATTATTCCTTCCCCTCATCTTCAGCCTCCGGGTCACAGACAGACCGGACTGTAATATTCTTACAATGCAGCAGAGCTCAGAGAGCTGCAATAAATGTGTTTGTAAGGAGACATATTTCAGCCTCCATCTGTTCGCGGCCCCTCTTATGTAAAGTAATCTCTGGGGGCCACTTCTGATGCGCGGCGCTGCCCCCCACAGCCCGGAACAGCTCATTTACATGGTGGATTTCTCTGGAATAACGATCAGATGGAGATATGACGGTATTATGCTATTCCGCGTCCTATGACCTGAGTGCACATGTAGACGCTCAGGTGGTCGATCCTACTGACAGATAGGAGCCTATGGGTGAGTTCATGCTTCCCGAAGCCCATGCAGCAGGAAGCAGAGCCTGGTGCACACAGTCAGCCATGTCACCACCCATCATCAGCTGAGATTTCTCAGAAATGTCCCTTCCTGGACTCTAGAAAAAAGAGAGGGGTCGCTCACTGGTCTATTCGGGTGCCCTGAAGAAAAAAGTAATCTCAATTGCAAAAAGAACTTCGGCACTCCATACATGAAAATATAAGAAATATTGTATCTGGACTAATGTCACTTTGAAAAATGAAGGTTTTTTGCGCATAATTTGGCCAATTTATGTGTGCCCATCAACCACGACAAGGTCACCTTCGTATGATGGGAAACTACGCTACACTACCACTGGATATGCCACTCTTGGGCTGTAAGCCTGTATGTCCAAGATCTGTATTTTGAGAAGTTGCCATCAGCGCTGCTGTCCTCTCTCCTGTTCAAGGTGCAATGTCTTCTGATGGAATTGGAAAGTGACAGAAGTTACAGTAGCTGCACCCTTTATGTTCAATGACCGATGTAAAAGTAACGTGAGCTGCACCCAGGAAGGTGGAACCGAATTCTTCAGGTCTGTAGCAATCGCTTTATTTACTCATAAGGAAGGAATTGTGTCTTTCTTTTCTGAACTTTTTTTTAGCCTCTGGGGTTGTATAATATTAGAACATTGCAAATTGTAGGAAATTATAATATTTCAATCTTACATTATTTAGTAATGCTATTAGAGAAACAGCAATGAAAGATCTCTGCTAAGATTCAAGATTAGTGATGAGCGAGCATGCTCGCCCACCTCACTGCTCGACATGCTCGGCGCTCGCTGAGTATTTCCGGGGTTGCTCGGCGGGAGCTCGGGTCTCCTCCCTGCATGTTTGGCTCTCTTTACAGAGCCAATGAACATGCAGGGATTGCCTGCCATGCACTGTAATACTGCAGCCATGTTGGTTGTGGCATTACAGTGATTGGCTGGCCGCACAGCGTCATCGGGTCTATATCACTTAAAGAGAAAACGCAGCACAACTTGACTGGTGCACGAGTAGGGTCCAAACCCAAATACTTGTGAAATAACCTCAGCACTCGAAATATGATGAATTTATATTGAATTTAATGCAGTCCAAAATCAAAACAAACGTTTCGGCCTAAACATAAGGCCTTCATCAGTGTGGTGTACAGAAACAGAGACAAATAATGAACAAAACAAAGCAAAAACAAATAAAGTATTATACATCCGAAAATTAGTGTCAAATGTGACGCGCCCCCTGGGCCTGTGCTGTGCAGGGGGATACCCGGAGCCGGATCGCTGGGATGCTGGGGGTTGTAGTTCTCCGTGGCGGTGACCCGGTCCGTGCCCAGGGCGGTCAAACCAGTGGCAGTCTTAATGTAATAGCAAATATCCGACTACGCCACCCGTGGATTGCGGTCAGTGGGGACCGCCGCTGCGCTGCAGACCGCTGAGGCTGATGTTGTTTGCGCAGCCGAGTATGGGATAACTCCCCACGGGAGAAGTATTGCCTCAGGGCAGCTAATGTGGATGATGGGAGTGATGGTGTGAGCGTCCCGATACTAATGGTGCTGGTGCGGCCATGAAACACAGAGACGTGTGGTGCAGTTCAGGGTCTTTACTGATGGTATAAAGCAGACCCTCCCGGGAGTAGTGGTTAGCAGTAGGGGCCTGGTCAGTCTGTGAGCAAGCAGGATCTCCCCTGGGCAGGTGGAGTTGTAGGCCTCCCCGACTATCTGCACTCTTTCCTGGCTACCTTGCTCTATGCGGGTAGAAGTAGCCCACGTCCTGAGTATACCGTGTGGTGCTCACCCGTATGGCCGGTGACTTGGGGCCTTCCGTCAGCCTTCGCTTCACGATGGCAGTGCTGGTCCCTTGCTTGTGACCGTGCCTTCGGGTTTCTAAGGCCAGAGGACATGGAATCCCCTGCCGGTTGGATTCTGCTGCTGGACCTGGATGTCCCCACAGCCTCGGACTCCGTGTCCGGGTTTAGTGTCTTCAGCCAAGGCGAGCTCTCTAGCTTCCAGCCTCTGGCACTCGCTCCTGCTCCTACAGAGCTCCTGTTGTCACTTTCCCTCTCCAGACTCTGACTAACCTAATCCCGCCCCAGACCCAGTTTATAAGGGCAGATTCCTCCCCTCCCAGGTCTGGGCGGGCCGTGTTGTATGTTTAGGCCTCCTGACCAGAGAGACCTCCCACTTGCTCTCAGACATAATATCTCTATTACTGTGGCAACCAGACCCCTGGGGTGCCACAAATGCGTAAAACGACGTTCCTCTGCCGGCCTCAGAAGACTCAACAGCATATCAGCTAAAAAGAGAGACATAGCCGAGTGCTGGAGACTCAGGTGTGGAGGGAGAGGGTGGGCGACGTGCCTCAGGAGAGAATGGGCGATGTGCCTCAGGAGAGAATGGGCGACGTGCCTCAGGAGAGAATGGGCGACGTGCCTCAGGAGAGAATGGGCGACGTGCCTCAGGAGAGGATGGGCGACGTGCCTCAGGAGAGGATGGGCGACGTGCCTCAGGAGAGAATGGGCGACGTGCCTCAGGAGAGAATGGGCGACGTGCCTCAGGAGAGGATGGGCGACGTGCCTCAGGAGAGGATGGGCGACGTGCCTCAGGAGAGGATGGGCGACGTGCCTCAGGAGAGGATGGGCGACGTGCCTCAGGAGATGGGCATCACTCATCTAAGGATATACATAAGCAGCTCATTACAATGAGGGCTGTGGTGTTAAATACAAAAGGGATGTGCAGAACAACATGTACCTGTGATGCTGTACAAAATGGTGTCGGAGCTGCTTATGTATATCCTTAGATGAGTGATGCCCATCTCCTGAGGCACGTCACCCATTCTCTCCCTCCATTAAATTTTTTTTTCAGTGTGTCAGTGAAGCAATTGACACCAGTTTGCTGTTCAAACTACTTACCTACAGGCCAGGTATTTAAAACTGTGGTTTCTCCGTCACACGGATCACATATAACTTCGCTCCAAATTCAGTCATTTGTTGTGAGCGTGGAAGATATTGTCCTCCATTTAAAATGGGCAAGGCACGTGGCAAGGGACGAGGAACTGGACGTGATGGTGATGGTGGTGAATGCAGAGACCGAGGCCGTGGGCAAGCTGAAATTGTGCCACAACAAACACCCACATTTTCTCGCTCAACCTCCCTGTCCCAATTAATAGGGGACTAGAGATGAGCGGTGTTCGACTCGAACTGTTCGCCAATCTCAAATTCGAGCTGTTTTGGGCGGTGTTCGAGCCGTTCGGCGAACACGAACGATTTGAGAAAAATTCGGCTGTTCGAGGTTATGTTCGATAACTGTTCGTGCACCAAAATCATAACTGGATTTTTTCTCAGTAATGATGAAAATTAATGTTAATCCACAGTTTGAGTGTACAGCGGGGCGGGGGAGGGGCAGGGGATGGATCTCTGCAGGAACAATGAAGATCTCCATTTTTTTTTCTCTTTCCCGCATTTGCAGTGGGGAGGTGCAATCTGTCAGCCTATCAGCAGCGCACACACGGAGCAAAGTGCTTTTTTTCACACAAGCAAGGGCATGTGTCATTGGCAGTGTATGTCACATGTCCTTGCCCTATAAGACCAGCCATTTTCCCCGTCGCCAACATTTTCTCACTGCTGCAGCTGCGTGTTAGACGGCACCGCTGTTGCTGTATGCGCTATACCTTGTTAATTTCAAGCCAATTTTCGCACAAATCTACAGATAGCTTGGGAGTAGGGAATAGTTGTGATTGCAGTCCTTTTAAGGACTAGGTTACAGCATTTCCTACGACTTTTATCAGGCAGGTCTGTGCTCTTAAATAGATAGATTGTGGGAGTAAAGACTAATTGTAATTGCAGTCCTTTTCAGGACTAGGTTACATCAGTTCCTATCAGTTTTTGCCAGGCAGGTCTGTGCCAGTGCTGTGCAAGTTTTTTTCACAGCATTTGGCTGAATCTAGCAAAGCTAATCCTTTTTGGCCTATTGCAGAGTGTGTTAGTCAGTGGAGTAGCCTATCTGTGTTGCAAGATATACCACCTGTGTATAGAATACCAATTTTTTTACTGCACCTAGTGAAGTAAAATCTTTTGGGCATAGCATCATTCTATTAATCCATCTATACTGACCTCCATCAGGTTGCAAATTAAAAATAATTTTTTTCTGCATCTAACCCAGCCAATAGTTTTGGCCTAATACCACAGTTTGGCCACTCAGCTCTGCTCGGTTACCATCCATTGTTTTTTTGTGCAAACAACTCCAGAGTTGTGAATTAGTTAACCACCAAAATGAGTGGAAAAAGGCCTGCTGCTGGTGGAAAGGGGAATAGGCGTGTTGGGAAGGGGAAAAAAGGTTGTGTCCGTGGGGTAGGTGTTAAAGCAACAGTAACATCTGCAGAAGAAAGACCATCTTCCAGCCAAACTAAAATGTCTACTTCTTTTAGCGGACAATGTGATAAGATCCCTTTCTTACGGCCACGCCAATCGCTACAAATTCCAGATGAGGCACAAAAACAGCAGGTGCTTCAACGGATATCAAGTGCTCCTTTAAGTGGGCTCTCCTCCACATCAACTTCAACATCACAAATACTCCAGTCCTCAAAGGTGTCACCCCAATCGCACTTGCTTCCTCACAGCTCCCAAATCTCCAGCTGCCCGTCTGAGTATGAGGTAGAACAGATGGTTGAGTCTGCAGAGCTGTTTACTCATACTATAGCCTGGGAATCAGAGGTTGACTCCAGCGCTTCTGTGAATCCAGACGAGGAAATGATCTGCACTGATGCCCAGAATCTTTATGAGTCGGATCCAGGACCAGACGCAGAAGGTTCTGACCATAATGAAGACCCTCATTCCCAAACTGTAACTCCTGTTGGTGGAGACAATGAGGAAGACGATGATGAGACTCAAATACCTGATTGGTATTTAGTTTTTTGTCAGGGCAGGAACAGGTTGGCTCTGAGGACGACGGGTGTGATAACGCACAGGGTGATAATGATGAGGTTGGAGATCCCACTTACTGTCAACCCACAGTCAGCCAAGAGATGAGGTCAGCAGAGGAGGTGGAGGAAGATGCTAGTGACGACGAGGTCAGGTTGCGCCTTCCTGGACAGAGACGTAGTACTGGAAGCACGTCAACAACTGCATCCTCAAACACAACTCTGCCTCTCACCACAAGTCGTGGTGGCTCTTCAGGTCGCATGGGTGCTAAGCCTTCCATAGCCTGGGCATTTTTTCAGATCGATAAAGATGACCCAACTCGTGTTATCTGTAACATTTGTCAGCAAAAGCTAAGTAGAGGCCAAAAAATACATAGTTTGAGTACTTCATGCATGAACCGGCACATGGACATGAAGCATAAGTTGCAGTGGGAAGCTCACTGTGCTACAATGCGGCCTAGCCAGCCGGGCCAACCACCGTCTGCCATATCTTGTGCATCCGCGGCCTCTTCATCCTCTGTGACTGGGGGGACAGCAGTCACACCTGTTTTGGGGCGCAGACCTGCCACCTCTTTACCCGCAACAGCCAGCGTGATTGGCAGGTCATCATTTTCTTTGGAGGTGGTAACACCAGCTGGTGTTGAGCGCTGTCCGACATCGATAGCACCACCTTTGGATCAAGGCAACCTAACATGTCCGCCTGCATCTTCCTCACAGACCGGCAGTTTGCCGGGGACACCCTTATCAACCCTGTCTAAGCACAATAGCCAGCCCTCGGTCCCTCAGATGTGGACAAGTAAAAGACCATTTCCTCCTAGCCATGAGAAAGCTAAGAGGTTGAATTTCACCATCTGCAAGCTCTTGGCTACAGAAATGCTGCCTTTCCGCCTGGTGGACACAGAGGATATTCGAGACCTTATGTCCGTCGCAGTGCCCCAGTACCAGATGCCCAGTCGGCACTACTTCTCAAAGAAAGGTGTGCCTGCGCTCCACCAGCATGTCGCACACAACATCACCGCTTCTTTGAGAAACTCTGTGTGTGACAGGGTGCATTTCACCACAGACACTTGGACGAGTAGGCATGGACAGGGGCGTTACATGTCGCTGACTGGGCACTGGGTAACTATGGTGACAGCAGGACAAGGGGCTGCTGTCCAAGTCTTGCCGTCCCCACGAGTTGTGCGTCAATCCTCTTTATGTCAAAGTTCCTCCACTGCTTCTGCCTCCTCAACCTCCTCTCGGTCTTCCACCTGCACCCAAAGCCTGTCTGGTCATGCCACAAGCTTTCTAACTGCGCAGAAGGGATCCTGCACACCTCCTTACTATGCTGGCAGTAGGGCTCAACGTCATCAGGCGGTTTTTACTTTGAAATGTCTGGGAAATGTGAGTCACACAGCTGAGGAGTTGTGGTCAGCTCTGGAGAACCAATTTCATGAATGGTTGTCTCCACTGGACCTGAAACCAGGGAAGGCCGTGTGCGACAATGCTGCAAACCTGGGTGCGGCCCTTCGCCGGGGCAATGTCACACACGTGCCTTGTATGGCTCACGTGTTGAACCTGGTTGTCCAGCAATTTTTAGCCCACTATCCCAGACTAGATGGCCTTCTGCGGAGGGCACGGTCGCTGTGTGCTCACTTCCGCCGTTCGCATCCCGCAGCTCAGCGACTTACATCTCTACAGAAGTCGTTGGGCCTGCCACTTCACCGGCTAAAATGCGATGTGCCTACCTGGTGGAATTCAACTCTGCACATGTTGCAGCGACTGTGGCAGCACCGACAAGCCCTGGTGCAATACGTTCTGACGTATAGCCTGGGCCAACGAGATCCAGAGGTGGGGCAAATCACGCTGGAGGAGTGGTCTCAGATCAGGGACCTATGCACCCTTCTGCACAGTTTTGAAATGGCGACGAAGATGTTTAGTGCTGACGATGCCATTATCAGCATGACTATTCCGGTGATTTACATGCTGGAGCACATGTTAAACAGAATTCAGAGTCAGGTGGTGGCACAAGAGGAGGTGGAGGAAGTAGAGGTGGAGGAGTTGTATGCGGAAGGGCTAACATCTGCAAGGTCCAGACAGTCGGCAGCACCAAGGCGGCAGCACCAAGGCGGCAGGCATGTGAGGGTGGGGGAGATGGTTTTACCAGGGCGCATGGTAGCAGCCAAACTAGTGAGGAAGGTGCAGGAGCCCAGGAAGAAGTGGAGGACGAACTGATGGAAGACTCATCAGATGAGGGAGACCTTGATCACATTTCTGTTGTGCGAGTTGGGGGGAGAGGACAGAGGAAGGAAACATGATTGTTACCTCGCCACCAACACAACAGGGACTTGGTGCTCCTGGATGCGCAACACACATGAGTGCCTTCTTGCTGCACTACCTGCAACATGACCCTCGAATTGTGAGAATTAGAAATAATCCTGACTACTGGGTTGCCACACTGTTAGATCCCCGGTACAAAAGTAAATTTGCAGAAATTATTCCTGCCATAGAAAGGGATGCACGCATGCAGGAGTATCAGCAGAGACTGTTGCAGAATCTTACATGTGCTTTTCCACAAAACACCAGTGGTGCACGTAGTGAATCTCACAGTTCCAACTTGCCAACCGTGGGACCGTCGAGTCTTCATCACTCAAACCGTAACAGAACCACAGTATCTGCTGGTAACATAAATTTTGCGGAATCATTTCACCACTTTTTTAGCCCATCCTTTGCAAGGCCACAGGAGACAAGAAGTCTGACACATAGTCAACGCCTAGTGACGATGGTACAGGAGTATCTCCAAGTGAACATCGAAGCCATGACTGTGTCACTGGACCCTTGCTCTTTTTGGGCTTCCAATCTGGATAAATGGCCGGAGCTAGCCACTTACGCCTTGGAGATCTTGTCATGCCCCGCAGCCAGCGTTCTGTCTGAACGTGTGTTCAGCGCTGCTGGTGGTGTGCTGACAGATAAGCGCACGCGGCTCTCCACTGATAATGTAGACAGACTCACGTTCATAAAGATGAACAAATCATGGATCCGAAACGACTTTTCTATCCCTGTGTCATCCTGGGGAGAGTAAAAGCTTGATGATTGGTTAAAATCACCCTACCAACCGTTTTAAGCTTTCAAATTACTAATCATGTTTATCTGTATCTTGGCTTGAAAATAATTTGGGCTTTGTAGCAGTGTGCAGCACTGATCCTATTAGGCCATCTATACTAAGCTCTACCAGATTTAAAATGAATAATAATTTTTAGCTGCATCTAGCCCGGAAAATAATTTTGGGGCTCCGAGATGCGCAAGACACATAAGTGCCTTCTTGCTCCACTACCTGCAACATGACCCTCATATTGTCAGAATTCGAAGTAATCATGACTACTGGGTTGCCACACTCTTAGATCCCCCAAACTTTTCGATCAACCTTTTCATTTTAATAAAGACCAAAAAAATGGTCATTTTTGAAATTATAAGCATTAGCAGGTTATTAGAAACTGAAATCAAACAGTTTTCAACTCAAAACTTTATTCTAGGTGATGTTACATTTTCACATAGGACCCCTTGTTCGAAAGGAGCTTCTGAACTCTCTCGTCCATTGAATTTGTCAGGTTTTTAATGGTTTCTGCTTCAATTGTTTTGCATGAGGACAGAATACCCTCCCAGAGCTGTTGCTTAGATGTGAACTGCCTCCCGCCATCATAGACACTCCTTTTAATGATGCTCCAGAGGTTCTGAATGGGGTAGAGGTCAGGGGAGCATGGGGGTCACACCATAAGTTTGTCCCCTTTTATGCCCATATCAGCCAGAGATGCAGATGTGTTATGTGCAGCATGAGATGGTGCATTATCATGCAAAAAAATGATCTTGCTGTGAAATACACGGTTCTTCTTCTTGAACCATGGCAGGAAGTGCTGTTTGAGAAAATCCACATACATTATGGAGTTCATCTTTAGCGCCTTCAGGGATCCTAAAGGGGCCGACAATCTCTCTCCCCATGATTCCAGCCCAAAACATTACTCCACCTCCTCCTTGTTGGCGCTGTAGCCGTGTTTGCGTGGGGTGTCCATCAACCAGCCATCCTCCACTCCATCCATCTGGACCATCGAGCGCTGCACGGCACTCATCCGTGAACAAAACAGTTTTGAAATCAGTCTTCATGTAATGTTTGGCCCACTGGAGCCGTTTCTGCTTGTGTGCAGTGGATAGAGGAGGTCGACAGGATGGCGCATGCACAGCTGCAAACCTCTGAAGGACCCTGCATCTTGTTGTTCGGGGGACGTTGGAGGCACCAGCAGCTTCAAAAACTTGTCTGCTGCTATGACAAGGCTTTTTTGCTGCTGCTCTTTTAACCTGACGTAATTGCCTGTAGGAAAGAGTCCTCAATTTGCCCTTATCAGCACGCACACGTGTGTACTGTGAATCAGCTACATACTTCTTGATTGCCAAGACACTTCATCCTGATCATCGCACAATGTTGATTGTAGTCATGCCTTGACCTAAACACTCCACAATTTGTTGCTTCTCAGCAGCCGACACATCCTTTTTCTTTCCCATTTTGGCAGAAAATGTAGGCTGCTTAATAATGTGGGACAGCCGTCTTAAGTAGTCTTGCCTTTCATTGGACACACCTGCCAAACTAATTAGCACAGGTGTCTGCAATTGCTTACAGTGATATAAAGAGCCCTGACACACATCACCATCAATGAGTTTAACTGACAAACAAACAAATTCTTCCCTTATCACTCCTAAACACTTTTTGCATAATAATTTGGAACACAGTGTACATGTGCTTTTCCACAAAACACCAGTGGTTCACGTAGTGAATCTTACAGTTCTAACTTGCCAACCGTGGTCTGTATGGAGTTGTTCAATAAAGGGCCCAAAATTAAGATAACATAGATGGGAGAGGTCTCTATGAATAGGAATTCCTAAGTATTTGATACCCTGTGAGGGCCAGGCAAAGGGAAAGTTGGACTGGATGGAATCCTATATGGATTTGGGGAGGGAGACATCGAGGGCCTCAGACTTCGCTGCATTGATTTTAAAATTTTACCATGTAACAAAGTGATCTATTTCAGCCATAACAGCAGGGATGGATATATGTGATTGAGTGATATATACTAGGACATCATCAGCAAATAGAGAGCACTTGTACTCGGTGCCTCCCACCTCAATCCACCTAATATTGGGGTTATGGCGAATTGATGAGAGCAGGTGCTCCGTCACTAGGATGTATAAGAGAGGGGACAGAGGACATCCCTGCCTTGTCCCATTGGTGATTGTGAAAGGTGATGAAAATGTTCTGACGCACCCCCTGGGCCTTGGGACACCCGGAGCCGGACCCTTTTTGGTGGATGCTGGTGGTTGTAGTCTCCGTGGCGGCGACCCGGTTCCGTGGCTCAGGGCGGTCAAACCAGTGGCGGAACTATTTATGTGGTTTTGATGTTTAAATGTCCGACTACGCCACCCGTGGATTGCGGTCAGAGTGAACCGCCGCTACAGGGCAGACCGCTGAGGCTGGTGTTGTGGGTGCAGCAGAGCGTAGCATAACTCCCCACGGGAGGAGTATAGCCTCAGGGCAGTGTATGCGGAGGATGGGGGTGATGGTGCAGGGCAGCAGCAGTAACGACACGGAGTCAGTGATGCAGTTCAGGGCCTTTACTCACAGTTCTTATTATCCAGACCACGTCTGCAGGTAACGGCTGCCCACGTCGTACTGTGCTCACCAGGTGAGGGGCTCAGACAACTCCCAGATAACTTTGGAGCGCTTCACAGGACCCCCTTTGTGTGTCCTGTGTCTGGCCTTTCTTACTAACCCTTCTGTCCGGCTGCCTCGGGCCTCCTCTTGGTAAACTTGGCGCCAGATTCCCTGACCCTATGTGGTGCCTTCCTAGCGGGTGTAGCGAGGGGCTGCGCCACATAAAATGTCACAGCCTCCGGTTTCTAGCTGAGGGTCGTTTCCTGCCTCCACTAGTTTCGGGGACCGGTCTCCCCCTTTGGCCTGACCCCTCCACGCAGGTGGATTCGGGCGTGCGGTGGCGACTCGCCCGTCCGCACCCCTGGGATCCCTTCATTCCTCGTTCCTGGAGCCTTCTCCGCTCCTCTTCCTTCCTTCTCCCTCTTCCAGGCCTGGGCCTCTGTTACTAGGCCCGCCTCCGGAGCAGAGCTCATGCAGAGCCCCTGCTCCCTGCCACTTCTGCTCAGACTTCTCTGCACTGAACTAAGATGGTGCCCACCTTTTATACTCCCTTCTCAATGCACCCAGGAACTGCTTCCTCCCTGCTCCTGCACTACAGGGTTCCCCTTCCTCAGTGTTCCCTCCCCCCACTCCAGCCAGGGACAGGGATTGTCGTGCCCATCTCAGAGGCATATTGGTCGCCCTGCCCCACGGCAATGTGGTGTAATGCATGCAGGTGTCGGGTCCTGATCCACACTCCATCCTTACCTGAGAGTGAGATATCACACCTCTGGGTGAGGTGCAATACCTCTGTAGCAACCGAGCCCTCAGGGTGCTACAGTTCCATTTATCTTCAGCCTAGGTGACGTATTGTGATACAGGGCCGTGATTTTGGCTATAAAAGGGTCCCCTAGACCCCTACCCCAAGCTTTTTAAGAGAATCATATATGGCGTGCCAGAAGACTCTATGGAATGCTTTCTCAGCATCCAACGAGAGTATCTAATTACAAATTTTTAACTGCATCTAGCCCAGGAAATACTTTGTGCCTAGTAGCAGTGTCTGCTAGTCAGCGGATTATCCCGGCTGTTAAGCAAGCTACACCACCTGTAGTTTGGACACTTAATTTTTTCAAAGGAAATGCTTCGGGACCACGGGATACTCAGTGAAGAGCATCAGGAGGCACCCCAAGGCATAGGGGCTGGGACTGGCACTAGGATGCCTTGCGGTGGACAGCCGAGCTCGATCCTTATAAAAGCTTTTTAACTGCAGCAGCTTTAGTGGACACTACTGGAGCTGGAATTACGCGGCTGCTGGCATGAGACTTGCCCTCCAATAGATCCTTGTAAATGGATTTAAAGTGTATTCATTCAAATTAGAGAGACAATTTAAATTAAAAAGCTTAGAGCTGCCTCCACCACAGGGGGGCTCGCTCGACCCACCAGCGGACAGGCACCAGTATTGGGAGAGGGGGGCTGGCCGTCAGGGTCCACCGCGGCTCTGGCACAAACCCGGCGACACGGAGGTGGCACGGGCAGGAACGGACTGGCCGTGTCGGCTTCTCACTTTTTGGATTTTAGAAGGGCATGACATGCCTATATCTGTGTCTCCCCCTCCTTTTACTCCTCCACCTCTTTTCTTTTCGCATGACTATATGTACTTGTCACTTTTCTATGTGTTAGTTGTGTCTTCTGAGCAGTTTGTCAGCTTTTGGACACCTTTGAAGGTGTTTTCTATGTGTTTCTATGTGTTTTTGTTTGCCTGTCATTGGTTTTAACGGTGTACGAAGGTGTTCGACGAACAGTTCGACGAACAGTTCAGCGAACACACGGGTGTTTGACGAACCGAACCGAACTCGAACACTACGGGGGTGGCTCAACACTCTAGGGGACTGCAGAACACCACTATTAAACCCAGAGCAGTGTCAAAAGGTTGTTGGTTGGATAGCGGATAATGCTTCCAGTCACTTAGCCACCCCCACCACCTTGTCTTCCACACGGTCAAGTCTCAGTAGCCGTGGGTATGAACTGCATTACCCTGATCCTCCTTCCTCCCACCATGCTGAGTGCCCAAAGACAACTGACCCCACACTTGGACACTCCAAAGAGATGTTCACTTTCCCATTTATAGATTCAGGCCTCTCGCTCGGTCCACTTGAAGCGGGGCAAGAGGAGATCGCATGTAGCAATGCCCAAATATTTGAGCAGCCACAGTCACACGAAGGTGACGGTGGGAAAGTGTCACAAGAGGTGGATGATGATGAGACACCATTGCCAGGAAGTCAGGAGGAGGACCAGGGTGCGGAAGTGGAAGACGAGGTGGTGGATGATCTAGTAACTGACCCAACCTGGCAGGAGGACATGCAGAGCGAGGACAGCAGCACACAGGGGGAGGGAGGCAGAGCACCCCAACAGGCAGGAAGAAGCAGTGTGGTGGCTGCAGACAGAAGGCAGGCAACCGTTCCCCGTAACACCAACACGAAGGAAGTTGCCACTACAACTGTTATTTCTTCCCGAGTCTGGTTGTTTTTTAAAGACTCTGCCGATAACTCCAAAAAGGCCATTGCATCACCTGCCAGGCCAGCATCAGCAGGGGTGGTAAAACGACCAGCCTGACCACCACCTGCATGATAAGGCACATGGCAGCAAAGCACCCGACTTTGTGGGCCGAACCCCAGGGTCCACGAACAGTGTCTGCGGGTGGCACCACTGCTTCTTCCGCTGTTGTGCATGCAAGCCAATCCCCTGTTCATGGTGCATGCAAAGATGCCTTCTGCCCTACACCTGTCATTGCACACTCTCAAGTAGCAGCATCAGGAAGCATGTCCATGTCCTTGTCCCAGCGCAGCGTTCAGTTGTCCATACCCTAGTCCTTGGAACGCAAGTGCAAATACGCAGCCAACGCCCCAGAGGCCACACTACTAAATTCCCACTTTTCACGACTGCTTGCGATCGAAATGTTGCCTTTTAGGCTTGTGGAGACGGAAGCATTCCGCAACCTGATGGCGGCAGCCGTCCCTCAGTACTCGGTCCCCAGCCGCCACTATTTCTCCCGGTGTGGCGTCCCCGCATTACACAAGCACGTGTCCCAAAACATTAGCCGTGTCCTCAACAACGCAGTTAACGGGAAAGTCCACCTAACCACAAACACGTGGACAAGTGCTTCTGGGCATGTCCTCCCGACTCCGAGGATTGCGGGCCCTAGGTTAATCAGGGTTTCCCCCACGGTCTACAGCTCCTGCACCTCATCCTCCTCAGCCTCCTTCTCCTCTTCAGCCTCCATCTCCGAAATGACTACATTAGTCACAAGCTGGAAGCACTGCAGCACTGCCTCGGCCAAGCGGCAACAGGCTGTGCTGAAGCTAATATGCTTAGGTGACAAACCGCACAATGCTGAAGAGTTGTGGACAGCTCTAAAAGAGCAGGCAGATCTGTGGCTCACATCGCTGAACCTACAGCCAGGCATGGTCGTGTGTGACAATGGCCGGAACCTGGTGGCGGCTCTGAGGCGAGGTGAACTCACACACGTACCATGCCTGGCCCATGTGCTTAACCTCGTGGTTCAGAGCTGCTGGTTCTGCTCGTTAAAGTACGCCGCCTGTGTGCTCATTTTAGAAAGTCACCTACAACTTCCGCCGCCCTTGCCGTATTTCAGCAGCATTTGCAGCTTCCGGCTCACAGACTGGTATGTAATGTCCCCACGTGTTGGAACTCTACACTGCAGATGTTGGGAAGGATTTGTGAGCAGAAGAGGGCAGTTGTTGAGTACCAGCATCAACAAGGTCGTCGGTATTCAGTTCAGACTCTACACATCAGGAGTGGACATGGATGTCAGACATATGTACCATCCTCCAAAACTTTGAGGACTCCACCAAGATGGTGAGCGGCAATGATGCCATAATTAGCATCACCATCCCGCTTCTCTGTCTTCTGAAACGCTCTCTGCTCGCAATCAAAGAGGATGCATTGCAGGCGGAGCAAGATGAGATGGAGCAAGGAACCATACAGGGTGATTACACACAGCCCTGCCTCATCTCATCCCAACATGGATTGGGTGACAATAAGCAAAAAGAGGAGGAGGAAGAACAGGAACTAGTTTCATGCACTATAGACGGTACTACCTGCACAGCTGTCATACCGTCTGTTCAGCGTGGATGGCCAGAGGACAGAGAGGAGGAGGAGGAGAGCATGGTCAGTCATCCTCTTGGTGAGGACACGGAAGTCTTGCCTGTTAGCAGTCTGGCACGCATGGCTGAGTTTGTTACGCTGCCTTTCCCATGACCTCTTCATCCCACATTTCTCTTACCGGACTGCACCCATCTCTGCGCTCACCCGTAAGGGAGCAAATCCTAAGGAATGGACGTCCGAAGCGGAGGAGGCCTTCCTCTCCTTAAAACAAGCCTTCTCTTCTGCCCCCCGGTGCTGCACAGTCCGGATTGCAACAAACAGTTCTTTCTGAGGTTGATGCTTCCTCGTCAAGAGCCGGAGCGGTGCTCACCCAGAAATCGCCGTCCGGGAGAATGGTAACCTGCGGCTTCTTCTCCAAGCTATTCTCCTCGTCCGAGCGCATCTACTCCTTAGGAGACCGGGAACTGCTAGCCATCAAATTGGCGCTGGAGGAGTGGCGTTACCTGCTAGAGGGGGCTCTGCACCCGGTGGTTATCTACACTGACCACAAAAACCTGGCATATCTACAAGATGCCCAAAGACTTAATCCGTGTGAGGCCTGGTGGTCTTTGTTCTTCGCCTGGTTCAACTTTACCCTACATTACCGCCCTGCGGACAAGAACGTTAAAGCTGACGCTTTGTCCCGATCCTTCCAGTCCTCCGATCAAGAGGAGGAGCCTTTGCATATCATCGATCCCTCCAAAGTGATGAATGTGGCTCCCTTGGACCTGTCTCGTCTCCCACCCAGTAAGACGTTTGTAGCGGTTCCGGATCGTAAGAATGTTCTTCACTGGGGTCACTCATCTAAATTAGCCAGCCATGCTGGCCAGAGGAGGACCTTCCTACTCATTACCCGGCATTACTGGTGGCCGTCCCGCCGCAAGGCTGTTGTGGACTTCGTCACGGCCTGTTCATCCTGTACCCGCAACAAGGTTCCCAGACATCTTCCAGGTGGCCGTCTCCTGCCTCTTCCCGTACCTGCTGCCCCGTGGCAACACATTGCTATGGACTTTATTACTGATCTCCCTGTTTCTGCCGGTTGTACTGTAATTTGGGTGGTCGCTGACCGCTTTTCTAAAATGGCCCACTTTATCCCTCTGCCTGGTCTCCCGTCTGCAACAGAGCTGGCTAAGGACTTCATCCAACACATCTTTCGTCTCCACGGCCTACCCCTCCACATTGTGTCGGATCGCGGGGTCCAGTTCACTTCGCGCTTCTGGAGAGCTACGTGTAAGCTGCTGGATGTCTCCCTGGATTTCTCCTCTGCTTACCATCCGCAGTCCAATGGCCAAGTGGAACGTATCAACGAGATCCTTACCAGCTTTCTCCGGCACTTCATCAACGCTCACCATAGCGATTGGATGGAGCTCCTACCATGGGCCGAATTCTCCTATAACAACCATGTGAGCGAATCTTCTTCCAAGTCCCCATTCGTTGTGGTCTACGGTCAACACCCCCGGATTCCGTTTCCCGTCTCCACTTCAGTGGACAATCCTGCAGCGGAGTCTCTTATCAGCGAATTTTCCACCATTTGGGAGGACACTAGATCAGCACTTCTTGAATCCTCCGAGCAGATGAAGAGACAGGCCGACAAGAGACGTCTGGACCCACCTCTATTCCGTCCGGGAGACAAGGTTTGGCTCTCCTCCAAACATGTTCGTCTCAAAATACCCTCCTATAAGCTGGGGCCACGGTTCATCGGTCCATTTGAAGCCCTCAAGCAAATCAATCCTGTGGCCTACAAGTTAAAACACCCGGCCACCTTACGGATTCCCAACTCCTTCGACGTATCTCTCCTCAAACCGGTTGTTCTTAATTCTTTTTCCGACGATCCAGGTACCTCCCCAGCTCCGGTCTCCACTGAGGACGTCTATGAGGTTGAGAACATTCTGGCCACCAAAAGGGTAAGAGGAAAAACCTTTTTTCTGGTGGATTGGAAGGGGTTTGGCCCAGAGGAGAGAACTTGGGAACCCAGGGAGAACATCCACTCCCGTTCCTTCAGGCCTAAAAAAGAGAGGGCGTAAAGGGGAGGGGGTACTGTAGCATCGGCGTCTCTGCCTCCTGATAGGCTGAGACGCCGTTCCCCTTACCGCCGCGCTCCTGGCCCGGCGTCTTCCGGCTCTCCTGCTGCTGCTGCTGCTGCCGACGTGTGCAACTTCCCAGGGACTGTGCTTAGGGCGCATGCGCGCACGCTCCCTCCCTCTTAAAGGGGCTGCGCGCACCGTCCTAAGGAGTCCACGGCCAATGGTCGGAGAACTTCTCATATAAAAGGCACCTCCTCCAAAATGGAGGTGCCCGTGCAAGGTTGTAGCTTTGTGTACTAACGCTGCTTCAGCCCTCAGGTCCCGCTGACAGCCTGACTACCAGTCCAGTCCGCCAGCCTGACTACCAGTCTAGCCCGCCAGCCTGACTACCAGTCTAGCCCGCCAGCCTGACTACCAGTCTAGCCCGCCAGCCTGACTACCAGTCTAGCCCGCCAGCCTGACTACCAGTCTAGCCCACCAGCCTGACTACCAGTCTAGCCCGCCAGCCTGACTACCAGTCCAGCCCGCCAGCCTGACTACCAGTCCAGCCTGACAGTCTGCTTACGGTCCTTACCCGCCACTCTGTCTATGGGCCAGGCCAGCCTGCCTACCCAGAGATCGTACCAGTTACCTGCCATGCCTACTAGCCAGCCTACCCTGAGGCTTCTGCTAGTTACCCATGGTGTCTGCCAGTCTGTCTACCCGGATCACCCGTCAGCCTGCCTGCTGTGCTCATCTGCTGTACTGGTCAGTCCCTGCATTCTGACCCGTGGGAGTCACCTGCTCTCATACAAGGACTGGTCCAGAGTAGCACCTGGTCCCTCTGCTCTGTCCTTCCCTGGTCACAGAGTCGATAGAGACGCCGTTCGATCTTGGTCAGTCTGAGTTGATACCTAGTTACGCCCCTCTGGTCCCTCCTTGCACCCACCACCCGGATCTGTAACACTGCATACCTTATAACTGTATAGCAGACTCTCTCCTTTCTAATGGGAACATGTCGTACTTCTTACTGTGGTCATGCTCTATGTGTCTTTAAATTCTTAGTGGGGTTTTTCTTAAAATTGGTCAGCCATTGGACTCACTGCATACCCTATAACTGTATAGCAGACCCTCTCCTTTCTAATGGGAATTTGTCTTTACTGTGGCCCTGCTCTATGTGTCTTTAAATTCTTAGTGGGGTTTTTCCTAAATTTTGGCAGTCCTTGCAGTCACAGCATGGGCATTACCACTATAGGAGACCCGCTCCTATATAATGGGAACATTTTTTTTTACTGAGACCCTCCTCTATGTCTCTTCAAAGGGGTATTGGGTTGCGTCCAAACTTTTGGCAGCCATTGCAGTCACTGCATACGCAATAACAGTATAGGAGACCCACTTGTTAATAATGGGAACAGCAAAGCATAGCTTTGACGGGTCACGCGACTGCTGAAGTTGGCAGGTCCTTTAGTGTACCGGGAGCTGCCGGCAAGCCAAGACTGATCGGATAAGGACACCGGGGGCCATCAGAAGGTAAGTATATACTTATTTTTTATTTTTACCATTCTTTTGGTCACACTATATATGCCGTTTGGCATTTGCATGGATTTATATAGTGTGACCAAGTTGTCCAGCACTTTCCAAGTAATGCTAAAATCGCTTCACATCCGCATATCCCTGGCAGGAAAACGCATGCACAATCCGCATGCGCAATCCGCATGCGCAATCCGCATGTGCAATCCTCATGTGCAATCCTCATGTGCAATCCTCATGTGCAATCCGCGTGTGCAATCCGCGTGTGCAATCCTCGTGTGCAATCCTCGTGTGCAATCCTCGTGTGCAATCCGCATGTGCAATCCGCATGTGCAATCCGCATGTACAATCCGCATGTGCAATCCGCATGTACAATCCGCATGTGCAATCCGCATGTGCAATCCGCATGTACAATCCGCATGCATTTTTTCTGCCAGGGAGATGCAGAAACGCTCAGGAAAATCCCGGAGCATTTCTGCATCGTCGGCACATAGCCTACTAGTTGTTATTTCCGGCATCGGGGACGTCGCTCGCTGTTTTCTAATTCACAACATAAAATGTAGATAATTTTATCTACTTTACAGAAAATAACAAAAAATGACCATTGTTCTGTTCTACAATATAGCAGTGTCTGCATTTGTCTTTACAAACTCACAATATGTCTCTGTTTTTGAGGACTTAGCGTTCCTGTGAATCACTAACCTAATATTTAGTTGTTACCCACAGATTTTTAGAACTACTTCACGTCTATGTTGCATAGAGTCAACCACCTTCTGTCAGCTGTTATTCCAGCCCAGGAGGCTTTCACTACATCCCACAGTTTTTTGCCATTTGTTTGCTTTGCCTGAGAAACGGCATTTTTGATGTCACCCCCAGTGATGGGCGAGCACTAAAATGCTCAGGTGCTCGATGCTCGGGTGCTCGACCCAAGCTACGAGCCCAATGTAAGTCTATGGGAAACTCAAACATTTTCAGGCGGCTCCCCCCGGCGGTCTGCAGAAGGCCTAAAAATTGCCAAAATTAAAGGGAACAGTACTCAAATGACATGGAAACAGCATGGGTAAGACCCTTAAAAGCATTTCTGACTACCAGGTCACTGCTGTCAACAACGTTGTCAGAGTATTACGCCACTTTTACGGACTGTAAGACGACAGTGTTCACACCATGCAGTAACTGAGGCAGTGACCCAAGCAAGTCCAACATAAGCAGCTTTTATTCAGCAACTCACGGGTAAAACAGAAAGTCCTCCGGTTCGCAGCCAGGTTAACATAATTCAATAAACAATGGTTGCCGAGGACAACGGCCACGCCGGGCCGCTCAGAGCCTGACGGGTGCAGAGGGTTCCCAGGTATAGGTTCAGCTACACACAGGCCCGCCGAGCTTTCCTGCTGTGCTCCTAGCAGGTCCCAACACTGAACAACACTAACCCTTAGTGCAGGGATTTTAAAGGACCTGTGACAAGAGCCACTGGAAAACCCGGGTTGGAGTGAGGAGGCCGCCCCACTGCCTCCTGTAGCCTCCTCCACGAAATCAAGGCCCTGCCGGGTTTTACTAATCTGCCTTAGCCAGATAGCCTGACCAGGTCAATGCTCACCTCCATTCCTGCATTGCAGCCGCAGGTGTGTCTGTAACTGCAATGAACTCCAATGGGTTTAATAGGTCTCTGTACACATTCTGGGGGATATATACCGTCCCTCGTATATGATCCCCATCACTGCTTCACAGCACTCACAATAAAACATACAAAAACAAAACCAAAATGGATTTTCCTGGGAAATATGTTAAGGAACATCCTTTCCAGGGTAATGACTTGTATATAAGGCAAAATAAATAACCAAAAACATAAATACTCCTCCACAACTTGGGCTATATTCACACGTAGCGTTTTTGATGTGTTTTTGCACTTTTGTATTGCTTTCAACCAAGACAAATGCATTGACTGGGAAATGTCATTTTAACATTTTACAACCTTATCTGGCCCTGTGGTGTGTGACACATCATCAGACACATCCTGTTTCATTTATGATGGAGGGACTCTGAAAGTCACAAAGCCTATTTTTAGGCCCTTACTATTCTTAAAGGGCCAGCAGTCGGCCCTCACTATTGTTAGAGAGCCATTAGCCAGATATGCTTTGTTGTTCCCATTATTAATCAGCGGACCTTCTATACTGTTATTGCGTATGCAGTGACTGCAGGGGCTGCCAAAAATTTGGAGGAACTCCAATGCCCCTTTCAAGAGACATAGAGATCAGAGAGCCTTCTAAAACAATGTTCCCATTATCAGGAAGTGGGTCTCCCATAGTGTTTGCCTATGCAGTGAAGCAATGGCTGCCAAAAATTTGGAGGAACTCCAATGCCCCTTGCAAGAGAGGAAGTGGTCAGAGGGCCTCCTTAAAACAATGTTAACATTATTGGGAAGTGGGTCTCCCATAGTGTTTGCCTATGCAATGAATGCAAAAGCTGCCAAAAATTTCGAGGCACTCCAATGCCCCTTGGAAGAGACGTAGAGGTCGGAGAGCCTCCTAAAAACAATTGTCCCATTATTAGGAAGTGGGTCTCCCATAGTGTTTGCCTATGCAGTGAAGCAACGGCTGTCAAAAATTTGGAGGACCTCCAATGCCCCTTGCAAGACATGTAGAGGAGGTGATATGGTACATATGGTGGCGAATGATATGGTGATGGAGGATGAGGAGAAGGAGGAGGACAAGAGCAAATATACAAAATCAGGAAGCGTATACCCATGTCTGGGTGTGAAGAGGTACATGGGAATAGATCTCCCAAAAAAAGACACTGGATTTGAGTTTATGTTACGCTGCTATCATTCGGTGGTGTTGAGAAGTCTGGCCCAATCCAGCCCTTGTTCATTTTTATAAGAGTCAGCCTCTCAGCATTTTCAGTTGACAGGCGGATGCGCCTATCAGAAACACAGCAAGGGCGGCGGAAGCAGTATGTGACTTACTAAAATGGGCACACAGGCGGCGTAGTTTGACAAGCAGATCTGGCAGCTTCGGGTAGGTTTTGAGAAACCGCTGAACCACAAGGTTAAGCACATGGGTCAGGCATGGAACGTGTGTGAGCTCACCTCGCCTCAGAGCCGCCACCAGGTTCCGGCCATTGTCACACCAGACCATGCCTTTCTGTAGGTTGGCTGAGCCTTTGCCATGCGGACTATTCTTCCATCCATTCGGATGGTAGTCTTCCGTTTTCTTCCGCGTCTCTCTGGTTTTGTTTTCCATTATAAAGCATTGGAGATTTTTTTAGCTGAACAGCCGATCGTTGTCTGCACTTCTTTATAAGTTTTAGGTCAAGTGCACATGTAGCGTTTTTGATGTGTTTTGAGGCGTTTTTTCTGTGCGAAAATGCATCAAAAACGGTCTGCAAGCTATTGCAATGGTAATCCTGATGTGCTGTGCACATGATGCGGAAATTTCCGCTCAGGATTACCATAGCAGAAAAAAATGCAGCATATCTATGGAGTGGCATGGGGTGGTAGTCGTGGGCGAGTCTACTGAGCAACGTTCAGCGAGCACCCTGGCACCACGCATATGAATAAATGGATAGAGTCAGTGCTTTTAAATAAAACCAACTTTACTGACTGATTGCAGTGTACAGGCAGGTGCAGCAGATATTCTCAGGCCCAGGTCTTATGCAGGGACAATAAGCCGTTTCTCTACCTTCCGACTCAGTTTATCACAGCAGGCAGACGCTCACCTTCAGCACACCCTCTGTCCTAGTCTCTGTCCTCAGATCCGCGCACCTTCTAACCCTGGCCTGGGTCTATGGCTGCCGGACTCTGCTTAGTGCCTAGTCTCTGTCCTCGGATCCGCTCATCTTCTAACCCTGGCCTGGGTCTATGGCTGCCGGACTCTGCTTAGTGCCTAGTCTCTGTCCTTGGATCCGCGCACCTTCTAACCCTGGCCTGGGTCTATGGCTGCCAGACTCTGCTTAGTGCCTAGTCTCTGTCCTCGGATCCGCGCACCTTCTAACCCTGGCCTGGGTCTATGGCTGCCGGACTCTGTTTAGTGCCTAGTCTCTGTCCTCGGATCCGCGCACCTTCTAACCCTGGCCTGGGTCTATGGCTGCCAGACTCTGCTTAGTGCCTAGTCTCTGTCCTCGGATCCGCGCACCTTCTAACCCTGGCCTGGGTCTATGGCTGCCAGACTCTGCTTAGTGCCTAGTCTCTGTCCTCGGATCCGCTCATCTTCTAACCCTGGCTCAGGTCTCTGGCTGCCGGACTCTCTGGTACTCACATGGACCCCTGATGTCTCGTGCGCTGGCCTCTTCTCTGAGTGCATTTACACCATCACTGGTCCTTACTCATGGGCTTACGGCCCCACTGCTTCGACCTGTCATCGGT
This sequence comes from Phyllobates terribilis, assembly GCF_046119375.1. Taxonomy (NCBI): domain Eukaryota; kingdom Metazoa; phylum Chordata; class Amphibia; order Anura; family Dendrobatidae; genus Phyllobates; species Phyllobates terribilis. Next base: position 1,238,197,778 of record NW_027362761.1, on the reverse strand, counting down.
CCCGACCTGTCACGAGCAGGTCCTCTCTCGTGGGCTTACGGTCCCCACTGCCTCGACTCCTTATTTGCGGGGACACCCCGGTCTTCACACAAGCTCCCTTTCTCTGGAGCTCTTCTCTGACACCTTGTCCTGGGCATGGCCGCCCCGACACTGCCCCTTGACTTCCTGTCTCTAAGCTCACTGCCTCTGCTCCTCCCTGCTGCGCTCCTCCCCCGGCCAGCTCTGCCATGCTGCTGTAACTAGGCAACTACTGCCCTGTACAATACAGGGAGAACACATAAAAGCATCAACATTACATTAGACATTACACTCACACGGGGACAACTACTGCTGCACGTGGGAATAATAACAGGGAAAAGTCCTTCTTAAAGGGGTGGTGGCGTCCATCCCCCTTACATCTATTATGCCCAGCGTTTCCGGAGCATTTCCCGCCCATTGAATTTAATTGAAACGCAGCAAATCCGCAGGTATAATAGTCTCCTCAGCCAAGCCGGGAACCACTTGCTGGAAAAAAAAATATTCTCACCTGTCCGGCGCCCCCCGGTGTCCTCCTGGTCTTCGGTCCCCGGCGATGTCTTCAGCCCGGCAGCCAGCAGTACTCTGCAGTGTACTGCACTGCCAGGACCTGCAGTCATGTGAGCGATCAGCTGATCACTCACGTGACCTCACCGTGGGAACATTCTCAATAATGTTCCCACCAGTACTGGTGGTGAGCTCACCCAGGGTTGAGGAGCTGATCTTCAGCTGATGAACCCCAGTGACCTCCTGCAGCAGCATGTATACTGATAGCAGTGATTTTACACCGCTGTCAGTATACACTGCTGTCTTCTACATCAGTGATTGCTCATGTCACTGCTCTAGAAGTGACACAGATCGCCGAGGGACAATCGTTGGCGTAATCGTGGACTGCGTCGTGACGGAGGACAGGTGAGGTTCTTTGTTATTTTCCTTTTTTTCAGAAGATCGAGGGATTTGTGGACTGAGAGATTAATAAAAAAAAAAATGTTAAAACCATGTGTTTTATATTTCATTAAAATACTTTATTCTGGCCGTGTATTTATTGAAAAAGCGGCGATAACTGTATTACGCGGTTAGTAATGGGGGCATCTTATAGACGCCCTCCACTACTAACCTGGGCTTCACGTCAGCCAACAATACAAGGCTGACATGAACCCCAACCCCATTACCCCACTGCCACCGCTACAGGGCAGTGGAAAGAGCAGAGGTTAAGCGCCAGATTTGGTGCATCTTATGGATGCGCCATTTCTGGGACTGCTGAGCAGTGATATTAATAGCCACAGAGGGGGCTAGTGTTCATGGCCCCTTCCCTGGCTATTAATATCAGCCCGCAGTTGTCTGTTTAGCCTTTTCTGGTTAGATTTTAGAGGGGGACCCTACGTCAATTTTTTTCTGTGGTCCCCCTGTAAAGGCTAAACAAACAGCTGTGGGCTGATATTAATATTGTTGGGTAATGGCCCCTTTCCCAGCTACTAATATCAGCTCCCAGCGGTCGGCTTTCACTCTGCTGGTTACAAAAGAGGCGTGGGAGCTCATGCCATTTTTTTTTTTCATTTTAGGCTCTGTGCTCACAATCTGGACGTAGCAGCTCTTTGGACGCATATGTTTTGCTGCGTCCAAAACTTTGCATTCTGTTGAACGCAGGTAAATCCACATGTGTTCACTGAACCATGCGTATTTACCGCATTCTATACTTTCTAGTGGTCAAATTTCTGTTGCAGAAACTAGCAACTCCGCAATAGAATTTGACATGGTGCGGTCCTGGATGTTAGAACCCTCCTGTTAGGTTTTGCTATCTTGTGTTTTGCGGTCACATAACCAGCTGCCTATATATTCCAGCTCCGCCCTTCTGGCTTTGCTGGACTTCAGTGTTTTTTGCCTGTCTCTCTAGCCAGGTGCTTCAGTGCATATCTCTGTCTAGTTTGCTTGGTCCTCTGGGACCTCTAGTACTTCTGTCAGTTTGTCTTTTTGCTCTGCAACAACTTCTGTTAGGAGGTCTCCCATTTTTGTCCCAGTCCTTAGTTCTTTTAGGGACCCCTCCCTTTATTCTATAGGTCTCCGTTCAGACTAGCCGAGGACGAAGGCGGGTCTGTTCACAAGGAACAGGCAGCCCGCTACATCGTAGGGATTCAGCTTAGTCTTACTGTAGGGACAGCTTTTCCCATTCTTTCCTTAGTTTATGTTGCAGATCATAACAGTAAGTCCAGCCCAAAAAAAAAAACTAAAAGGAAAAAAAAATTCGGGGATCAGTATGGTCTCCGTCTAGGAGTTGGCTCAACGCCTGCAGGGATTGTCTCTGGAGGTGGCCGAGCTTCAGCAACACATGAGTAGCTGTCCTGGAGCGCATTTTGTGGAACCCAAGGTAGGACTGCCTGATGTTTTTTTATGGTAAACAGCAAGATTTTTTTTTCTTTTAAAAATACTTGTTTGTTATATATTCGTTTGAGACCAAGATCCTCTGGGAATGAATCACAGCGCATTGGTTTTATTATGTCACTTTTGCGCAAAGAACCACAGGGTTGGGCCTTTTCTCTCCAGCCTAATGATCCGTGTTTAAGTTCTGTTGAAGAATTTTTTTCTGCTATGGGGCTATTATATGACGATCCTGATCGAATCTCATCTGCTGAATCAGAACTTAGACGTTTGAATCAGGGGTCTGATGAGGTTGAAAATTATTGCACACACTTTAGAAGGTGGGCTTCAGAAGTTAAGTGGAATGATTCGGCGCTGAAAAGTTTATTTCTTGCTGATCTGAGTGAAAGGGTTAAGGATTTGCTAATTGTATTCCCAGCACCGGAGACTCTGCAGGAAGCTATGCAGTTAGCTGTTTGTGTGGACAGAAGAATAAGGTCCAGGGTCAATGATGTAAAAACTCCTGTAACTTCAGGTCCTAGGTTCCAGAAAATCTGCTCTGACAGCGGAGAACCAATGGAGGTTGGGGCGATGTCACTCCGCTCTCAGGAAAGAGATCGGTGATTCGCCGAGGGTTTGTGTCTTTATTGTGGTTGTTACAGGTCCGGGAGGTGGAACCTCTGAGCTGCAATACAAGGGGGAAGTCCTTGTAAGGCAGCGGGTGACTCCCAGGGAGGGCAAGCAGGTAGTCACAGCAAGTGACGGGGACAGTCTCTGGGTAAGCGGGCAGGTGGTCACGGCAGGTGACGGAGACAGTCTCTGGGAAGACAGGCAGGTGGTCACGGTAAGTGACGGGGGCAGTCTCAGGGTAGATAGGCAGGTGGTCACGGCAAGTGACCGGGGCAGTCTCTGGGTAGATAGGCAGGTGGTCACGGCAAGTGACCGGGACAGTCTCTGGGTAGACGGGCAGGTGGTCACGACAAGTGACCGGGACAGTCTCTGGGTAGACAGGCGAGGCGGGTACCTGACAGGTAGCTGGCGGGCGCTCCCAGGTGAGCGGGCTGACGGAGACAGCAGGTAACAGGCAGGTAACTGGTGGACGCTCCCAGGTGAGCAGTCTGACAGACGAGGCAGGAGACAGGCAGGTGACTGGTGGACGCTCCCAGGTGAGCAGTCTGACAGACGAGGCAGGAGACAGGCAGGTGACTGGTGGACGCTCCCAGGTGAGCAGTCTGGCAGACAAGGCAGGTAAGTAGTAGACGCTCCCAGGTGAGCCGTCTGGCGGACAAGGCAAGTAACAGGCTGGCAGGCAGGACGAGAAGTCAGGCTAGCAGCGGAACCTGAGGGCTGAAGCACAGGTGAGACACAGTGCAAACAACATAGCTCGGGCACCTCCATTTTGGAGGAGGTGCCTTATAAATGGGAGGTCCTCCGGCAATTGGCCGGAGACTCCTTAGGACGGCGCGCACGGTCCCTTTAAGAGCAGGGGAGCACGCGCGCGCCCTAAGCACACTGCCGGGGAAGGAGCGCGTGCCGGAAGCAGCGGGGAGAGAAGCGCTGGAGGACGCCGCGCCAGGAGCGGGGAGGTGAGAGGGACGGCGTCTCTGCCTAGTACGGGGCAGAGACGCTGATGCTACAGTGGTAAAGATGATAATTTGATTAAGTATTGTGAGCGTCGTTTAAGTAAAGAAAAAAAAAAGGTCAGTTACGCCCGTATAGCTTGTTTACGCTCTGCAGGAGTATTTCTTTCTGGGAGTACTACTCTGCAGGAAGATTTGACTGAATTTCAGGTATTTGTGGATTGTGGTTCAACACTTAATGTGATTGATAAAGGGTTTTTGGAAAAACTTAAATTGAAATCCAAACCTTTGTCATCTCCTATTTCTGTGGTTGCGATTGATAACACTCCTTTGAAATGTATTACTCACAAAACTGCTGCATTTCCTTTCACTATCAATGGTGTTCACCAAGAAATTTTGGACTTGGTTGTTTTCGATAATTTGCCCTCTCCAGTTGTTTTAGGTTTGCCTTGGTTAAAACTGCACAATCCTTTACTGGACTGGTCTACTAATGTGATTAAGTCTTGGAGTCCGAAGTGCTATGATAAATGTTGTAATGGTCGCATTGCGGCTGTGGATAAAGGGGAATTACTGGTACCTATTCAAGATTTTTGGAGGGTTTTTTCGGAGGAGTCGCAAGTTTTACCTCCTCATAGGGATTATGATTGCGCCATTGAGTTTGTTCCTGGGGCTACTCTTCCCAAAAGTCGCTTGTTTAATCTGAGTATCCCTGAAAGAAAGACCTTGGAGGAGTACACAGAGACTAGCCTGGCTGCTGGTCACATTAGACCTAAGTCGCTGGTGGCAGTTGGATTCTTTTTTGTTAAAAAAAAAAGGACGGGGGTTTACGTCCATGTCTGGATTTTCGTGAAATTAATAAGATTACTGTACGCAATTCCTACCCATTGCCGTTAATTCCTGACTTGTTTAACCAGATAGTGGGGGCCAAGTGGTTCTCCAAAATTGATCTCCGGGGGGCATACAATTTGTTACGAGTGAAGGAGGGTGATGAGTGGAAAACTGCTTTTAATATTCCAGTGGGTCATTTTGAGAATCTGGTGATGCCTTTTGGTCTTACCGATGCACCAGCATTTTTTCAGAACCTTATTAATGACATCCTAAGACCGTTGATCGGTAAGAATGTGGTTGTGTATTTGGAGGACATTTTGATTTATTCACCAGATCTGGAGTCTCATTGGCGGAGTGTACGTGAAGTTTTGCAGTTATTGAGTGATAATTCACTCTTTGCTAAGCTGGAGAAATGTGAGTTCGCTGTACAGAGAATTAGTTTTTTGGGCTACATTATCTCCAGCGAAGGTTTTGAGATGGACCCGGTGAAGGTTCAGGCTGTGCAGGAATGGCCTAGGCCTATTGGTTTGAAATCTATACAGAGATTTTTGGGTTTTCTCAATTATTACAGGAAATTCATTAAGAATTTTTCTGTAATTGTTAAGCTTTTAACCGATCTCACTAGGAAAGGTGTGAATACGGCCCAGTGGACTACTGAGGCCATTGAAGCATTTGAGTATCTCAAAGAGGGGTTCAGTTCTGCCCCTATCCTTATGCAGCCTGATGAGACCAAGCCTTTTTTGGTCGAGGTCGATGCTTCTTCGGTGGGGGTCGGAGCAGTTTTGTCTCAGGAGAACAAGGGTGGAGTACATCCTTGTGCCTTCTTTTCGAAAAAAATTTTGGAAACCGAACTGAATTACGATGTTGGAAATCGGGAATTGCTGGCTATTAAACTTGCATTTGAACATTGGCGTCATTTTTTGGAAGACGCTAGATTTCCTATTCAGGTTTTTACAGATCATAACAATTTGATCTATCTGGATGCAGCCAAGCGCTTGAATGCCCGTCAAGCTAGGTGGGCATTTTTTTTTTTCTCGGTTTCATTTTTCTGTTACCTATATCCCTGGTACTAAGAATGTTAAAGCCGATGCTTTATCTCACAGCTTCTCTCCTGCGATCGGTGCCGAGGAGGAGGAGAGCATTTTACAGAAAGGAGTTGTGGTTGCGGCATTGGACTCAGTTTTGGAGGATGAGATTCTTAAAGCTCAGGAGAATGCCCCATCTAACACTCCCCATGGGAGGTTGTTCGTGCCTAGAGCCTTTAGGAGAGATTTGTTTGAGGAGTATCATGAGTCTCGGTTGGCAGGTCATCCAGGAATTTTGGAGACTAAGAGACTTATCAGTCGCAGTTTTTGGTGGCCTGGATGGCAGAAGGAAGTCATTAAGTGGGTGCGTCAGTGTACTATATGTGCTAGATCTAAGTCTTCACATGCTCCTGCTGCGGGGTTGCTTTGCCCTCTGGAGGTTCCTAGTGCGCCTTGAATGCATCTCACTATTTATTTTATTACTGATCTTCCTGTGTCCGAGGGTTTTACTGTCATCTGGGTGGTCATGGACCGTTTTAGTAAGATGTCATTTGGTTCCATTCATTAAGTTGCCCTGCGCTAAGACACTTGCTAAGGCGTTTGTTAAGGAGATTGTCAGACTCCATGGCGTTCCCACCGACATTGTTTCTGATAGAGGACCTCAGTTTGTGGCTCGCTTTTGGCGTGCTTTTTGTGACAGGTTGGGAGTCCATTTGTCATTTTCGTCTGGTTATCATCCTGAGTCTAATGGACAGACAGAAAGAAAGAACCAGGATGTTGAGCAGTTTTTGCGTTGTTTTGTGGCGGACAATCAAGAGGGGTGGTCGGAGTTTCTGCCTCTCGCAGAATTTGCTCTTAACAATCATACATCCTCCTCTGCTGGGTGTTCTCCTTTTTTTTGTTGTACTGGGAGACATCCATCTTTTGGTTCGTTCTCCAAATTGGTGTCGGCGGTGCCGGAGGAGGAGAATTTTTCCGGTGATTTGGAGAGAGTTTGGACTGATGTACGTTGTCACCTTCAAGAGGCTAACAAGAAGTCCAAGAAGTATTTTGACAGGAAACGTAAAGAGGTTTTGTCCACTGTGGGTGACATGGTTTGGTTGTCCTCGAAGAATCTGCGGTTGAGGATTCCCTCTAAAAAACTGGGTCCTAAGTTTGTGGATCCATTTAAGGTGCTTCAGGTTGTTAACCCGTCTGCTGTTAGGTTGGATGTCCCTACTTCCTGGAAGATTAATCCTGTGTTTCATGTTTCCTTGTTGAAAAAAGCTGATGTATCTGATAGGGACGCCACTGTCACAGTTCCTCCTGTGGTGGAAGACGGTGAATATGAAATTTCTCGTATCTTGAATTCTAGATGGCATAGAGGGAGATTACAGTATCTCGTCTCCTGGAAGGGTTTCGGTCCCGAAGGTAACTCCTGGGTAAGGACGGATGATGTCTCTGCTCCTAGGCTTGTTAGAGCTTTCCACAAGAGGTTTCCGGATTAGACTGGGCCTGGAGGATCCGGAGGATCCTCATAAAAGAGGGGGTACTGTTAGAACCCTCCAGTTTGTTTTTGCTATCTTGTGTTTTGCGGTCACATGACCAGCTGCCTATATATTCCAGCTCCGCCCTTCTGGCTTAGCTGGACTTCAGTGTTTTTTGCCTGTCTCTCTAGCCAGGTGCTTCAGTGCATATCTCTGTCTAGTTTGCTTGGTCCTTCTGGGACCTCTAGTACTTTTTGTCAGTTTGTCTTTTTGCTCTGCAACAACTTCTGCTAGGAGGTCTCCCATATTTGTCCCAGTCCTTTGTTCTTTTAGGGACCCCCCCTTTATTCTATAGGTCTGCGTTCAGACTAGCCGAGGACGAAGGAGGGTCTGTTCACAAGGAACAGGCAGCCCGCTACATCGTAGGGATTCAGCTTAGTCTTACTGTACGGACAGCTTTTCCCATTCTTTCCTTAGTTTATGTTGCAGATCATAACACTGGATCTCCTACCAAAACATTCACCAGAATCCCACAAGGGTCCTGTGAGTCTCCTACCATTACATTCACCAGAATCCCACAAGGGTCCTGTGAGTCTCCTACCATTACATTCACCAGAATCCCACAAGTGTCCTGTGAATCTCCTACCATTACATTAACCAGAATCCCACAAGGGTCCTGTGAATCTCCTACCATTACATTCACCAGAATCCCACAAGAGTCCTGTGAATCTCCTACCATTACATTCACCAGAATCCCACAAGAGTCCTGTGAATCTCCTACCATTACATTCACCAGAATCCCACGAGGGTCCTGTGAATCTCCTACCATTACATTCACCAGAATCCCACAAGGGTCCTGTGAGTCTCCTACCATTACATTCACCAGAATCCCACAAGGGTCCTGTGAGTCTCCTACCATTACATTCACCAGAATCCCACAAGGGTCCTGTGAGTCTCCTACCATTACATTCACCAGAATCCCACAAGGGTCCTGTGAATCTCCTACCATTACATTCACCAGAATCCCACAAGAGTCCTGTGAATCTCCTACCATTACATTCACCAGAATCCCACAAGAGTACGGTGAATCTCCTACCATTACAATCACCAGAATCCCACAAGAGTCCTGTGAATCTCCTACCATTACATTCACCAGAATCCCACAAGAGTCCTGTGAATCTCCTACCATTACATTCACCAGAATCCCACAAGAGTACGGTGAATCTCCTACCATTACATTCACCAGAATCCCACAAGGGTCCTGTGAGTCTCCTACCATTACATTCACCAGAATCCCACAAGGGTCCTGTGAATCTCCTACCATTACATTCACCAGAATCCCACAAGGGTCCTGTGAATCTCCTACCATTACATTCACCAGAATCCCACAAGGGTCCTGTGAATCTCCTACCATTACATTCACCAGAATCCCACAAGAGTCCTGTGAATCTCCTACCATTACATTCACCAGAATCCCACAAGAGTACGGTGAATCTCCTACCATTACATTCACCAGAATCCCACAAGGGTCCTGTGAATCTCCTACCATTACATTCACCAGAATCCCACAAGGGTCCTGTGAATCTCCTACCATTACATTCACCAGAATCCCACAAGGGTCCTGTGAATCTCCTACCATTACATTCACCAGAATCCCACAAGAGTCCTGTGAATCTCCTACCATTACATTCACCAGAATCCCACAAGAGTACGGTGAATCTCCTACCATTACATTCACCAGAATCCCACAAGGGTCCTGTGAATCTCCTACCATTCCATTCACCAGAATCCCACAAGGGTCCTGTGAATCTCCTACCATTACATTCACCAGAATCCCACAAGGGTCCTGTGAATCTCCTACCATTACATTCACCAGAATCCCACAAGGGTCCTGTGAATCTCCCACCATTACATTCACCAGAATCCCACAAGAGTCCTGTGAATCTCCTACCATTACATTCACCAGAATCCCACAAGAGTCCTGTGAATCTCCTACCATTACTTTCACCAGAATCCCACAAGAGTCCTGTGAATCTCCTACCATTACATTCACCAGAATCCCACAAGGGTCCTGTGAATCTCCTACCATTACATTCACCAGAATCCCACAAGGGTCCTGTGAGTCTCCTACCATTACATTCACCAGAATCCCACGAGGGTCCTGTGAATCTCCTACCATTACATTCACCAGAATCCCACGAGGGTCCTGTGAATCTCCTACCATTACATTCACCAGAATCCCACAAGGGTCCTGTGAATCTCCCACCATTACATTCACCAGAATCCCACAAGGGTCCTGTGAATCTCCTACCATTACATTCACCAGAATCCCACAAGGGTCCTGTGAATCTCCCACCATTACATTCACCAGAATCCCACAAGGGTCCTGTGAATCTCCTACCATTACATTCACCAGAATCCCACAAGGGTCCTGTGAATATCCTACCATGGAGATAGTGTAGTGACTGGTTTTTCCATACAGGAGGCTTCTGGAGATAGTATAGTGACTGGTTTCTCCATACAGGAGGCTTCTGGAGATAGTGTAGTGACTGGTTTCTCCATACAGGAGGCTTCTGGAGATAGTGTAGTGACTGGTTTCTCCATACAGGAGGCTTCTGGAGATAGTATAGTGACTGGTTTCTCCATACAGGAGGCTTCTGGAGATAGTGTAGTGACTGGTTTCTCCATACAGGAGGCTTCTGGAGATAGTATAGTGACTGGTTTCTCCATACAGGAGGCTTCTGGAGATAGTGTAGTATCTGGTTTCTCCATACAGGAGGCTTCTGGAGATACCATAGTAACTGGCTTCTCCATACAGGAGGGGTCTGGAGATGGTGTAGTGACTGGTTTCTCCATACAGGAGGCTTCTGGAGATGGTGTAGTGACTGGTTTCTCCATACAGGAGGCTTCTGGAGATGGTGTAGTGACTGGTTTCTCCATACAGGAGGCTTCTGGAGATGGTGTAGTGACTGGTTTCTCCATACAGGAGGGGTCTGGAGATGGTGTAGTGACTGGTTTCTCCATACAGGAGGCTTCTGGAGATGGTGTAGTGACTGGTTTCTCCATACAGGAGGCTTCTGGAGATGGTGTAGTGACTGGTTTCTCCATACAGGAGGCTTCTGGAGATGGTGTAGTGACTGGTTTCTCCATACAGGAGGCTTCTGGAGATAGTGTAGTGACTGGTTTCTCCATACAGGAGGCTTCTGGAGATAGTGTAGTGACTGGTTTCTCCATACAGGAGGCTTCTGGAGATAGTGTAGTGACTGGTTTCTCCATACAGGAGGCTTCTGGAGATAGTGTAGTGACTGGTTTCTCCATACAGGAGGCTTCTGGAGATAGTGTTATGACTGGTTTCTCCATACAGGAGGCTTCTGGAGATAGTGTAGTGACTGGTTTCTCCATACAGGAGGCTTCTGGAGATGGTGTAGTGACTGGTTTCTCCATACAGGAAGCTTCTGGAGATAGTGTAGTGACTGGTTTCTCCATACAGGAGGGGTCTGGAGATAGTGTAGTCACTGGTTCCTCAATACAGGAGGCGTCGTGAAGCTTCATCACCAACAAAGCCTTTTGTACCAAGTATTAATTACATTTCACTAACGTGGTCAATACATTTCCCGGTGTCATTTCTCATTATTACACATCATTTATGGACATCTATGGTGGTTTCTGTGGATTGGACGGGTTGTTACTGAGATCTGGGTAGAATTTCATGTCAATAGCATCTTTACCAATAGATCTGCTGAGACAATTGGTGACGTGTCCAATCCTATTTCCCCCGATGTGTCCATATATTATTTTGTACTTTTCTCATTATTATACTTTTGCCCCCGGAGGTCTGAGCCTTGTTCCTCCATCTGCTGAATCTGCCCCTTTCTCTTCCAGGGTCCCTCCACTGCTCCCCGGTAACGAGGGCTGATATCAGGGGTCTCCGGCTTCTGCCTCCGCTGCGGAGCTGATCTGAGCCCTGTTCTTTCTATATTACTTCTATCACTTTGTAGGATGCATTTCGGGGCTTTTTCTGCCTGTTCTGATGGTCGGGATTCTTTGTAATGAAGCCTCTTTCTGCGGAGTCGGGCCGGGCCTGACAGCGGCTCTCCGCTCCTGCAGCCGCACGATCCCACCACCGAATCCCACGCGGTAAAGGAGAATTTCACACTAACCGGCGAGGAATTTCCTACTCTTAAATCACAAGAATTTTTAAAAAAGAAAAATAAAAATCAAGAGACTAGAGAAACCAAAAGCCCATTCAGAAGGCTAATATAACGAGGAAAGAAGAAATGGCGATCGCTAAACTAAAAAATAATAGAGAGATTGTAATCCGTGAAGCCGATAAGGGGGGAGGGGTAGATGTCCAAGACACAGAAGCCTATATTAATGAAGCACACAAAATTTTATCCGATGGTAAATACTACGAAAAACTATATACAGATCCATCAAAAATCTTCACAAAAGAATCTCATGATGTAATTGACAGGGCTTTCTCCGAAGGCGTTCTGAATAAAAAGGAAAGGGATTTCTTAGTTAATAGAGAGGCTTCCACTGCCTTTTATACCATTTGTCTAAAGTCCATAACGACCCTATCAACCCTCCAGGACCCCCTATCATCTCAGGGATTAATTCCCTGACTAGTCCTCTATCTCTTTCTTGACCTTCATCTCCAAGAACATGTTAAGGAATTACCTTCTTACCTTAAAGATTCCACCCAGCTCATCCATGAAATAAACACAATATCTTGGGATGAAAATTACTGGATAATCACATTGGACGTAAATGCCTTATACTCCAATATAGATCATGAGTTAGGGAAAATGCCACTAAATATTATCTACAAAAAAAGGAAATATGCCTGAAAAACCGGTAGAATTTCTTGTGACGGCTCTGGACTTCATACTCAGACATAATCTGTTGAGTTTGAGGGGCCAGTTGTACTTACAAAGACACGGGACCGCGATGGGGTCTCGGGTAGCCCCAAGTTTTGGTAACTTGTTCATGGGGCTATTCGAGTCCCTGTCGCCCCTCTGCTCCTCCAGATATGCACAGAATATAATCCTATATAGACGCTATATTGATGATCTGATCACCATATGGACGGTACCCGAGAGGATGCGGAACTATTGGTAAGAGATCTGAGTGATAATACTTGGGGCAAATCATTTGTCACAAATATAGAGAAAGAGAAAGCAGTTTATTCAGATCTGGAAATTACACATGAGAAGAATAGAATAATCACCAAGACTCATTTCAGATCAGTAGATGTGAGCGGGTACTTGGATTACAGGAGCGCCCATTATACCAAATGGAAGAACAATGTCCCCTATGGCCGGTTCTTTCATATTAGAAAGAATAATACGAGGGAATTGGACTATGAACAGCAATCTGATCTTCTAAAGGAAAGATTTATGATGAAAAAATACCCCCAAAAAAATTGTCAATGAGGCGTACAGGGTTAATTTAAATAAAACTCAGAAGGATTGTTTGGGGAATCTTATCTCACCGGAGAAGAAAAAAAGAAATGCTCAGAAAATAGACGACTCCAGGAGATGGGAACAGAACTCTGTCACCACTTATAATAAAGGCCACCAAAAAATTACAGGAATATTACAGAAATACTGGTACATAGTGAGACAAGACCCCCCTCTACGGGATGTACTACCAGCGAGACCCCGCATCACCTGTAGAAGGGGAAACACTCAGAAGCGTTATAGCACCCGGCCGCTGGAAGAAATCTGTAGAGAAAAGCTCCGGAAAAACCAAACGTCTCCAATCTAAAACGACTAATCCTATAACCAAAAAGACAAGTAATACACTCAATGGCTCCAGGAGAAATGCCACCAGGAGAAATGCCAATGTGCCAAACAGTAACCCATGGCCACCAACCTATCACCTCCAATAGCCCAGGGGAGACCCCCCCATAAACCATCGCCGGACCGGCACTAGCAGCCATGTTATAGATGGAATTACAGGCCGCTGTGGATGCAATACGCCGGCCGGACCACCCAGATGGTCAGATCACGGCTAAACGCTCACCGACATAATGCCAGAATTGGGCTACTAACACATCGAGCCTATGGAGACATCTCCGAATAAATCATAGTAAGAGCTTTGAGATAAGCCGGACTCCTGTGGAAGAAATTCCCCAGAACGTATCAGACAGAATCCATCTACTGAGGAAGAGAGAGGCTTTCTGGAGGAACAGACGGCGCTCTACACCCGGACGACCTCCATGATAGACCGGAGAAGATAGAGACCACCGGACGAGACCAGGACAGCGTCGCTGACCAATAGGAACGCATAGAAAGAATCCAGTGTATGGGAACCTAAGCTAGATATGATTTACCATGTATTCTTAGGTTTCCCCATAAACCCCTGACTAGTGAAGCCGGCGTCACGAGGACCTCCACGGCACGAGAGAAGCCTGATAGACCCCCGAGTGTGGACTACACGAGCGCAACCCCAATAGAAGAAACTAATATCATTAAAAAGACCCCACAGAAATTACAGATATAGAACTCACAATATGATTCATGGAAAGGATTATTCTTATTATTTATTATTATTTTTTACATTATTTTTTTCCTCCCATTATTCTTTCACCTTTTAAGGAACAAAACAAAAAGGGGAAGGAGGCAAAGGAGAGAAAGAAGGAGGAGAATCTTTTGTAGTAAGAGAAGTGTAATGTAAGCGTCCTGCTGTGATGGTTGAGTGTATGCTGTGTGTCTGGATGATGCTATAGGTGTCCACAGCTCCTATATACCCACACCTGCTGGATACACGCTCAGCAATGCTGCTCATGGATCTTATGTGCTTCTCACTATATATTCTATCATGTATTGCAGATATATCTGTAAGAAGAAAAGACACAAGGATCAGCTAAAGCCGCATCCTGAAAAGCCCCAAGCAGCGAATAAGCCGATGAAGGACCCCCAGGTGCGGACCCTGTAACCTGTATAGAGCATATAACTCCAGCAGACGGTGCAGCCATATCTCACCGGAGGAGGAGGAGGCCATTCTCTACCAATACATCGCCGAAACGCCGCCTTCTAGGTAGGAGGGAAGATTACCCAGAAACCATGAGCCATCCTGATGGGAATGATTGATCACAGTCACTGCTGTTAGTAGTAAACGCTGCAGCCAATCAGGTAAATGCTCTATGGTAAGAAAGACCCCAGAGCTCAGAAATATACTCAATATTTCCATCAGATGACGCCGCATAGCTTCAGCGCCTGTTCACATGGGGCGTTTTTTCGGCATTTTTTTCTGCTGCAGAAATGCTGCGCTTTACATCACCAGCTTAGTGACAGAAACTTCTGAGGTCTCATTCACATGTTGGGTTTTTCGTGCAGTTTTTACATTTGCATTATGTCGCTTCTTTCAGGCGTTTTTCAGCGTTTTTCACCAATTCAAAATAATGTAAAAAAACACAAGAAAAACTGCAGCAGAAATGTGCGGATTGTAGCAGCGTTTTTCCTGCCACCAGTCTGGCAAGGTGTGAACATCCCCTTATCCTGGCCGTGTCCTACTTGGACATAAAGAGAACGGCCATGAAATCATGGAGACGCATCTAGTTCTATGGTAATTCTATGGAGCTTGTATTTGTGCAGAGCTGATCCTGAAGATTCCATCACAAGATTCTGTGATGACATCACAGGTGGTGGTCGGCCATTATGACATCAGAGCCCGCAGTCACTACTTATACAATGTGCACAGGGTCACCGCTGCCTTTCTTGGCTTCATAGTGATTGAGCGCACTTGCAGTTTCTCGCTATTCTATAGTGACTGATGGCACTTGCAGTTTTTCGCTATGGCTGAATTTCTTCTGAACAATCTTCAGATAGAAGCTTTATCAGAGATTCTTACCACCTATCGCCCTGACATTGGGCGTCTACCACCCGATGGCGTCCTCAGCTTCACTCACCGGCTGGTGGTGGGGCTGGTAAAGGACTGCCTGACCAAACACCACCAAGGTCATCTCACCTCAGAGTATGTGAGGGATTTACCCCAGAACATCAGGACATTACTCCAGCAGGTAAGTGGTGGACGCTCCGCACAGACATCTCCACAGTAATGGATAATAATGGTGGACAGAAGCTTCTTCTCTCCTCTACACAGGACGAGCCCCAGATATGTGGTCATTGTGTCTGCAGAGAGGAGCAGACGGCAGACAATGGCCGCCTCCTGTGTGACCGCTCTCATCTCAGGAGCTTCATTGTTGTTTCTTTCCTTCTTTATAGGCTGAAAACAGATCTCAATATGGAGATTTGTCTTTTATTAAAGAACTGGCGGAGAAAGTCCTGAGTGTCCTGGAAGGTCCGGCCCGCTCATCGGAAGAACGCCTGGTAAGGAGCCATAGTCATCACGTCTCTGACTCCACCGGATCTGAGGAACCTTCTGAGGAACCTTCTCATGATGGAGTCACCATGGGGCGTCTGTAGATGCAGGTGATGGGTTTGGGGATTTCTGGAAGGTTCCACATCTTATTCTATATCTTCTATCTATCAGGAGACACCAGGAGGCGAGGACAGAGACGGGGACAATGTGACCCCAGAGACCCCTGACCCTGATAGGAGTCAGCCGGGGCCGAGCAGCCATCTGACCACAGGTGAGCCGATCACACAACCGTCTACAGGAAATATCCGGAGGTTATAATGTCACATGACTCTGCCCCCTCTGTGTAGTGGGGTCCTGGAGCAGATGTCACATGTGGGAGTAGTGGGGGGACGGACATTATCACCTCCAACGTGCAGTCAGGAGAAAGGTGACAGAGAAGCCATCTACAGATCAGGAGGGAAGTGCACTGGGGCGTGGCCGAGGGCAGAGTGCAGGGACACGCCCCCAGTGCACTTCCAGGCTAATCTGCATATGGCTGCTCTCTCCCCATCACTCACTTGTACAGCGGGGGTGGGGGGCTCCTCGTGGTGATTGGGGTCCTCCATCACTTACCTGACATTTATCTATGGCTGCGTGGCTCCTCCCTGTATTCAGAGCCCCCCTATAACCAGGATTCCTCCCATTTACAGACGTCTCCTCACTTCTCCTTATTTCGCTGTATTATGTCTGGAGGATTCATATCGTCTGATATTTCTCATCATTGTGGAGACTCTGGGTCTTCTGTGGGCGTAATACCACTCAGACAACACAGGGTGGGGGTAACACAGCGTGACAATACTTTACTGACCCACAAAGCGGACAATAAACACACAGAACAGTCCCAGCAGGTCCCCAAGATGGTGGAACATTACACCATCTCACCCTTCCTTCTCCGCCCGCCTGGGATAGAACAGCTGCGACTTGGGACTTCCAGGGCCGACTACTTCAACCAGTGACCCCCCGTTTCTGGCGGGCCCCCACAGAGAGAAGGTAGCGGCAAGCTTAGGAAGCTAGCAGTCCATCGAGGTACAAGACCAGGAGACCCGAGGGTCCCACCCTGGCCTCTCCGAGAGTTTCTATGGGGCCAGAAAACCGGCTTGTCCGATCTGGTTTCTCCCAATGTCTCCATGGGTTCCAGGTGACCGGAGGGTCCCACCTGGCAACCCCAAACAACATATCCATGGGGCCAGGTGACCTCATTGTCCCAACCTGGTCTCCCCAAATGTATCCATGGGCTCTCTGATGGTCAGTGGAGCAGATCCGTATCTTTCCAGTTAGGGCCATATACCCTTAGGCTGGAATCATGTAGAATCCAAATCTGTGTCTCTTTGGTTAAAGCCATGCTTCCAAGCTAATGGACTCAGAGAGTCTGAACCTTGACTCTCCTTGTAAAGTCTCTTTTCAATTTCTGTTTCAAGTCTGACTGCTACAGAAGCAGATCTCCTTTTTAAGTACACA
This sequence comes from Phyllobates terribilis, assembly GCF_046119375.1. Taxonomy (NCBI): domain Eukaryota; kingdom Metazoa; phylum Chordata; class Amphibia; order Anura; family Dendrobatidae; genus Phyllobates; species Phyllobates terribilis. The sequence goes on along the minus strand of NW_027362761.1, from coordinate 1,238,180,684 downwards.
TCCACAGGTCAAGGCGTTAGGGTGGGCATTACTTACAGAGCTCATGTCTCATTGTTTGTGCATTTAATCAATTTACATAGTTGGTGTCACAGGGGCTCTTGTATATAAACATCATTGTTTCAGAATCAAAAAGAAGACAACACTCAGGGTTATACAAATACTGGTCTGTACTTCTTGACCAGCCACAGAAATACACAACATTCACAAGTCAACATAAACATAATAGTGCATTTCTCTATTTCTCTTGGCTTAACAAATCTAATCCTCTGGCTGATTAAGAATATAAACTGTATCGTCACAATCATTTTATCTCTATTGTAGAAACACCTGAGCTGGCGGATCCTGACAGTGTGATCTGTGAGATCCCGGAGATCCAAGAACCTACCGCTGTAAGTATTATAGAGGGGATGTCTGTGCATCACCGATCATGGGGGGTGAATTACCCGTCCAGTATTATCCCCATATAACAAGATGTCTGTGCATCACCGATCATGGGGGTTAATGACCTTGTCCAGTATTATCCCCATATAACAAGATGTCTGTGCATCACCGATCATGGGGGGTGAGTGACCCGTCCGATATTATCCCCATATATCCAGATGTCTGTGTCTCACCGATCATCGGGAGTGAGTGACCCATCTGGTATTATCCCCATATAACCAAGGGATGTCTCTGTTACAGGAGGAGAGAATATCATTTATATTATAGGGAATCTGTCAGCAGGTATCTGCTGCACATCTGAGGGCGGCATGATGTAGAGGTAGAGACCTTGATTCCAGCCATGTGTCCATTACCTACTGGGGCAGCAGTTGTGAGAAAATCACTATATCGTATGCTGCAGATCTGACAGTGCTCTGAACGCTGAGCCCTGTATAACCCCGCCCACATTAATGATTGACAGCTTTGTGTGTATAACCTGCCCAAATGAATATTCACAGCTCTGTGTATAACCCCGCCCACACCAGTGATTGGCAGCTTCCTATGTATAATGTCACCCACACCAGTGATTAGCTGCTCTCTGTGTATAACCCCGCCCACACCAGTGATTGGCAGCTTCCTATGTATAATGCCACCCACACCAGTGATTAGCTGCTCTCTGTGTATAACCCCGCCCACACCAGTGATTGGCAGCTTCCTGTGTATAACCCCACCCACACCAGTGATTGGCTGCTCTCTGTGTATAACCCCACCCACACCAGTGATTAGCTGCTCTCTGTGTATAACCCCACCCACACCAGTGATTGGCAGCTCTGTGTGTATAACCCCACCCACACCAGTGATTGGCTGCTCGCTGTGTATAACCCCACCCACACCAGTGATAGCCTGCTCTGTGTATAACCCCACCCACACCAGTGATTGGCAGCTTCCTGTGTATAATCCCACCCACACCAGTGATTGGCTGCTCTCCGTGTATAACCCCACCCACACCAGTAATTGGCTGATCGCTGTGTATAACCCCACGCACACCAGTGATTGGCTGCTCTCTGAGTATAACCCCACCCACACCAGTGATTTGCAGCTTCCTGTGTATAACCCTGCCTATACCTGGCAGTTTCCTGTGTACACTGTGCATAGGCAGAAAACTACTTATCAGTGGAGGGGTGGGGTTACACAGATCACGAGGAGTACATGGCACCAGACACAGAGTCCTGTAGTGATAATCTCCTGCTGATAAAACACCGATTGTAGTGAAACAACAACACACAGCCCAGTAAGTGACACACGGTTGGAATCAGGGTCTGTGCCCCTGCATCATGGTGCTCTTAGATTACATAAACCTGCTGACAGACTCCCGGCACGTTCTGCTCTGTGTGGTCTCCCCCATTATCCAGCGCTGTACACTGATTCCGGGGTATGGCGGACCCCTGATATCACATCCGTGACTGCGGAGCGTCCGCCTTGTGTCGTCCCTACATCGGATCAGTGACATCAGCTGGGACATAATATCGGAGGAGATGTTTCTGCATCTGGAGCTTTTCTCCAGCAGCTTCTAGATCTTAATATCATTCCTTCTTCTTCTTTCTAGAACTTGATGGAATCGTTGATCCCGGGGAGAAAGCCGCGTATGAGCGACTACGAAACCTCCAAACTGATCAGCTGCGGAGGCTTTGGGTGAGATTTCTGTTGGCATCATCCCCATTTCTCAGGGTTCCCTATGACAAGGCTTCAGCCTCTGTGCTCTGCCCTGCAGTGTTATCATAGGGACATGATCTGAGTCCCCACCACTGTCTTGTCCAATGACTTCTATAGACGGACTGTTAAGGATTCCTTATAAACCATGGTTTCTCCTTCTCTCCAGGGCCGTCTACTTAGTGCACCATAAAGACTCACAGCAGACCTTCGCCATGAAGAAAATGGCCAAGAAGAACCTGGAGACTCCAGAAGATGTGGAGGAGGCCTTTCTGGAAAGGGACATCCTGACCTTCGCTGATTGTCCCTTTGTGGTCTCCATGCTCTGCTCCTTCCCTACGAGATCTCACCTGTGTATGGTGATGGAGTATGTAGGAGGTAGGACATGTCCATGTATTATCTTCAGCCCATGTCTGCTGACATCTTATCATTAGGGTTGTTCAGGTGGACGGTTACATCCCTACAGAGCATTTACTATAGATATTACGGGACGCCATTGATGGTGGTGACCCCCCTGTATGTCCGCACTGAGCCCATCAGGATCTCCAGCTGGAGACGAGACATCACTTTATCTGTGACATGGAGGACATCTCACCGTGACCTCAGGCTAATATTCCCTGCACTATACATTATATCTGTATATATCCTCTCCTGCCCCAATGTCTCCGCTCACTTCCCATGATGCATCGTGGTGTATAAACCCCTCACCGGCCATATTTCCTTTCTTCTATAGGTGGAGACTGTGGGACCCTTCTAAGCACCAGAGGTCCTTTATCTGTCCCCTTGGCTCGCTTGTACTTTGCAGAAGCGGTTCTGGCTGTGGAATACCTGCACAGCTATGGCGTGGTGCACAGAGACCTGAAACCGGACAAGTAAGTGCCCCCTGTAGTGTAATTAAGGGGGGAGAGTTATCATTTATCATTCCACGTACTGTGAGGCTAAACCCATCTTCTCTTTCACAGCCTCCTGATTACATCTGCTGGACACATTAAAGTCACCGATTTGGGGCTTTCAAAAGTTGGTCTCATGATACCAAAAACCAACACCCAGAAGGAATCATTGGAGGAGATCGCCAGAGAGTTCAAGGACTATGAGGTCGGCATCACTTACAGGGACTTAGCTTCTTCTTTACAAGTCTCTTCACACTATTGTCTCTTCTCTTCGTTCTTCATTTCTGAAGACCTTTTCTTCTGATATTTTATCTTCTGTCATTGTGTATTTCATGGTGAGAACTCGTCATAATAATCGTTTCATCGGTTCTCATCTCCATCTTCTGTTGGTTTCCAGGAGCATGGTACCCTGCATTACATCGCCCCCGAGGTCATCCGGAAGAGGGGCTACGGAAGACCTGTTGACTGGTGGTCAATGGGGATCATCCTACACGAATTTCTGGTGGGATCTGTACCATTTGATGGGGATTCCATAACTGAGCTTAATAAAAGGATTGTCAACGGTAAGTAGAATAAAATGATCGTTGCTGTGACTGGTTACATTGGTTTATTATTTCCTTTGCTTTATCTTGTAGTCCAATACAAAGATTTTATTTTCTGTAATTTTTTATATACCAGGAAAAATTATTTGGAATTGCGATCGCGCTCCTCCCCCTGATGCTAAGGACCTCATCACTAAGCTGCTCAGAAGAAATCCTGTGCATAGACTTGGGACAGGTACAGATATATTAGTATTAATCTTTCATTATTACACCAAGGACTCATCGCTCATGTCCATGAGGATCAGCACTTCTCTATCGGCCTATTTCTAGTTCTCCATACTATGACTTTCAGTCTATTTCCTTCATATCACATCAGTTATGTCATTAGTTCAGATTAAGATAAACTGTTCAGATATGGAGTAGTCTCTGACAAGGTCCGCATCACTATTGTTTTTCTTTTTCCAGGAGGAGCATTTGAGATCAAGGACCATACATTCCTGAGTGAGTTAGAATTTGACAACCTTCTAAGTCAGAAGCCGGAGTACGTTCCTCAGCTTGTGTCAGACGTGGACACCAGCCTCTTTATCAGTAAGTAGAAGGAGACATCATCTAGACTAAGCGGCTGTTTGTCTCGTCTTCCTTAATATGTGCCAATTGTTTCCCACAAATATTAGTGATAACTGGTGACTGTGTTATGCTGACAACCTATAATAAAATTTCATTACCTATGTCTTGTAGATCACGCTGATATAAACATGCATGTGGTCTCAGAGGATGAGGAGGGCACAAGTGAGAGCAACGAGAGCCTTGACTACCAAAATTTTACGTCATCCTCTGAAAGGCTTTCTAAAGTAAGTATGTGATCAATAAATCCAGAATATGCAAAAAAGACCTCTAGAAGTAAAAAAAGTATTTCATATTTTATTTTTGCCCATATTTAGCTCTGTACCATCGATACCAGCATGATGAACAATGAGGATCCCAAGTCCTCTCCAGAGTGTACCCCAGCAACCGGCACAAACATCTCAGAAATGTGAGTAGATTGTGGGTGTGAAGATCTCAGGTTGTGGGTTGTAATAATCACCTAGGCAGCTTAATGATGCAACAATATACTATTCCTTACATCCAAGGTTTTACAACAACTCCAGGTAAATGGACAAAATACATTGCCCCCGCCCACAAGATCCCCTCCCTGGGGAGGAAATTCCACTGCCTTTGTACTATGTAATACTCACTGTCTCCTAACTTTTGGTTGGCCAACAGATTTCGTATCTCCAGCCAGTATAGTCTGTATTCACATTCCACACTCCTCCAGATGACAGATAAAACTATAGCAGCACAGCTATCCGGTCGCAATAGTCCTAAAATAGGTTTATGTCCTCCCTCCCTGGGATCAGCCCCCTGGATGGACAGAAGTGTTCACAGCCATTACACAGTACATAGCAGGGGCACATTTATAAGATTATTTCAGCACAGGAACATTTTATTTAAACACATTCAATTGTGGAAATTATTATTATTCCAAGATCTGTTAACTAAAATCAACTTTTGATCGTGGGAAAACCCCATTTAAAGTTCATCAAATCCTGATGACAGATCCCACAACTGTAGCACTTTATCCAGCCCAGTCAGCAACCGATCACCAAACTCCATAGGCCATCCATCCATGGGCTCCAGGACCTCAGCCTAGATCCTATCCCTTCGACGTCATTCCACCAACTCCTTGACTAAACATGTGGCTTCTTTTCCTCCCTCCCTGGGATCAGCCTCCTGGATGGGCAGAAGTGTTCACACCCTCCCCCTTAAACATTTGCTTTTAGCTCAAAGAATGAAGACTATTCCAGCAGCCCTTCACCTGGGACTAAATGTGAGACCCCTGTGGTGACGATTCCGCTGTGTCTCCTGTTCCCATCCACACAATGGGACTAGTAGCTGTTAGAGCAATGGTTTAACGCCCCTGAGATACTAACGAGATTAATGGAATGATGACTTTCCTTGATTACCAATCTTGTGTCTGGCCTTATGTATGGATAAGATCCAGCCTACACGTCTTCCTCTGCTTACTGTCACTGACTGGAAGCATTGATTCCTGAGACTGAACTGAGGAGCAAAAAAATCACTAATAAAACACAACAATAAGATTGACGGAATCGGTGCTCCGTGCTGGAAAAAGTCTGCATCCCTCAGAGCTGTGGACTCCGCTCTACATGGATTGTTCCAATAATCTTTAGTAAGTGGCCGGCTCCTCACAGTGGGGTCATTACTGGAGCTCCAGGATGATATCTGTGCACAACACCAAATATAGGACATAAATACCATAATATCAAATGCCGCATCCACCGCCCCATGATCAGCGGTCATTGTGATTGTGGCTTCAGAAACCACTGGTGATAACGACCTATAATTACAGCCGGTCATGCATTGTTAGTGCTGCCCACTGCAGGAGGGATGTGGTATTACATGCCGGCCATTCTTGGTAGTTGTTTTCCGCTCTGCTCCATACATGGTAGATATAAGCTGGAGACCTTCCCCACTATGACTTTCCTATGTCCTATTAGACCCTATAGTCGGGGTTCTTCTAGTGAGACAATCCTTTTATATGAAGGTTACTTGTGATTTACTCGTGTTTCTTCTTCCAAACAGGCAGAAAGAATCTTTCCCTGAATCTGACGGAGACGATGCTATAAGCCACTTGTCATCCTCGTCCCCATTGTCAGGTATGTACTTGTCTATAACCCCAGAAACGTGAATGTTGTCATCAAGGGTGAAATATTCCCCCTGGTTCTCCTGTCCTAGGTCTCCTATGTTCCCCATGCTCCATGGACCCCAGTTATGTCGCCCCTCGGCCCATACTGGATCTCTATCTCCTTACAGCTTGTAGTTTTCTCATGGATTCTGTGAGATACGTTGTAGCATCCAGTAACCTCCGTCATTATAATGAGACATCGGCTCCTATAGTAGAATATGGCTCATTAGGGGTGCACCACATGGCGGCACACAGGGCGCTCACTGCTCCTCCGCATTAGTGACACATGTAATGCCCCTCAGATGAGGTCCTGTCCGGTCTATAGGACTTATCCTGCCCTATGATAGCGGATTATCAGGACTATAGGGGCCAGGACTAGAACAATCCTACTATATACAGGAGAGATACAAAGCCGATTCCAGAACAATATCTCCTTAGTCAGTTCTTGTCTTTTACTTTCTCATCAGAATTTCCAGCTGAGGAGGAAAGAAAATCTGCAAAAAATCCGAGGAACGAAGAACAAAACTCAGAGAATGTAAAAAAGGGGAAAAAGAGAAAAGGTAAGTGTGAGGATCATCTCCATGTTGTGTGATGTCACCAGTGAGGAGAATTCATGGGGAGCCGATGTCCTCTGCCGGTGATGGGATTGTCACATGTATGATGGCTGACGATGACCCCTGACCTCTGTGTGATGAGACTCCTCTGCCGTCCGGCCACAGTGACCACACAGTAGTATCATGTCATATGGAGTCCCATCACTGACACTAGATTTACTTCTCTTCTCATAGGCTCCATCTTCCGCCGGATCTTATCATCCTGCCGGCGAGGATTATCCAGGGCTGCGCGCGTATTTGCGTGTTGTCACTGTTGTCCTAGTGTCATCTAAAGGACGGGAGACCTCCACATCCAGCGCCCTGAAGCCCAGCAGATCCACCATCACTGCTGGAGCTTTATAGAAGGACCTTCACCATCCACCTGTGGCCTTCTGACTGTCACCAGATCCACCATCACTGCTGGAGCTTTATAGAAGGACCTTCACCATCCACCTGTGGCCTTCTGACTATCACCAGATCCACCATCACTGCAGGAGCTTTATAGAAGGACCTTCACCATCCACCTGTGGCCTTCTGTCACCAGATCCACCATCACTGCTGGAGCTGTACAGAAGGACCTTCACCATCCACCTGTGGCCTTCTGACTATCACCAGATCCACCATCACTGCAGGAGCTTTATAGAAGGACCTTCACCATCCACCTGTGGCCTTCTGACTGTCACCAGATCCACCATCACTGCTGGTATCTGACCCCGGCTGCCACTGATCACCTGGTATCTGACCCCGGCTTTCTCCAGACTAGGATTTCACCTATTGATTCGGGTCCTGGTTTGCTCCCTCCCTTGTACTTCTATTCTATTATTAATGAAAAACCTTACCATTATTTTTCCTGAGATTTTTTGCCTCCATCACACTGCGTCCGTCCATCAGCTGTACGGAGATTGGTCGTTATGGGCAGAAAAGAGACTTTTTTTAGTCACAGTTGATAAGAGTGCGGTGCTGGTGTCCATCGCCACCAATCAGAGCTCAGCTTTCATTTTACCTCAGCATTATAAGAACTGTTGTCGCCACATAATGTGGGACGTTCTGAGACGTTGCGCCTGTTGTAAAATCTAAGTCCATGTAGAAAGAGAGAGAACCGCACTAACACTCTCAGTATCAGAACAGAACTTCTTTATTACTTGCCCCAGTCCAGGTCTATACAGGTTTAGTGATGACGGAGCATGCTCACTACTGCTCCAGATGCTCGGCGGGAGCTCGGGTCTCCTCCCTCCATGTTGTCTTTACAGAGCCAATGAACATGCAGGGATTGCCTGCCACTCACTGTAATGCAGTAGCCATGTTGGTTGTGGCATTACAGTGATTGGCTGGCCGCACAGCATCATCAGGTGTATATCAGACCGGGCGCCGCCATGCTCGTCACAGTCACTCCGGATCAGACAGTGTAGGGAGAGGAGCTGCTGCGTCAGGGAGAGATTCACTTGTGTATCAGGTAGTGTAGGTATTCCACAACATATATATATACTAGCCATTGAGCCCGTTCTACGCCCGGGTGGCGAGCAGTTTTAATGGTATATGGTTTCCGATGCTGGTATGTGCTGCCTCCATCCTGGTATTTGTGCTGCCCCCATCCTGGTATTTGTGCTGCCCCCATCCTGGTACTTTTGCTGCCCCCATCCTGGTATTTGTGCTGCCCCCATCCTGGTTCTTGTGCTGCCCCCATCCTGGTTCTTGTGCTGCCCCCATCCTGGTTCTTGTGCTGCCCCCATCCTGGTACTTGTGTTGCCTCCATCCTGGTGTTTGTGCTGCCTCCATCCTGGTATTTGTGCTGCCCCCATCCTGGTACTTTTGCTGCCCCCATCCTGGTATTTGTGCTGCCCCCATCCTGGTACTTTTGCTGCCCCCATCCTGGTACTTGTGCTGTCCCCATCCTGGTATTTGTGCTGCCTCCATCCTGGTATTTGTGCTGCCCCCATCCTGGTATTTGTGCTGCCCCCATCCTGGTGTTTGTGCTGCCCCCATCCTGGTACTTGTGCTGCCCCCATCCTGGTACTTGTGTTGCCTCCATCCTGGTGTTTGTGCTGCCTCCATCCTGATATTTGTGCTGCCCCCATCCTGGTACTTTTGCTGCCCCCATCCTGGTATTTGTGCTGCCCCCATCCTGGTACTTTTGCTGCCCCCATCCTGGTACTTGTGCTGCCCCCATCCTGGTATTTGTGCTGCCTCCATCCTGGTATTTGTGCTGCCCCCATCCTGGTATTTGTGCTGCCCCCATCCTGGTACTTTTGCTGCCCCCATCCTGGTATTTGTGCTGCCCCCATCCTGGTTCTTGTGCTGCCCCCATCCTGGTTCTTGTGCTGCCCCCATCCTGGTACTTGTGCTGCCCCCATCCTGGTACTTGTGTTGCCTCCATCCTGGTGTTTGTGCTGCCTCCATCCTGGTATTTGTGCTGCCCCCATCCTGGTACTTTTGCTGCCCCCATCCTGGTATTTGTGCTGCCCCCATCCTGGTACTTTTGCTGCCCCCATCCTGGTACTTGTGCTGCCCCCATCCTGGTATTTGTGCTGCCCCCATCCTGGTATTTGTGCTGCCCCCATCCTGGTATTTGTGCTGCCCCCATCCTGGTGTTTGTGCTGCCCCCATCCTGGTACTTGTGCTGCCCCCATCCTGGTACTTGTGTTGCCTCCATCCTGGTGTTTGTGCTGCCTCCATCCTGATATTTGTGCTGCCCCCATCCTGGTACTTTTGCTGCCCCCATCCTGGTATTTGTGCTGCCCCCATCCTGGTACTTTTGCTGCCCCCATCCTGGTACTTGTGCTGCCCCCATCCTGGTATTTGTGCTGCCTCCATCCTGGTATTTGTGCTGCCCCCATCCTGGTATTTGTGCTGCCCCCATCCTGGTACTTTTGCTGCCCCCATCCTGGTTCTTGTGCTGCCCCCATCCTGGTTCTTGTGCTGCCCCCATCCTGGTTCTTGTGCTGCCCCCATCCTGGTACTTGTGCTGCCCCCATCCTGGTTCTTGTGCTGCCCCCATCCTGGTACTTGTGTTGCCTCCATCCTGGTGTTTGTGCTGCCTCCATCCTGGTAATTGTGCTGCCCCCATCCTGGTATTTGTGCTGCCCCCATCCTGGTATTTGTGCTGCCCCCATCCTGGTATTTGTGCTGCCCCCATCCTGGTATTTGTGCTGCCCCCATCCTGGTACTTTTGCTGCCCCCATCCTGGTATTTGTGCTGCCCCCATCCTGGTATTTGTGCTGCCCCCATCCTGGTATTTGTGCTGCCCCCATCCTGGTACTTTTGCTGCCCCCATCCTGGTACTTGTGCTGCCTCCATCCTGGTGTTTGTGCTGCCCCCATCCTGGTGTTTGTGCTGCCCCCATCCTGGTGTTTGTGCTGCCCCCATCCTGGTACTTTTGCTGCCCCCATCCTGGTACTTGTGCTGCCTCCATCCTGGTATTTGTGTTGCCTCCATCCTGGTGTTTGTGCTGCCCCCATCCTGGTGTTTGTGCTGCCCCCATCCTGGTACTTTTGCTGCCCCCATCCTGGTACTTGTGCTGCCCCCATCCTGGTACTTTTGCTGTCCCCATCCTGGTACTTGTGCTGCCTCCATCCTGGTATTTGTGTTGCCTCCATCCTGGTGTTTGTGCTGCCCCCATCCTGGTGTTTGTGCTGCCCCCATCCTGGTACTTTTGCTGCCCCCATCCTGGTATTTGTGCTGCCCCCATCCTGGTATTTGTGCTGCCTCCATCCTGGTGTTTGTGCTGCCCCCATCCTGGTATTTGTGCTGCCCCCATCCTGGTATTTGTGCTGCCCCCATCCTGGTGTTTGTGCTGCCCCCATCCTGGTATTTGTGCTGCCTCCATCCTGGTATTTGTGCTGCCTCCATCCTGGTGTTTGTGCTGCCCCCATCCTGGTGTTTGTGCTGCCCCCATCCTGGTACTTTTGCTGCCCCCATCCTGGTACTTGTGCTGCCCCCATCCTGGTACTTTTGCTGTCCCCATCCTGGTACTTGTGCTGCCTCCATCCTGGTGTTTGTGCTGCCTCCATCCTGGTGTTTGTGCTGCCCCCATCCTGGTGTTTGTGCTGCCCCCATCCTGGTGTTTGTGCTGCCTCCATCCTGGTATTTGTGCTGCCCCCATCCTGGTATTTGTGCTGCCCCCATCCTGGTGTTTGTGCTGCCCCCATCCTGGTATTTGTGCTGCCCCCATCCTGGTATTTGTGCTGCCTCCATCCTGGTATTTGTGCTGCCCCCATCCTGGTATTTGTGCTGCCTCCATCCTGGTATTTGTGCTGCCTCCATCCTGGTGTTTGTGCTGCCCCTATCCTGGTATTTGTGCTGCCTCCATCCTGGTACTTGTGCTGCCCCCATCCTGGTATTTGTGCTGCCCCCATCCTGGTGTTTGTGCTGCCCCCATCCTGGTATTTGTGCTGCCTCCATCCTGGTACTTGTGCTGCCCCCATCCTGGTACTTGTGCTGCCTCCATCCTGGTATTTGTGCTGCCCCCATCCTGGTGTTTGTGCTGCCCCCATCCTGGTACTTTTGCTGCCCCCATCCTGGTACTTGTGCTGCCCCCATCCTGGTATTTGTGCTGCCTCCATCCTGGTGTTTGTGCTGCCCCCATCCTGGTATTTGTGCTGCCCCCATCCTGGTGTTTGTGCTGCCCCCATCCTGGTATTTGTGCTGCCTCCATCCTGGTACTTGTGCTGCCTCCATCCTGGTACTTGTGCTGCCCCCATCCTGGTATTTGTGCTGCCCCCATCCTGGTGTTTGTGCTGCCCCCATCCTGGTATTTGTGCTGCCTCCATCCTGGTACTTGTGCTGCCCCCATCCTGGTATTTGTGCTGCCTCCATCCTGGTACTTGTGCTGCCCCCATCCTGGTATTTGTGCTGCCCCCATCCTGGTACTTGTGCTGCCCCCATCTTGGTACTTGTGCTGCCCCCATCCTGGTAATTGTGCTGCCCCCATCCTGGTAATTGTGTTGCCAAATCCTGTTCCCCCATCCTGTTACGTGCTGCCCTCATCCCTATCCTGGCATGCATGGCACCCCTCATCCCTATCCTGGCATGCATTGCACCCCTCATCCCTATCCTAGTATGCATGGCACCCCTCACCACAATCCTGTGATGCATGGCACCCTTCACCCCCCATCCTGGTATGCATGGCACCCCTCACCCCCCCATCCTGGTATGCATGGCACCCGTCATCCCTATCCTGGTATGCATGGCACCCCATCCCTCATCCTGGTATGCATGGCACCCCTCACCCCCCATCCTGGTATGCATGGCACCCGTCATCCCTATCCTGGTATGCATGGCACCCCATCCCTCATCCTGGTATGCATGGTACCCCTCACCCCTTTCTCTGCTTCTCTGTTTCTCTGCTTCTCTCCTTCTCTGTTTCTCTGTTTCTCTTCTTCTCTGCTTGTGTTTCTCTTCTTCTCTGTTTCTCTTCTCTGTTTCTCTTCTTCTCTGTTTCTCTTCTTCTCTGCTTCTCTGTTTCCCTTCTTCTCTGTTTCTCTTCTTCTCTGTTTCTCTTCTTCTCTGTTTCTCTTCTTCTCTGTTTCTCTTCTTCTCTGTTTCTTTTCTTCTCTGCTTCTCTGTTTCTCTGCTTCTCTTCTTCTCTGTTTCTCTTCTCTGTTTCTCTTCTTCTCTGTTTCTCTTCTTCTCTGTTTCTCTTCTCTGTTTCTCTTCTTCTCTGTTTCTCTTCTTCTCTGTTTCTCTTCTTCTCTGCTTCTCTGTTTCTCTTCTTCTGTTTCTCTTCTCTGTTTCTCTTCTTCTCTGTTTCTCTTCTTCTCTGTTTCTCTTCTTCTCTGTTTCTCTTCTCTGTTTCTCTTCTTCTCTGTTTCTCTTCTCTGTTTCTCTTCTTCTCTGTTTCTCTTCTTCTCTGTTTCTCTTCTTCTCTGCTTCTCTGTTTCTCTGCTTCTCTCCTTCTCTGTTTCTCTGTTTCTCTTCTTCTCTGCTTGTGTTTCTCTTCTTCTCTGTTTCTCTTCTCTGTTTCTCTTCTTCTCTGTTTCTCTTCTTCTCTGCTTCTCTGTTTCCCTTCTTCTCTGTTTCTCTTCTTCTCTGTTTCTCTTCTTCTCTGTTTCTCTTCTTCTCTGTTTCTCTTCTTCTCTGTTTCTTTTCTTCTCTGCTTCTCTGTTTCTCTGCTTCTCTTCTTCTCTGTTTCTCTTCTTCTCTGTTTCTCTTCTTCTCTGTTTCTCTTCTTCTCTGTTTCTCTTCTTCTCTGTTTCTCTTCTTCTCTGCTTCTCTGTTTCTCTTCTTCTGTTTCTCTTCTCTGTTTCTCTTCTCTGTTTCTCTTCTTCTCTGTTTCTCTTCTTCTCTGTTTCTCTTCTCTGTTTCTCTTCTTCTCTGTTTCTCTTCTTCTCTGCTTCTCTGTTTCTCTTCTTCTGTTTCTCTTCTCTGTTTCTCTTCTTCTCTGTTTCTCTTCTTCTCTGCTTCTCTGTTTCTCTGCTTCTCTGTTTCTCTTCTTCTCTGTTTCTCTGCTTCTCTGTTTCTCTTCTTCTCTGCTTCTCTGTTTCTTTTATTATTTTCACACTTTATCATTTGCTGCAAATAAATACAACATTTTTAGTTTTGAATTTCGGAGACATGTTGTCAGTACTTTATAGAATAAAACAACAATGTACATTTTACTCAAAAATATATCTATAAAGAGAAAAATCAGAGAAAATGAAAATTTTGCAGTGGTGTCTTAATTTTTGCCAGAGCTGTATAACTGTGCTGTGATCTCTTATATGTTCTGCAGGACTGGCATCTATCAATATATGTCACCATATGGCGGTAATATCAGTGCTGGTTTTTGTATAGAGATTATTTTCAGTAACACTGAGGTCATCTGCTGAGGTTCCCCTACATCCACTACCTGGGTGCGCCACCGAAGTTGTAATCAGGGTTACCTGGTTCGGGGCCCACTCAGAAGTTTCGCTCCCCCCCCCTGAACCAAAACCCTAGCTACACCTCTGCCTCCGATGGTATGGCACTGGAACTAACAGCTGTTCCACTACCTCTTCACCTCTTAAGTTTGGTCACTTGGTATAATAGCTCCCCCTGAACTGCAAAGTGAGGGTACCAGGTGTCCGCCCTGGGCTCTTGTGCAGCACCATTACAAACAGTAATATTGCCCCACGCCCCTTTCAAGGTCAAGTCCCGAACTTGAGCTGACCCAAAGTTCTCTCCGGGCACCTCTAAATCAGGGAGGTCGGCCACCTTGGTGACAGTCTCGTCCTCATCGCCGACAAGGACACACAATGGGAACTCATCTACTTCCGATGTCGACCGCAGTATTTCTCTAGGGTCCTGGCTTTTGTCCACGTGACTCAGTCTGGATCTTCCTGCTTGTTGCGGATCCCTCCCCTTCTGCCCAGCTGACCTCGCTCTGCATGGCAACTTCTCAGGTTGGGTCAGTGACTTCATCGTTCACCACCTCGTCTTCCACTTCCGCACTCTGGTCCTCCTGACTTGTTGACTTAACAGCATCAATTGTTGGTAATTGTGACTCATCATCATCTACATATTGAGACACTAATTGCTGTTCACCACCGTTGTCTTCCTCTGTCCATGGCAGCCCAAACAATTGGGCATCAATATGCACAATCTCCTCATGTCCCTCTTGAAACTTGCAGGGCGAGAGGCCAGAATCGTTAAATTGAAATGCAAAGAGCTCCTCGGAGTGTCCAAGTGTGGGGTTGTCTCCTGGGACTCGCCATGGTGGGAGGAAGGAGAACCAGGGTGAGGATTACATGGTGCAGACTATGGGCTTGGGACTCTGGACCATGTGGAAGACTAGGTGGTGCTAGGAAACAGACTGGAAGCATTATCTGCTATCCAACCGACCACCTGTTCGCACTGGTCTGGCTTCAAGAGTAGTGTCCCATGCCTCCCTCCAAAGTGGGACAGGAAGCTAGGTCTCATGGATGAGCGTGTTTGTTATGCTGCTGCAGCAGGTACAGTTTCACCTGGTACACAACTTCAGCCTCTGCGTGCACCATCAGCAGCACACTAATTTCCCCTTCCCTTACTGAATGACTTGCACATTTTAAATTAGATCTATAATAGATACCTGCAAACTTTCCAGAATTAATAGGGAAAGGAAAATATGTAATTCTGAGAAGGACTTTTGTTTTTAGGTTGCAGCAGCAGTATACCTAGCAGTATGGAAGGACTGTAAGGTAGTAAACCCTGCCTATATGCATCTAATCCAAACCTATCCCTCCTCCACCAGCTATGCCTACATTGAATGCAGGTAACAGTGGTTTTACTAGAGAAAGGATGGTACGTAGCCCTGAAAAGG
Source organism: Phyllobates terribilis (assembly GCF_046119375.1). Lineage (NCBI taxonomy): Eukaryota > Metazoa > Chordata > Amphibia > Anura > Dendrobatidae > Phyllobates > Phyllobates terribilis. The sequence continues at coordinate 1,238,165,532 of NW_027362761.1, read as the reverse complement.
ACTTTTCTTTTAATGGTGCAGCAGCGGTTTGCAAGTACAGCAATAGCGATTAAATCCTGCCTATATGGCTGCTCTGATCTAAGCTCTCCCTCCTAGATAAACTGTCCCTAAACTGCTTCCAGAGGAGAGTGTACCGAGCAACGTATCACCGGGTCTTCTATAAGATCCTCCGATGACGCGATGCGG